>NW_026623361.1:729350-1005949 GCF_030028575.1 Malurus melanocephalus | reverse complement strand
TATCTTTTCTAAGCACTATTTTTATACCTTGTTCATCTGWTGACTTTGCAGACTCTTTGGCAGTTTTCCTGCTCTTGGTGTGTCTGAAAAAGAATTTATTATTAGCTTTTATGCTTCTTATGATTTGTTTCTCAAACCTTCTTGGCCTGACTTTCTGCTTTTCACATTTAACCTGTCATAGTTTTTGTTCTTTTCTATTTTCTTTGTCTGGCACAACTTCAGTTTCTTGAATTKTGTTATGGAACTGTGGACAAAATGGGGACTGATTGATTTATCAGGCTCTTGCTAGGGACTCTGTTAGCAGTACATGTGCCTCTGTTGAAAGAAGGGTCCAGTTCCACTGACTTTTCTCATGGCTGCTTGCGGTTCTGGTACCCCAAAATTCCCAAATGGATAGGAGCCCTGGGCTTCTGAACAGGGAACTGCTGGTACTGCTCAGCTCCTTCTGCTGTGGCAWCCAGTGCAGCTCAAAGCATAGGCCAGCAGATTAAAAGAAATAAAAAAACCAAACACTTTGTGTTAGAAACTGCGTCCTTTACTTTTGCCGGCCTTTGTAAGCTCTGCAGCACACATACAGCAGAACTAGGAAATCGGAGTACATCCCTACTCAGTGGAATTGCTACATTTAGCACTATAAATTGCTGCCTTACAGCAGCTCTTGGTGGTGCAGAGCAATGAATAATGAGTCTGAAAACAGACAGCACACATCATGCTTATGTCCCAGTTTCATAGCCAGTTCTAGTGAACAGCATGGGTAGGTCACAAAAGTAAACAGGTAATTTGTGAAATGGTGTAATCGCTCCTGTGGGAATRAGTAAATTAAGCGTAGTAGTTCTTAAATCAAAGAAAAGTTTATAAATGTCTTCAGGGGTTAGGAAAGCAATTGAGAAAGTACAAAACAGTCAACATTATTTCTCTCCTCACAGGGAAAGCTTCTGCCACTTCTGTATTTATCTAACCCCAAAATCTTAAGATAAGGAAAAGGCYCAGAACTGTGGGTATCTTTGGCAAGTGTCTTATTGGAAAAAGAAACCAGAAGTCTTTGCTTATTTTGTATTCATTCACCTAGGAGAGTGAAACATGTTTTAAAAGGGAATGTTTTCTATCACTTGGAAAAAGAGAAGCTCTGGAAGAGAGGGTTGATGTCAAATATTTTCTACTCTGGATTCATCACCAGGGTTCTGGCAGGTGCCCTTACAAAAATAGTGCACATACTTGTGAACATTCAGACACCCCCGTTGAGAGATGGCATTTCCACAGACTTGTTTGGGTTTATTCAGAACCTGAAGTGTTTTAATGGAAAACACAGAGTAAGCTTGATGTTACAGTGGGTAATCTTTTGCTCTGGATAAAAACAAAGTGAATGCCAAAGCAGACTAAGGAGGAGAAAGGATGCTCAAGTAAATCTGAAAAAAAAAAAAAAACCCAAACAAAATCAAACAAACCCAAAACACAAGACCCACCTAAAATATAAGTTCCATGTGATGGAATTAAAGTAACTGGGAGTCAGAGAAGCCCAGGTGAAGCTGATGTTTTACTGGCACTGCTGCCCAGCAGACAGGGAAAGCTGCCAGGTTAACCAGGAAAGGTCAACCCCTGTCTCCAGTCAGCTGCTCTAAGGTGCTGCCCAATCCTGCTGTGCCAGATGTGCCCAGTGTGGTGCTTGTGTTAGTAAAGGGCTTGGAAAACTGCAAAAGACACAGCAGTCTTGAGGCATTTAAGCATAAAATAAATCAGTCCTGAATACTTCTATGAGAGGTTTTAGTACATACTTCTAACTGTCTGGTCGTAATTGGAGACCAATGGTTTATGTATCCCAGGCACTTGTGAAGACTGAATGTTGGCTTGCTCCAACAGTGAAACAGACTTTAGTCTTGGTCCAGGAGAATTAAGAGTTTTAGGTCTTTATTTATGGAAGGTCATTATTAGCTGAAACTGGCCATAAAGRATTTATGCTTGCTATAAAAGGGGCTGGTAAACATTTTGTCACAAGATTAAAGAGCATTGTTTTCAACCACATTGTCTAGACCATTTGACAAAAATGCAGAGAAGGCTGCAGCCGAGTTTATGTACATGTCAATCGTATAAAATAAACAAAAACAAACTAAAATATCTGTCTAGTTTCAGGCAAAATGTGAACACCAGTTACCAAAGCTATGCTGAGATTCAACAGAAAAGCAAGTGMAAGTATGAACAGTGGGCTGGGGCACTTTGTTCTTGGTTACTCAGAGCAAGAAAGGGGGAGATGGGAGTTCTCAAGCACATATTTTGTCTTTAGGTGTAGGATGACATTCCATACAGTTTTTTACAGGAAAATATTTTAAAAGTACAAATATCTGTCATGTAAGGATTGAAATCTCAAGAAGAATGTTGCAGGCTGTTGTAAACTACTGGTACTAATAATTATTACTCTCTGCTGAGAGTTGTCACATACACCAAAAATGCTGTGAAAGGCTCTGTATTTTTCCTGAGAAAGTTACAGTAGTCATTGAGTTTGCTTGTTTACTTTTACTGGGTTAAAAAAACCCTGAACAATACTGAAGAATTCTTCCAAGAATATTACTATTTTTTGCCTCAGGCATCTTCCTAGACTGTCCTAGAAAGTAYTACAGCTAAACAGGTGATCATGAACATCAAACCTGATCTCACTAAAGGGAATATAGCTGAAATAGTTCTGTCTTACAGCAGATGCAGTTCTCTGGGTTGTTTTATGCTGTTCAKGTTTTGTTATGTACCTGCTAGATCCTATTTCTCCTCATCTAAAGGGGCAATTAACATGTTTTCAAAGCAATAAAGTGGAGTCAGATACCAGAGTTGTTGCATTCCAGAATGGATCCAGTGTTGCCTGGGCTTTCCACCAATAATTTCTATCCTAAAAGAAGTCGTGCTGTTAGGAATTGGTATCAGRGTGGCCACAGACCTGTAAAGAGAGTAACAGCTATGAGGTGTTGTGGTCTAATCCCAGCTGAAACCAGGACAAAGATGTGGTGTTGAATAGAGTAAACCAAAGACTTTAAAGTGTTTATTCCATATGGTTGGGCACTGTGAAACCACCTGGTGGAACACTGCAATGGGGCTCAGCGTGCTGCTTTTTGGAGGCAGGGATATAAGCAGCATCCTCTTCCCAAAGGAACACAGGCAGGCAGGTGACATCCTGTGCAGGAGGGAGGGGAGGGATGCTGTATTGGTTCTGTTTGGCACGGATATCTCGTGCAGTGGTAACTGTACCACACTGAGGCAGCACAAYAGGAACTGTTACATTTTCTCCTCCCTAAAAATTGTGAGCTGCAGAYCAAYACACCATAACATCTCAGGGACCCTRCATTCCCGGTAYATTCTAGTTAGCACTACWGATGTYTTTACAATTACATATTGTGCTAATTTAACTGTTAATTCTAGCTTGTGTTGTGTTTGGCTAGGAAAGGAAARTATGTGTAGGGCTGTGCTTTTGAGCTTCTGGCCTGAGCCATCTGGAACAGGTTATTGCATCATTCAYGTTATGAGATGGAAATTACAATTCAGACACTGAACAAAGCAGATCTCAACTGATAATCTAAGGTAGTCTTTGAAAAATTAAAGGGAACCTGTCCCAAGCACCAGGAGTTTGCAACTGAGATTCTTTCYTGGGAGGTGGAAGAAATGAGCCCTACTCCTTTTCAGGCAGAATCAGGGTTTGAGACCATGTTTCCTGTGTGCTCARTGCTATTTATATGGCAGGCGGGTGAGATATGTGTATGTCAAACTGCTGCCTGTTGTGTTACATCAGTATGAAAAATATCAAAAGCTTGCTTATTTGTCCATCTCCAAGAACACTTAGATCAATCTCCAGTCAGGCAAAAGCTCAACTTGTGAATTTCACAGAGCTTAGATGTTATCAAAGTGCAATTGTTCCTGCAAGTGCCCGGCAGTTTTGCACTGAGTATTTTACCATTTTTTGCTGGTGAAAACATTTGCTTCCATAAAATTGGGTAGGAGCAAAAGAAWAGTTTTTAACATTTAAAGCTTGGACATATGGGGCCTTAAAGTGTCAGTTATTGGAAAATTCCTTTAATGATTAGGTCTGTGTGGCTGGGTAAAAGATTTCTATGATCTGGCATGTAGAATGACTTTGGGCTCACCAATCTTCCRCCATACAGACTTGTGTGGTTTGATTCTTCTCACAGTTTGACAATGTTCTTTAAAATGTTCAGAGTGGGAGAACTTTAAAAAATGACAAGAACATCCGAGAAGGGTGATTGACAGATGTGGTTCTGGAGAAATGTAAAAACGAAATCAGAGTTTAAAAAGGAGATGAAATGCTGTGAAACTTAAGAGGATGTGGTCTTGTTTCTGTGAGGAAGATTTTCTGTTCAGGGGTGCTGAGTGTAATTAGCTTCTCTCAAGTTCCCTGACCTATTTACAGTTTTTGTCRTAGCATTAAGGATCTGTCCGATTATGCTCTCCAGTGCTGAGGGCTCCTGTTCATCCACTGCTGTGCATTATCTGCAGGAGCATGGCTCAATTCATGTGTGCAGCAGTCTCATCCACGGAGAGTGGAGTTAAAGTTACACAACACAGTTTATGTGCCCCTTATGATTATATATTATACAATTTTCAAAATCCAAGTCTTAATTAGAGACATAATTTCAACCCTAGCTATGCACACMGCAAACTTTGAAGAACATAGTTCTATACTGGGGACAGTTCTGCACCTCCTCATGAAGACAAAGGAAATGTCAAGCTAATATAAATAAAGAAATGGATTTTATAACACAGAGGGATATTTGAGACCACTGAAGTGAGAGCACTGCTACACATGAGGTTTAGCCAACATCTTAAGCATAAATGCTGAAGGTGTCAGCACAAGATGTTGAAAGATACATTGAGTTACACCACAAATTCCTTCCTTTATGCAACTCTTCATACTAAAGGGAGTTGTGAGAAGGCTGTGGCTGCATCTCATTGTTTTGTGACTGATGGTAGTTACAGAAAGGTACTGCAGAAATTCCACTTAGCCACAGCATCAAATCCTTTTATTTTGGAAAAAAAAAACAGTCATCATGCTGTAAACTAGCCCAGGTTGTGGTTTGGTACACTTTTTATACTCTGGTTTTTATCCACTCCAGCTGTCAGATGGAGACAGGAAAAATCAAAACATTTGTACAGTATTTCTTCTTAAGGGAGCCCCTTAGGTGTTGAGATCTGGATTCACCCCCTGTCTCCGGGGTTGGAGCACCTCTGCCAGTTGGCTGATGGATGAGGACTCTGAGACAATTATTTGGGAGCAGACTGGTGCTGCACTCATACAGTGATTCTGGCATGTGTGCAATGATTTTACCATGTGATTGTATTAAAATTCAGTGGATTAGCAAGTGAAGTATCATCTGATGAAGCAAGCTTTTCATCCCCACAGCTGGTTGCACAGAGCATTTTCTTGCTGTAAAGCTGTTTCTCATTGTTTCRGTAGATTTTCACACTTGTAATATATAGTAAGCACTGCTGCTCTTAGATCTGTGAGCTCTCCAGTTATTAAGTGTATTGAGAAACTCTGGTGTTATGGGGCAATGGGAATACTCACTGTTAACCRTTTGCCACAATGAAAATTTCCCTGGTCTTTGCTTTCTGTCTTCTCTTGCCTGTTTTCTGACCCATGGCAAAACTCCTTCACAACATACTCAGCAGCTTGCTCATAAGTCCCTTGCGAGAGTTTTTTTTAGGCTTTTGGGAARTTTATTTAAAATAAGTAAATTGGTCTTGTTTACTTGCAAATGTATATACACTGAACAATTCTAGGTGAATGTTTAACTTTGCATGCAGTKCAAGTAATGCAAGCCAGTTACTGAGGGACAAACTGTCAGAGAGCCCAGAGCCTCTGGTGCTGTCATTTTTGAAAGGTAATTTGGATGATTACAGCCAGTTAATGAGGTACAGAGTCTTGAGCTTCCCATTGGCTCCGATACAACTTGTGGGGGCTCAGCAACCCTGAAGCAGCTCAGTCTTTTTAYCTCAAACTGAATGTCGATGCTTAGAGGCTGGTTTTATTAATGTCTGTTATTTCAACTCTGCTTCTGTTTCTCAATCTGTTACACAGACGTGTATGATAATTGTTTCAGGTTCCTAAGAAAGAAAGTGTTTTCTCAACAGAAATTCAAAATAGTTGTTTAATGTCCATGTCTGTGTTTAATTTCACTGTTCATCTTCRGATCTACTATAATCTTTGCTGCATCTGATTGCTTACCTTTCACATCCATAAATGTTCTGCTTGACCTACTAAAGCTCTGCCTGTGGCAAAGTTGCAAAACACCTGAAAAAGTAATTTATTTCCTTCCTTTTCAATCATAACTGGAGATCTGCAAGTTATGCTTTTCCTGAGAAATATTTCATATCATAAACTGCTCCCTTAAGCATAGGGTCAGTTTTAAAAGGGCCAGTGTTTGCAGACAAGTCATTTGTTTTCCTTTTAACCTTTAATTTGTTTATTCCTGTTTTTAAATAGTCCCCAAGCAATATAGTTCCTGTAGCTGTGATCATCATGAGTTTGAGTTATTCACCTCCCAGAGGGTCAGACCTTTCATCAGTATGCCATTGGCACAGAGCAGCGAGTGTTGCATATTCATTGTCCAGGACACCAGCTAGAGGGCCTCCAAAAAAGCCTGACTTTTTTTTTGTTCTCAAAGCAAGGAAAACAATCCCTTCCCTTCYCCAGTCCCTTGATAAGGGTTTCTGTCCAATAACGGTGCTCTCTGCTCTGAGGCACATTTAACTGTGAAGTTTGCAGCGGGAGAGGCTTTCCTTCAAGCTGTTAGTGTTTTATCCTGGCAGGCTCCTCGAGGTTGTTGTGAGGAGTCTAGCCAGTTGGTGAGCTTTGTAATCTAAACCAGCTGTCCCAGGCTGAGGCCCCCATTTGCATTGTTTAACATACTTAGAAAATGAAGTGTTCATTTTTAACATTCCTCCTCCAATTGGTTTAATGCTGAATTACAGAAGAGAACTAAGCAAAACCAGGTGCTTGCTCTGTATTCTCTCCAGTGTCTGAGGAGGTACAGACGGCTCCCGATCTTCTCCATTACTTGCCCTTTCATTCTTTGGACTATATATGACAGAGGAACTGAACTGCTAGCAGAGGGTAATGTTTGGAAAACTTTCTAGTTATTCATCAGCACAGACTCTGTTTTTTTTCCACCTTTCCCCAACGGTTTTGGACATGCAAGGATTAAGAAGGTAAGTGGTATGCATGAAACTTCTTTACTTACTGATGGGAAACCTACTTGTGGAAAATAGTTGTGGCAGGGACACGTTATGCCAATCCACTTGCTAAAGCCATTTGCACAGGGACAGGATCTCAATGGTCAGAGGTGGGGAAAGACGATCTGCCTGTTATTAAAGCTGTGCTGTCTCTGACAAGTTCCTTCTCGATCTGTGCTTATACTCTGCGCATCTGCGGGAGTGCTGAACTGCGGCAGCAACGATCCCACTGGCCACAGTGATTGATTGGAGCTAATTAGTTATTATTGCAGAAGTTAATTACTAGTTTAAAGTATTTCGCCTGCTGGGCAAGCTGCTGTGACCAGCTGCATACAGTGTTGATAAGTTGTGCTGCGTGTCTGTGAATAATTCTTGAGGGGATTTTAGATCTAAAGTAATGAGCAAATTGAGATCATGGGTACAGACGGAACATGTTTGAGGCAGTAAGGTCACCCCCCACCAAGAGGAAAGAATACATCCTCTTGTAGCAATGGAAACTAAAGGCTGTCTAAAAACGTTTYAGTTTTGTCTGACGGTTTTATAGGGGATTTTATTATCGTGCACTGTCCTACAGCAATGTGCAGCGTAGCCCAGTTGCTGAGTATATCAGGCTTTTTCTACAACCTGTTGTATTCCCTCCCAGTGCTATTCTCACAATATGCAAAGTGAGTCTGCAGTCTTTATAGCAGTGCACGTTTTAAAATCTCTTCAAAAAGATTAGAGGAATCAATAAATTAAGTGCAAGCCTAAATGAATGAAATTGTAGTTTGAATGCTTTACATTGAACTCTGTGCAGAGTTTGCCTTTCCTTGTCACTCAAAAGCTGCCAGCAAGTACAWTCTGTCTCCACAGCACTACGAACAACTATTTAAGGGTTTATGTTTACTTTTCAGAATTTGTCCCTGTCTCCTCATTTAAAACAGATTTGTTCTGATGTGTCAGTCATTGTGTGTGGTTTTGTCTGATACATTTGTAGGTCTTCCTCAGCAGCTCAGTTTGCACTGGAAATCAGAGACAGTTTTAAGAGAGAAAGTTGGCAGCTCACATGGGTAGCCGAACTAAGGCTACCTAAAATATCCCCTGCTTCCTGTACTGGTTTTGTGGGAATGTATTGTATTCAATTGCCATTCAGAATTACCAAGATAAGCAAGGTGTGGGTCTAATGGTACTGGGAAGCTTTATATAAGGCACCGGCAAAACACTGAAATCCGCAGAACTGAGAAAAAAAGAATTTCTGACTGTCCTTTCATGGTTTTCTATCTGTTAGTGAATATTCAGAGGTGAGGGTTACTTGACCATAATTTTAATGCTCCTGGTAAGGAGCTCCAAAAATAGCTGTAGGGCTCTGTTAGTGAGAGATTCTCTTCTTTCAGTTGTGCTGGAGACAGACCCAGCAGGGAGCACTCGAAGTGCAGCTGACACACCTGGGCAAGGCTGAAGATAACAGCCATTAGCTGGCAACCTGGCACAGCCTGTGTCCTTCCAGAGCAGGGTATTACTCCAGACTGAGTCAAGGGACAGAATCTGGCCCCAAGAACACGGATCCATCTCAGATAGAGCCTCCRGGGATGAAATGCGGTTTAGCGGTTGGAGCCACTGGCTTGGATTCAGGACCTCCTGCGTGACACGTCTGCAGCCCTGCCAATGCATCGCCCTGGGAGCTTAGGCAGGGCCTTGCTCTGGCTTACCCATCTGTAAAATGTGCACAGTGTGCAAGAAAAGCTTTCATTTTCCCAAAAGAAAGGTGTCAGAAAGGGATAAAACTACTTTATTGAACATTGCACACTTGTTCATTTAACAGCTGCTGCATGAGGTGTCATAAAAATTCAATTAGTTCATAGGCATGTACAGTCTGGTTTCAATCCCAGTTGCATAAAACCATAGTCTTGTCAGAGGCACTGACTCTGAGACCTGAAGCTGGCCCACAGTTGCATCACTCCTTCTCCAGAGGCCAAATTCATGGTAGCAAAACTGGAATACACTGAAGTGTCTCTAGAAATTAATTTGTCCATGCGTATTTAATTCTATGTAATGARCCTGGATATCAGAAGGTTTTCAGCTATTTTCTATGCACATTACAGGATACTGACTGCTTTCACACTGGCTGTCTGCCTTTCAAGCCCTGGAAAAGCACAGGTGAGAGGTGCATGCAGAGATGTACTAAAGTGCTATATGGCATGAAACTTCACTGGTTAACAGGTGGATAGGAAGCTCTGTGGCGTGGGGTTTACATGAAAAGGAAGTTGTGTGGTCTAAGGGTTTAGAGGGGAGAACTTGGAGCCAGCAGGTTCTGGAGTTGAACATGGACTGAGCTTATTGACTCATCCTTGCCAGCTCAGCAAAATATCCCTGTAGAAACCTGGACCTCACTGAAAACCTAATTCCGCTTTTAAACTGAACACTTGTGGAAGAGGAAATAAGAAAAACCACCCCATGAGACCAGAGACCACTCATGTCTGTTGTGGGAAGCATCCACACTTGGAAAATTCACTCATGCAAATATACATTTTCTGTATATAGCAGGAGCATGTCTTAATACTGTTTAATTTTGGACTGAGTGATCCTGAATGACTGTATCCCAGTTTTCATTTTCACTAAGCGCAAACCCATTTCTGTTCAAGTGGGAGCATGGGAGGAAAGCAGTCCAGTTCTTGAAACAGCAGAATCATTAGTTCTTTGTGTGCTTGGGTTCCAAATTTCTTTAAATCAAGAAAAACTGTTCCTGAAGGCACGTTTTTTGAATTTCTAGTTGATAGTCCATATATATTCCATGTCCAGAGCTGTGTTTCTAAATACCTTTGCCAGAAATACAGTTGTTTTTCATGTATTATATTGAAAATTTCCTGCAAATGGCATGCTTATTGATATTGTTGTGAATATTGGATATGTATGGGAAATGCTTTTCATGCCCCTGGAGAATTTTTGAGATGTCTTCAAGGGTTTGTTTTTATAATTCAAAAAATATTGTTTCCATTATAATTTTTATAAAAAGTCGTGTAATGCAAATTGATTTTTGAAGTCTAAGCAAAAAGCAACTTGATGCTGAAACGACAGCAATAAGTTCTTTCTGAAGATACTGGAACTGGTAATTTCGACAATATTGGAATCTTTTTTAGAATGAAGTTCTAGAAAGTAGTTGAAACCAGTTCTACAGTAGTTGCAGTGTTTCTGAATCATCATTTATTGTCCAAACCAAAATCCAAACCAAAATAATTTTGTTAAAAAACTATCTCAGCTTTTCCAGCTAACCTAGGTGAGTTGTATGTACCACATACAAAAAGGAGAACAGATGGTAGAGTAGGTACATTCTTTAAAACGTGAGGSTGATTACACATTCTCCCATTAGAATATCTTGGTGTTCCACAACATAATGCCAAAACATCTTGGAATGCCAAAATAAATGAAGGCATAATTCCTCCATGCCTGTCTGACACTTGCAGCAATGATTTTATGTATTCATACATGCAAGAGGCATGTGCAGCCCACACAGTGCCATGTGTTTCACTTCATGTCCTGTCCCTTGTTCCTGCAATGGCCCATTCCCACTGACACACCCCCTCTAACCCCTTGTCTCCCATCCACAATTTACTACTTTTCTAAACATCAACTAAGTACTTTACTCTTCCACTCATTTATTTCATGAAGTCCAAAAATAAGTGTCTTTATCATTAAGAAACAACAAAACAGGAAGCATCTTGAACACATTCCATCCCTCTGCCCCCTGTTTGCTTCAGTGATTCCTGTTTCCTGGATATCTCTTGTTCGCATTCCTTTATACAACCTATTTATTGGAAGATCCTGTGCTTGTGTCAATTGCTTGGGCTCTTGCTAATTAGCTGGAAGCCCAGTCAAAAGCTAGGAAGAGCAGGGAATCATTTTGACAGGCTTTGAGACCGTCATCACCTGGACTGCCACCGGTTTAGAAATGCTGAGGTCACTGGGGAGGCGCTGAAGACTCAAGGCTGCAGCCCCTATAATGACCAGCACCACAGAATAGGAAGGGACAATGCTTCCAGCAACCTTGCATGCCTAAAATGGGCTGTCTAAAGATTTATCCTCTAAAAATTACAAGGTTTGGTGTATAGGAAGAGCCTTCTGTTTATTAAGCTTGTGCTTCAACTGCGGCTCCAGATCAGCCATGGCTGAATGGGCTGCCCRGGAGCTTTGGAGCCCATGAGAGGGGTAACAAATACCTGTGAGAGGAGCCCCTCTGTGCTGGCAAACACGAGAGCCTGTGGGAGGCTGTTAYTGTGTGCCAAGAGCTCGTAACACATTGTTCATTGACCCCTGGGCAGAGGAACTGCCTGGCACTGCCACCACCTGAGGGTGCCACTCCTGAGCTCAGGGGCTGSAACACAAGCTGAGGGCTCAGGTTCATGCTGTGCTGGCTGTCCTTTGGGGAAGGGACTTCATTTTGAGGTACTGTATCATGCTGAACAATTGTAYTAATCATGATAATCCAGATGAGCATTTGACTCTGCAAACCTCTTATTTCTCAGTCACTGAGTTTCCTTTTTTCTCTCATTTTAGCAGCAATGCACTAATGGGTTTGACCTGGACCGTGCCTCTGGGCAATGCTTAGGTAGGACTTTAATTAAATCAATACATTTAAATTTGGGTTCAGAATTTATTGAGTTAACATTGTGACACTCTTAGTATGTTTTAGTTGAAAAGCTCTTGCTGTGTGACAAATATGTGTTTATATACATGCATACACCAAAAATATGTGTATATATAAATATGTGTGTATGTCTTTACATTACACTAATCTGAGGCATTGCTGAAATTCTAACAGGCTGTCAGGACTACTATGATGATGCATTTTGATAGGAGCCCAGTCAACAACGATGCATTTCTAGTTGCCAAAGGACAAGGGMTGTTTGCCCTCCTTCTCTTCCTCCTGCAAACCCAGGATTTGCTGTCTTTGCTGCCTGTCTGCACCTGCAGGCTCAGATAAAGTTTTCCATTCTCAACATTGAAACTCCAAGTAAATTGGAGTGTAGGGAAATCTGCACTTTGCCCAGCATAATCTTTTTTATCAGTGACATTCAGTCTCCAGGGCAGCATCTTCTACAGGCAACACAGTCACTCAAATAGAAAAGAGCAAATCCTGCAGCAGATTGTTTGCCCTGTCACAGCCTACTGCCTCTGTGGCCCAAGAACCAGGGGAATGCTCAGAGTGGCTAAACCAGTTGTATCTTTCTAAATTTAACTCAGCAACAGTCTCAGTGAAAGCAAGAAAGAGCCTGAACTGTGTCCCCAGATCTGAACATCCCTAACTTTTTCTGTGGGAGGGAACTCGAGAATTCCAAAGCAGGATCCAAGTTTCACAGCTGGGCAGACCAAACCACCGGTTTTTGAAATCCTGATCTGTATGTTGTGGTTTGGACAGACCCTCCAGCAGGAACAGGCAGTAGCATGCTGCAGCCATGTGTAAATCAGTGTTTAAATCAAACTTCTATGGAACAGCAAGGCAGGCCTCGTCCTCTCCCTCAATCCTCTGATAGTGAAGTAAAACAAGTAGATCACAGGAAACACTGAATATATGGTACAACCTAACCTCAAAGTGAAACTCTACAAGCAAGTATTAGCCTTTTTGATAGAGAATATCAATTTTATTTGCAATTTTTTGYGAAAAATATGTTACATATTTTTTGATCGGCCCCACTAAGGAGCAATCACTCTTTTAACTTGTGTGATTTCATTCCAGATATCGATGAATGTCGGACAATTCCTGAGGCCTGCAGAGGAGACATGGTGTGTGTGAACCAGAACGGTGGCTATTTATGCGTCCCCCGAACAAACCCCGTGTACCGATCGCCGTACCTGAGTCCTTATTCCAACCCCTATCCGCCGCCGCCAGCGCCAGGCCCCGTTCCCAACTACCCCACTGTCACCAGGCCTCTGATTTGCCGCTTTGGTTTCCAGTTGGATGAAAACAATCAGTGTGCTGGTAAGCAGTACAAATCTTTCTTCTATATCATATTTTTGTTTTTATTAAAGCGTGTCTGGCTTTGCAGAAACAATTGTCCTGCAGTTTCCTTCATCTGTCACAGCAGTCAAGTCCAGTAATTTGAAGTACAATTTTTTTAAGGATACGAGCTCTATTTTTCATATCATCATTATTCGGTACAAACTAAGATACAATTTAGTCCTATTATTTAATCAGGAGAGCCACTTTCATGGAAGAAGGAATGTTTTTGTGAGATAAACAACCATCTGATGGCAGGTGATTTGTCAGAGCATGCCTTTTATATCTATGATTCCGTCCATGAGAGAGAAGCTGGCCCTTCATTTGAAGGGTTAGGTGGGGCCTGAGGAAACTTCTTTCATCTCTTGGCTCTGTGTGAGCTGCTCTTTGACAAGGAAAAAGCCCAAACCAGAGAAGCCATGAGCTTTCAACAGAGAATTTTGCCTCTCTTTAGACTAAGGAACTGCATTTACTTCAAAACCACTGCAGAAAAACACAAGAGCTAAAACTGGCTTGTCTTTTGGGCTTACTCTGCCCTATTGTCTGAAAACTCTGGCAGCACTTGGTTGCAGATGATGTGCTTTGTTTGTTTCCCCACTGAGACCACAAGACCTTCACAGGAGCTTTGAAGRCCTGGATTTAAATTCAGTGACCTTGGGAATCATTGTCCTTTCCAAGGTGGAAAAAACATGTGTTCTAACCAGCACTCATAGTAATACTAACTGGAAATTTTTTTTAAAAAGGAAATAAAAATCATAAAACCTGGGKTTTTTTTGAGGCGTTTTTAAATCCTGGGATAACTGAAAGTTAGCTGTAAAAACAAGCATTTTTACTATCTGGTCCTTTGAAAATTGCCCACAGTCCTTTTCATCTTAGCAAATTCCTCAACCTATTATTTTACCTACTGATTTGTAGATTTCCAGGAGTGTTTTCATTTTGTTCACTTYGCTGTGGAAGAGTCAGGAAATGGGGTAGTTACTGGAAAAGAAATGCTGAAATGAAGGTGGAAATGAAATCTCTGAATTACACTGTCTGACCTGCTMCGTGCAAACCAGAATAATCAAAACAGGTGAATTTAGGAAATTTTTACAGTGAACTTTCCAGCCTGCAAAGGGCACATATGTTCCTATCCATGCTGGCAGAAATTGGAGGACTAATACTTTTTTCAGTCAGGACTGTTTCACTTCTGTCATTTTAACTTGCAAATGTTTGGGATGTAATTGTGAAGAAAGTTTGGTGATGAGAGACGTTAAACAGAATGCATGGGAAAGGACAGGCTGCCATTTGAGTACCACAGCAAGCTGGGAGCAGTTTCTTCTGTTGCTCTTTGCTCACCCCCTTGTCAGTGTGCAGTATGCTCTTAGGATGCAAAGCACTTCAAGCACTCATTTTGTGGTGGAATGCTTGAAAAGAGTGAACTAGAAGTTATTTTGCCCAGTAGCTGAGCCTCTATGTAACTCACAGGTTTGTTACATTGGTGTTCAGACACCACCCTCCAGCACTCTYTTTCTAAAATAAAACTAGTCACAGGTATTTCCATCAGAGATTGTGAGATTTTCTGGTATTTTCTGGTATTGACTGCAGGGGAACCAGAGTTATTCTCATGCCAATGTGTCTGAGCAATCTGCAGATTTTAACAGAGTTCACATTTTTGTCTGGTCAGATACGGGGTTGCAGATCAAGGTCACATTTTCTACTTCTAGGACAACAGAAATCATCGCTTTCACTTTGAATTTCAGTCAAAACAGCTTAATAAATTCAGGAACATTTTCTGGGAGATTTTCAGCCTCAGCTTTCAAGCACTGAGGTTGTTTAAGAGTCTTCCAAAGTGAAACAGRACAAAAATTTGATCTGAAARCTGTGTGAGTTTTAACAAGCACTTTCTTTTTTTTTTTTTTTTTTTTTYTWCCTTTCCACAAAATGCAGGGAGGCTGCGAGAAGGTTGCTGTTTCCCAGTCTGGCACCTGGTCTGCCTGCTGAGGCCCCACATTCCTTGGCTCTCAGGGGAATGTGCACCCCTGGTTACTCACATRACATTCCCCCTTGTGGGGCTGATATGTTTCAATGCAGCAAAAAGAGAAATATAATCCATTTTTCTCCCTTTCAAGTTTTTTTGGCCTCATCTGTTCTGACCTGTATGGTCACAGGCAGGGATTAGGTGTGCACAATCCTTCCTTATCCTGGTCACCACTCAGTCTTGCCAAGACCCTTTCATCTCCAGATCTTGTCCTTTGTGAAAACAAAACTTTTCCTGGCTCAAATGCTTCTCAAGATACCTGTCAGTGACAACTTTGCTTGCTCCAGTGCCCTCTGTGTGCTGCAGAAGTACCTGTAGCCATTTGTGGTAGCAGAGAGAGAAAAGTTTTCATTATAATTACTTCTTAAATCTTCTGTGGCTTTGATTCCCAATAGATGGTATTTTTTACCCCTGGAGTTGCYGAGTGCTTTATATTTTGTATGTGTAAGTGTTCTGTGTTTTCAACAGCAAAAAATTCTCGTAAATCATTCCAAAGCAGGTTGGGAATGATTTATAACCATAATTAATGCTGGAATAAAAGACCACATACAGAAAAAAAGCAAAGAACATCTAGTGCAAGAGTACTGTTTGAACTGTTTGTCTTCTAACATTACTTCTCTATAAATACAGAATGGGTTAGTCATAATAATGACTTTTTACTCAAGGAACTTGGTCTAGTAACTGTTGGCTCCAGTTTACTGGAGTGAGAGCCTGTGTTCTTGMATTATACATTCATAATTCAAGCTGAGAGCTCTTTCCAGTTTCCTTTCACTCCACCTTGCTGTTTCCTGATTTACAATGATCTTCAAAACATGCCTCAAACACAAATCCTTCTGGGCATTGTGGAAAGAACTGTAGTGGGTAAACTTTCTCTCAAATTAATGCAGACTCACAATGTGAGGGGATGGTGGGGTTGGAGAGGGTTGAACAGAGAGATCAGAGAAAGCAGACCTCAGAGACAGAGAGGTAGATGTCAGGGAAAGTACAAGCATAAAGCAAAGTGAGTATGACCTAGAGATGGAGGGAAAGGAAGAGGGCAGAGGAGGAAATTTAAAAACCAAAAAGGAATAATTGSTATTTTTAAAGCAAAATGTAAAAGAAGGGAATGGTAGGATTCTGTCTTCAAGTATAAGAGAGAATTGTTCTTCATGCCCCATTTGTGCAGTAGTCATTGCTCAGCTTTCCTTATTTCTCAAAGATTGGCAGGACCTCCTACATTCCCCACCTATGGGTCCCCCATCCTACATTTGTGGAGTGAAACTCCTTCCTTCTAAAGATTACCTTCGCGCAGATGGGTTTTAGATCATTTTTGTTTATATTGCAAGCATACCTAAAAGCCACATCCAAGCCTGCAGTTGTGCTGCCCTGCCTTGTGCACAACCTCATTAAGAGCAGCCTATGTCTAGATGAGTTTTCAAGCAAAATGAAGGAACCAGATGTGCGTGTGTGGGGAAAGGGGAGGGCAGTGAAGAGACAGAGAACTGAAAGGAGGTGCCCAGGTCTTGCATCAGGCTCATGGCTGTGCTGGGATAGAGCCCACTGTTCCTTATCCAAAGGCTCAACCACCAAGCTAGGCTGCCTCCCTCATAATGACTTTTCTAGTGACATCTCTGGGCATGCAGAAACAGGAGGAGGAAAAGTAGGAAAATGCAGCAAGGAGATTATGCCTTAGAAGGGTTTATATAAAGGAAAAACAAATGGAATCCACTCCTGCCATTGCCTTTGCTAACCCTGTTTGGTTCAGATCTCTGTCTTTCCCTTTTGCTTTTGGTCTGTGAGACAATCTCTTTTGCTGTTCCAGAGGGCCAGTTCCTAAAGGCTGTGCATGATCATTAGGAAATGACAGTCATAATGTCCAAATTAACCAAAAAAAAGAAGAAAATATGCCTCTGAAGCATCTCAAGAGGTTGTAGTTGGTGGCTAAGGCTTGGATTGGAGGAGTTTGTAGTCAGTTTCTGGCTTTGCCATAGATAAGTGTGCCATTCCTGAAGTCACCATCCCTGGAAATGTTCAAGAAAGACCTGGACATGGCCCTCAGTACCATGGAGTAGGGTACAATGTAGTCAAAGGTCAGACTTGATGGTCTCGGAGATCTTTTCCAGCCCACATGATGCTGTGGTTCTGTGATTCTGCGATTCTGTGATTCTGTGAGTCTGTGCTGGGTATTTTGGGGCTAAAGTGAAATAATAAWTTGTTTTCAGGATTATGCCAAGGATAATTTCACTAGGGGATTATAGGGGTTGAGGTGACTTGCAGACAAGTATCACATAAAGATGCACAGACAGGAGAAAAATCTCCAGTCTAATGATCCACAACAGTGAAGCTCCAGGTGAAACATGTGGAACTCAGTCATTTCCCCAGTTGTCCTGGTTCCAGCCAGGACAGGGATCATTTTTTGCAGTAGCTGGGAGGTGGCATGGCCAGGACCCAGAGGTTACTCCATACCCCATCATGTCATTGCTGGGACAGGCRAGACTCATCCAGCCACTACAGTAGGGTCCATCGGTAGAGACATTCCCACAGGAATTTGACCATCAGTAAAGGTATCCTGTCCCRTTTACCATGGAGAACAAAGGTGGAAATGGATTTTCCACTGAGGTTAATCCATTTATGGYAGAGAAGTTGGCTTGATAGGAAAAGCTGCTGTACCTGTCGATCTGTAGCAAGTAAACTGAGCCTTCTGTGGCTTGGCTTGTTCCTGCCTTCATTCCTCCCTAAGTGCAGTGTGGGAGGAATGCAGTCCGGTGGTTACAGCACAGGCAAGTGCTTCATTTATTTGTGAAGCTTCTTCTACTAACAAAGAAATRAGTAAAATTAAACCAAGAAATATAACATGCAAGCCAAGAATGCTGGCATGTTATTAAGAAAATGGGCACTCTGTGCTCTGAAATGAAAAATAGCAGGCTCCTGAGCATGGCAAAGTGTAACAGTAGGGGCAAGCCCATCATTCTGCATGTCAGTGACTTTCAAGCACCACTCACTGCCTGTATTTATGTGTGATGGTGAGAGAAGTGAAAACAGAATAAATACAACTATGGTATAGCCACAATTTAACTTGAATGAACTACAGTCAGATTGGGTAGGTAGCTGGGCAACAACTGGAGACACAACTACTTAGATCCATGACTGTRGTCCATGATTGACTTTGATGAAGATCTTAAAGCAGAAGTTCTTGCAGTGAATTTATTAGGTGTAAGTTAACCGTCTTGAACCTAACTGTAAGTATTTTATGGTCAGGCACCATATTTTCCTCTTGTTAGAATACTGATTAGAATACTGTTAGAATGCTACAAAAAGGTTTTCCCAGAGTTTGTGACATTCCTGGACATTCCAAGGTCAGAATGTCAGACAGGTGGTTAGATCATCGTCGGATGATTAAAAACTGTGACCRCTGGGAGTGTTTGAATTTGCTTTCAACTTTACCTTGAGCTAAACTGATTCTGTCTCTGGAAGTGTGCAACTGCTCTCTGGGAGTGATTCAAAGTTTTCTAGTTTCTCTTTTACTGAGCTGTGAGCCAGGAGAGAAGCACAGTGGCATACCGAGGGGGACAGCTAAGTGAGTATGAGTCATGATACAAATCATAATGGGTTTGTGTGCAGAGAAAGGGCATAAACACAGAAGAGACAGTATCGATGTCTTGCTACATGTGCAGGCTACAATTCAGCCACAGGAAAATTAAAATCTCCCTAGACTGCGACTTCTCTATTTCATGAGGYATTACAATTTTCTTTATTTCTTGGAGTTCTATGATACTTTGATATACAAAGTGCCGAGAACCCAGGAGTCCCATCCCCCTGGAGATTTGTAGAGGGAAAGGGTATGCAAGGAAAGAGGTTTAAYTGATACTCTGGTTTAATGGCCTCAGTTATGCTTGGTCTCTGAATTGGGGGCTATTGGTCACTGGGCTGTGAGCCAGACAATACACAGACTTCAGCTGTCACCCAGAGTTAGTTGGCAGGAGGTTCTATGTGACTCAAATCAGAGGAGCAGTAATCGTGCCCAGCCTGCCGTATCCTCTGGCATGTGCTGGCCAGGGCAGGGCTCTCAGCCCTGCCATTAATCTCTGAGTGATTCCTTAGACTGGCTGCTAGCTGTGGTTTGATACATGGGGCTTTGTTGCCGCCTTGCCTTTATTATGTCTTACTTCCAGGGATTTCAGCAGTGCCAAATCAGTTAAAGCCACTCTGTACCGATTAGCTGTCTGCTCTGGAGTAGATTTCATGAACTTTCCTTTATGGAATAGCTGTAATGCAAGACAGTCCCACCAACCAGACAATTCCAGAGTTCAAAAGAAAATCAAGTAACCTAACAGTGCTGGAAAATTGACAGGTGTCATGAGTACCCTGCCCCAGTCTGTCAGCTCTGAGGCTTGTTCCTCTCCTTTTCCTATGAGCATGCAGAGTTCAGTATGTGATTGTCTCACTGCACCTGGAAGGCTCATTTATTTTCAGTGCCCTTYATGGCACCAGCACTCTGCTCAGGCCTATGTTAATTTTTGCATATGTTTGCAGCACCCACAGTGCCTAGAGATGGCAGTGTTCTCAATGACTTAAAAGTCACTGTTTTTCTTGGCCTCTCCCTTATATTTTTTGGGTCAATCTTGTTTCTTTTCTCTTGGTTCCAGCCTGAAATTGGCCATGGTTGGATGTCACAATATAGATGCTAAGCCAAAATATATAGAAAATATGAATGCTCTCCTTTGCCAGTATAGATCAGCCAAATGAACCATATGTTTTGCCAGACWCTATAGGTGGTGATAATGTGCTGGCACTGCTCCTTTGTCTTGTCCCTAAAACACCAGACCCATGACAGTGCTGTCTCACAGAAACAGAAGAGGTTTCTGATGTTGTGTGGAGTTTACATGCTCTGACCCCTTCATCTGCCAGTTCTCTGCCTTCCCATTTTACTACTCCAATGCCATGAGAGAATTTTTCAAAGAAAATGAAGCTACTAGAAGACGAATGTGAGTTACAAGCAGCCCAGTTCAGGGCAGTCGTTTCAGTGTTCTGCTTCTTAGCTGGGACATGCTGCCCCTTGAGGATGACCAGACGTGCTGAAATCCATCTTCAGTTTTAACACCAGCAAAACCCTCTCTTCTTTCAACTGTAACTCACAACTGCAGGTGCTCCGTGGTGTAAGACTACCCTGCAGTGTGAGGAGAAGGATGGTCCAGAGGATACAGGTGTCAGGACAGCTGGAATGCAGGCCCAGGACCCCAAAGCTTGGTTAAGTCCCCAGTTCTCACTGACCCGTGTCCTCAGTGGGAGTTCAGTGTGTAAATGCCCATGGTTCTGGTCTGCAGCCATTGCCACAGGCTGACAATGCAACCTCAGACCTCTTGGCTCAATATTGCTTTCAGAACTGACTACTTCTCTGAGGAATCTCAATATTCAAACAGTCATTTGGACACCCTTGAGGGCTCTAGGTTTTCAGGCAGAAGCCTCCAGCATTTACTGAGAGTTGGGGTGTGAATGGTGTCTTCTCTTGGGCATCTGCAGGTTTGAACATACAGACTCGTAAGTCCTTCTGTAAATTTTTCTTGCTTTTTCTATGGATCAGCTCTACATCAGTAACATGCCACTACAATGAGAATGTGTTCATGAAGCATAAAAAAGAGAAGTTCTTCAGTTAAACAGGGARACCCTAGGAGGAGAGGGAGAGGACCATAAACTTGCAGGGTCTGAAAGAATACATAATCTACTGCTTGATCTGAAACTGTTGTTTGTTTTGGGTTTGCTTTTGTTTTTTTCCACAAGATAATTTTGTGTCTGCTTTATCATAATATTTTGGGCTTATTTTTATTTTCTTTTTTTCCCCCTTTTTTTTTTTTTGTAAACTAAAATTCTTGCTTTTGATTCAGTCCCTAAGTAAATGAAACATTAACTTGTGAGCCAGTAAATTGCTGGTGGATCAAAGGCATTAACTGGTTTTGTGGTACAACCAAAAAATCTTTAGGTAAYACCGTATAAACAGTAGGAAGGCTACAGCTGTGGTCAGGAAATTAAGGGACTGGAACCGAGCACTAGGTGAAAAGAAAACCTAACCCATGGTCATCTGGTGGAAGATGATCAGTGGAAGGCAGTGGTGTTAAGAGCAGTGTAGCATAAGGCACTTTCTGGCAGTGCTCCTAAGACTTCCCATTCCAGAACAGAGAGGCAATAATATTTCAGTATGTCTTGTTGAGAATGGATCCAGCCTACTGACATGAAGTGTAAGTAYTTTATTACCAGATAAATGCAGAAAAGTTTATGGAAATCTCAGTGTAGAGCTGCAGCAAGCAGGGGGCATTAYTGAGGCTGACTTTAATTAAAAAAGTGAAGTGTCTTGTAAAACTTAGGGTAAGACGACAGTAATTGGACCTGTAAATGACACAGAAGCAGAAGTTTGTAGGGTGGGTGGTACAAAAGAATGRTAATTGCTGAATAGGGTATAATTTGCTGAAATGGAGGAAAATTACTTTTAGACTGAACATAGTAAAGCCCTTTATGGCACTGCAGTGTATCAAGTTRTGCAAGAGCACACTAGGTGTGTTGTAGCGGAGGAATAGTACAAAATGTAACAATAGAATCATTTAAAAGCTGCCTGGAACAATTTTTAGCAAGAAAGAGTCTCACACAAGTTGGGGGTGGGATAGATGTTGTTAGGTGTGGGTTACTGTACTTTTGAGATCTTTGATATGTTTCCAGTTTCCAGCGTGCACAGAGACACAAAAGAAAACAGTTTGCTTTATCTAACACTGCAGAGAAAAGTTCATAGCATGGGTAAGAGCCTCCACCCATTAAATAACATTTATTGTCACTGTGGCTGAGCCATGCAAGGCTGAGATAGCTCAAACGGGTAGCCTGACATCCCCTTTCCGAGGAAKGAATCTTGGAGCAGAGCAGACTCTGTTTGCCAGACTGCCACTCCTTAATCCTGGAGCAGGAATCTGGCCAGGGAGAGGMGATGTGATCCGACAGCCATAGCATGTTGCTAATTTCCTGCTATTGCAAACCCTGTGGGGAATCCCAAACCCAACACAGGCTGGAGCAGCCTTGGATCATGCTCATGTTCTCCAAAGGTAGACTGCAGCAATACATACAACACTCACTGCCAGTAAATCACTGAGCGCTGCATCTGGAGGTCTATTTCAGAAGCAGACTGAAATTATTTTAATTAAAAGCAGGGCTGACTTTGTGATGGAATGGCCCAGAACTGTGCATTGACAGCTCTCAGTTTTCATGCACTCATCCCAAAAGACTGGAGCATGCCAGCTTTAGAAAGGACGTGCTCTTCCCCACTAAATCAGTGCTGTTCAAAGATACRATTCTGTAAAACCTGTATTATGTTTTTCAGGTGGCACATTTAATTTTGGGACAAAATTTGTTCCTATTAACTTTTTCAAGATATATAACTAGTCATGGATGAAAAGTGACACAAGAGAACTTTACAGTGTTACCCATAAGACTTCAAACACTGCCCATGAATTTAACTGAAAAAAGTGAAAACTTTATCTCCACGTTATCAAGGCAATAAACACAAATACAGATTTGAGCCCAGAGGACTATGGCATAGGTGCCATAGGTGCATCCTAGAGAATACCTCTAAAGAGGCCAATACAGAGTAGAGAATACCTCTAAAGGTAACGAGCATTTGACTATTTGCCAGCCATTATATGGCCCAGCAGGTCACATGCATTCCGGAGCTGGTAAGTGAAGTATTGTTGTCTTGTATACACAATACCATGACATTCTGCTCCACAAAAACRTCAAGCAGACATCTAGAAGCTTGGGACATGAAACTTTCAGAAATATATAATCTATCCATGGTTCATTCCCTTTGGCCTGGGGAGAGGACATGACATGAACTGTCTGCAGTATCTGATTGGAAATGATTAGAAAGACTAATTGTAGAATGCTAATCATGCTAAGAATTTGCTAGGCTTGCTTCTGTCCTGGAGTCTGTGCCTTCTAAAATGGACTTGCTCCCTTGCATGGCTCAGTATGACCTGAGACCTTGTGGCAATAAGGGGCTAATAAAGTACTATGATAAAGAAAAAAATGTAAATTAACTTTCCACTACAGCAGCCCCACATGATGGAAAATTCATTGGGATGTGCCTTCTGGAGAGTAAAAGCAGGAGTTTGCTCCAGGAATAATCACAGAGATTAAATGTTCCTGCTGGTTGGGAACATTGTCTCTTCTGTTTATTTATTTACTTTTCTTTTTTTTTTTTAATTACCTAAAGAGAACATGAGGGTTTTATTCATGCTAGGCTACTTGGAAATGAACC
This sequence comes from Malurus melanocephalus, assembly GCF_030028575.1. Lineage (NCBI taxonomy): Eukaryota > Metazoa > Chordata > Aves > Passeriformes > Maluridae > Malurus > Malurus melanocephalus. The sequence continues at coordinate 982,465 of NW_026623361.1, read as the reverse complement.
ATGTGGCTTGGGAATGCTCAGTGCAAACATGTGCCTGTCTGAGCTTTCATGGGTAATGTGAGAGCTGGTGGGACTGCCTGTGACACTAGTCAGCTTGAAGCACTAGCTAGTGATTTCTGAGTTCTGGTATAAAGAATCTGGCTTAACTTGAAGATCTGGGGATGAAAATGTGCAGGTCTGCATGTGAGTAGTGCAGTCTGGTTCTGTGTTTGTACAGCATCCCATGAAATAGTTAATCGACCTCAATAGCTGCTACTAAATTAAGCAGAGATTGACATTTTAACTATTTTCTCTTAACTACCTCCAGGAGAGAATTCAGAGTGCARTTGATTTCTGTTGCCTTCAGAGGCACCCAGTTCTCCCAATCGTTCTGATTTCCTGGCATAAAAAAGCCTGGGCACACTGAAGGACATGCTGCCAAGGACTGCTGTGGTGATTAGAGGGTGGCAACACAAGGAGAGGCTGAGAGAAGTGCATTTACCCTGCCTTCAGAACATGAGGCTCATGRAGGAATTGTACTGCGTGCTGCCTTCCACTGTCTAATGTGTGTAGAGAAGATGAAGCCAGAGGTGCTTATGGACCGGAATGGGCAAAAATTGCAACATGGGAAATGCTTACTGGTTATAAGGAGAAATGTTATCACAGCAAAGGTGGTCAAACACTGGAATAGAGGTTAAAAAACTTGGTGGCTAAAGGAGAAATTCAAACCTCAACTGCCCTGAGCAGCCTGACAGATTTGTCCCCGCTTCAAGTGGAGGCTTGGACCAGGTGACTTACAGAAGTCAACTTTAACATGCCTGGTGCAATGGTTCTGAAACGGCAGTGCYGAAGGGCAGTAGCCTGTGTCTGATACTGATTCTAGCCTTTAATATATTGAAAGCTCCCATAAAATCAAAGTGATATTCTTTCTGTCACATAGACTATTAGTTTTACACTGGTGTTAAAGTGCTCTAAGACCTTTGAATGGAATGGTTGCCTTTGTATGTGCTTTGGAGGCTCTGTAGAGCTAACCAGTTGCATGTGACTCAAAACTCACATCAGAACCCCAGGGTCTGCAGGCAGTGAAATTTAGAAGTCCTTTTTAAGAAGGTAGACCTTCAGATCTCTGCCCATGGCAGCAACTCTTGCCAACTGCTCCAGGAGCTGTCATGATTAACYAAAGAGAGTGTTATGTTTGGCACTAAGGGCATTGGGGACCTTATCAGGGGAAAAAATTGTTTTTCATATTTCATCTGAGTTTCAAATCCATCCATGTGTCAACATGCTTTATAACAATCTCAAAAGCACCACAAAGCCAAGGTAATTCTTGTATAAATGTTAGGACCTTTTGGGCTCTTTTATAAGCAAGGAATGGGTAGTGGAAGAAAGCCAGAGGAGAAGAAAAATCTCGGCAAATACTGGCTTCCAGGCTCAGACAGCTGTGTCCTCATTACTGTTAATAGCAAAGAGCTATGAGTGTTGGGCAACATTCCCCTCTGAGTGTATAYATAGCGAGCCATCTATTTATTTATTTCAGTGGTGGTGATCATTGGAAAATGCCTATAACCCCTGCTCAAATAACTGGCTTTAACTCAGATTTGGCATTCACTGCTTTATAATGCTTGAACCACATTTTCTTGCAATGTTCCAAAAATTGTCGCCAGCCAACAGGGTTGCAAACCGTCCTGGATAAATGAAAACTGTGTGGATATGGGAGGTTTACTTTGTTCCAGTCAGTGTGTGATGTGGATGTCTACTGGCAGTTTTCCTGCTCTCCTTACTCTCAGTTCATGGCTCCCTGGAAAAAGAGGTGTTTCATGTCAAAGGGTTTTTTCCCCGCTCCCTCTCCCTATCTCTCTCTCTCTCTCTCTCTCTCTCTCTCTCTCTCTGTTAAACCCCATTCAGTTGCCTTTAGGGCTTAAATTAAGACAGAAAATGTCAAGATTTGTGACATTCTGGTACAGCAAAATCTCAAAAAAGATGTGCAGAACCTTTAAAGGCAGAAAGCTGTGCTTTGTTTAGCCCCAAGAGCTGCCAGTTTTGAGCAGGACCATGACAGGCAGGACAAGATGTGGGGCTGAAACTGCATCAAAGAAAATTACTAATAGAAGTTACCTAACATTTGCAGGAGTCCTGGCCCACCTGTCAATCAGTAAATCAATTGTGAGAAGGACAGATCTTCCTCTGTATTGATCCTGGCATAAAACAGAAGCATTGATCTGGATGATCTTGACGGAATTTTCACTCCATGAAACTGAAGATTCATTTCTCTGAAAAACTGAGAAAAAAAATCCTTCATATTTGGTGATTGTTTCTACTTCAACATATGAGCTTCCAGACATACATCCTGCAAACCAATCTCTTTTCTGTGGTTCTAATGGCTAAGTTGATGGAATAAGGTGCAAGCCTCCTGGAGAAAGTCAAAGCTTACGCAGTTTCCAATGGCACTGCCTCCAGCTGGTGCCTCCTTGCATGCTCGAGTCAAGCAGCTCTGAATGYAGTCCTTTACTGAATGAGATGCTGGTGATTATTGCTGAAGCTTCTGTGAGAGATCAATTAGGGAGAAATCTCATTCCACTGTTCCAGTTCCCCATAACAGAGATCCCTTGTAATCTTTTTCTCATGCATATTGAGGATTTCGAGTTATCCTGTGAGAGTGACTGTGGCATTCATTCTGTATTATCTCTATGGATTTGTACATATGGCTCGCCTAGAATCTCTCTTTTTTTTCAGTTGTTTGCACATCCAAGGTGGCTACATTTTAATGGAAGAAGCAGCCCTTCCAATGAAAGTTTCTGTTATAACCTGCAGGTGGATATTTGTATCCCTCTGTTTTCACTGCGGCTTTAATTTCTGGATCCATTTGGATCAATTTCTTCTGCCGTATTAAAAGTCGGACTGTTCTCTTCTTTACTAGTTATTGTGGTTTATTCCCAGTCCCAGTCCTCTTTAGCCTGCCAAAACACTTGGAAAAGGAGCTCTTAATGACTCAGTTAAAATGTACGGTCAAGAAGTTCACTTATTAGAGGAAATGTAAACTGACCACCAATTGGCTAAACCAGCTGGCTGGACTATTTGTGCTTGAGATTTCTCAAAGCTCCCCAGGGAACAAAAGTGGGAATAGCAGTTCTCTGCTTTTAGTTCTCTCATGTTCTGTACTCTAACAGAAAAGTCTTTGAAAAAATTTCTTGGAGGAGAAGCCAATACGATTTCACAGACATGTTTAAAAGCTTTATAAATAATGATTTAAATGCCTATATTTTTGATACATTCTTTCTTTCAGGGTCTTCTTCAACCACCCTATAGAATCGCAGAGAAAATATACAATTCAGCCACAGAAAATTCACTTCTTTAGTGTTAATGGTTCTACTCCTCTTCTGTAAAATTTTATAAGCTTTCACTAGAAATTCTTGCACAGAACTATTTCACATCATGCAGCAAAGGGATGATTGTAAGGATCTTTTTTCTTATTTCTGAGTGTGCATTTCCTGTCTCTGACAGCACTTTTTTGTTTCCATTGCAAGAGAAAGTGCTACTTAGATAACCTCCCAGCAGCTGGGAGTATTCTCAAAAAAATCTCACTGGCTCCTCTCACCATCCTACCAGCAGATCATACAAAATAGGTAACTTCGAGAAACAACAATAACACTTCATTTATTCRGCTGAAAAAATGTTTCCTGATGAAGATAAAACCATGTTGAGCAAAAACTGCTTTGTATCTCCTAATTCAGCAGGTTCAGTGTCATCAGTGGAATAATAACGTCTACCTCACTTCAGCAGGGTACTTGGGTCCCTCTTGTTCTGACCTACTGCAGCTACTTGAAATAAAATAATTGCAGCAGGGAAATAGCTGAGATTCCCAAATCACATGCACTGATCCTGCATTTCACAAGATGTGCAGAACCTGCAGCAGGAAATCATTAATCCAGAGAACACAGTTATGTTCCAGTCCATGGAGTTTCCATGTTTAAGCAAAGCTCTTAGTTGAAATTAGTAGTTTGTCTTATGTTTGACCCCAGAATTAGCATGCTAACTGTGCATTTGTGTAAAAGCTCTCATGGGACACCAGGAATAGTCCACACAAATGGCTGTGATTTCACACCAACAGGGAGCCCTGGAACTGGTGGGAGTGAGGAGCTGTGGCCATGCAGGTGATGCTGAGGGTATGAGCCACGCACAGGTCTGCTCCGAGCAGAGAGGRGAGAGGCTGCTGGCCCTTCAGTCCCCTTGCTGTGCACTTCTCTGCATGGCTGTCCTGTGAATCTCAACCACAACAGCAGGACTAGGACTGTGCCCAAAGAGCAGAGTCCTTCACAGTTTAGCTGTTGTTTATCATCTTTGAGGAGTAATGAGAAAAGTGCGCTAGCTAAGGAAAGGCTCCGATAGCTGGCAGGAGACACAGAACCTGTGACACATGTTGAGCAATACTCATACCAGGCAGAGGGAGCAGAATTACAGATTCATGCCTCACACTTATTTAGGATCCATTTCCAGACTGACCCTCTATGTGAAAAAAACTCACTTTAATCCTTGTTTAGCCATCAACTAATAACCTAATGCATATGGGATGAAGATAAAAAATTAATTCAGCAATCAATGGCCAGTCCTCAGACAGTGAAATATGCAATTAAACAGGTGTTTAGGGAGTTGATCTTGGATTGTGTCCAAACTCAGCGGGGTCAGTTGTCCTTGGAAAAAACACTGACCCCACACAGCAGCAGTTTGAATTTGGCTTCAGTCTGCAGTTTAGGAATGTGGCATTGTTATTTCTTCCCTTTTCTTATCAAACGTAATTATCTTGAGGAAAAAAAAAAAGTTTTGAGAAAACATGTGATTTCACTGAGTAAAAATCTACTACTGAGGAAATTATTTTTCAGCGTCCAAATAAGGAGTGGGGGAGAAGTTTGGGGAAAGTGCTCTGTTCCAAGTAATCTTGGAACTGATACTCATGTTACTGAGCTCGGATGTTTAGTCCTGGCCTGCAATTACGCCTATAAAAAACAGACATCCAATCTTTGTATTATTTTAAAATGGAGCCCTGAGGGTTATAAATGACTGAACGAGCTTCAGTGTTTGAGCAGACAGAGATTCTGGAACGAGCTGTCAGCTTTGAGCCTTTCTTCCAGAACACTGCATCTTAAGAGCAGGGTTAGCTCCTGGGGTTGTGACAGTAAAACAGTGGGACAAAAACACGGGCAAAACAAAATAAAGACATAGGGCTCCAAAATCATCCACACCTCCTTGTACAATGGGGAAGAAGATTTTTCCATGGCAAACCTTTTCCAATCTGCAAGACCTGTGCTCTCACAACTGTCAAATTAATCTTTGGGGTCACTGTGTTGAATCCCATGGTGCTAGTGGTTCTCAAATAATCAGGATGGCAAAAATATACCCACTTTTGTCAATGGCTGATCAAAAGACAGAAAGAGCCATAGCTACTACTGTGACCCACAGAAATTTGTAGTATGATTATAGAATTCATTACTTAGGAAAAGAAGTCATGCATGCTAAATATGTTCCAAAGAGAACAAAATGTAACAGTCCATCTGCGAAACAGCACACATTGCCAAAAGCATATTGTCTTGGAAATCTGCTGTCCACATTGGCTTCCCTCTTGATGACAGAGTCCAAGCAAAGTTTCACTTCTAATTGTCAAAGTCTGCAGGAGCRTGGTTCTAGCTCAGAGATGATGAGCCCACATCATTCCATGTCACCTCTCAGCTAGAGCTGTCATTCCATTGTCAGCCAGCCGGGAAAGGAGCGGCCATGGAGGGAGTGGAACGGTCACAGTGCCCCCAGCACAGACCACAGCTGTGGAGAGATAAATGCAGWCACAGATCCCAGCACTTCCAACACCAGTGGATGGACTGAACAAGGACAGTAGATCCTGCTGTGACAGATACAAATCATGGGATGGGGATGGGACTGCTTTGGTAAACTTTCCACTCTGTGCATTTACTCTACCATGTGGTATGTAACCACACTCTCATAAGTACCAAGATTTTTTTTTTCCTTTAAAAGTAGCTTTTTGTCAAGAAAATCTTTTCCTACCTGAAAGACTGTAGTCTCTGACCTGATGAGTGGATCTTAAGGACTTTGTTTCCTTCTATATTCTTTAATGCATAAGGTTCTTTTTATGCATAATCCTTTTTTTTTTTTTTTTTTCTGAGTAAAGGCAATGTCTTTTCTCACAGTTTTTGAACCTCATCTTCCTGAAGGCAGGTGCTTCCAGTTCATAAACATCTCTGCTCCTTCTCCTATTGTCTGCTGGTTTCTTCCCCTGACATTCCACTTCATAAAGTTACTTGGATTGCTGAAAAATCTACTACTTCCAGCATGACCACATCTTCTAACCTGCAGTTTAGTCTTCTTGAGGTTCTTTGATTCAACGAATTGTCTGTGGTAATAACTTGGATTCTTCCTCCTTTACTTGGTTCATCCTTTATAAAGAAGCAATCCCTCTGTGTCCTGAAAGGAAGGTGGTTGATATGTCCAACATCTTTAGGTTGATGACTTAATATCTTGCAGAAAATGTTATTACATTTTCTATATTTTCCACATATTTCTGAAGTTACTGCAAGCATTAGAGGTGCAATTTCTTAAAAATCAGTTTTATTGATTAAGATACAAATTAAAAAATTAAAAATGCAGATGCATACATTTAAATCTTTGCTTTGGAGAAATCATTTGTAAGAACTTTACAAATCCCTATCCCTATTTTCAGTACTTTTGCTGGCCCTGGTAGATTTCCTAACAGCCTAGGAAATGGAAAATTATGTAAGGCAAGAAGAAAATCTCAGGTGTGATGGTTATGGATATAGAAAAAAATAGCTAAACATTGAATGGTGTTAAATTATTCAATGAATACTTTAAGGCGCCATTTTGACCACATAATCTGTATTTTTTGTGACACAGGGCACAGAACCTTACCCACCAAATGGTGTTTCAAAGACAGAGCTTTTTGCTACAGTGTATTTCAAAGAATAAATACTGTTGAGGTATAAGGCCCTAAAATAAGGGAACAACCTTTAACACCCTAATTTTTTCACATGAAATTTCACASCAATTCTCACAGTCCTAGCTATAAGGGTAAGAAGAGGTGTGACAGCCAGATAACTTTTTTAATTTGCCATTGACCACATCAATAGTTCTTTCTGCTTCAATAACTACTGGAAACTCTGAGGTTCTATGCACCACCTACCATGTAATGTATTGTGTTCTTCAGATGTTTAATCAGTAGCACTGCTAAAGCATGTGCCATATYTTTATTTTGAATTTGTCTTCTAAACACTGAGTTTCATCCCACTGTCTTTTGTTTTAGCTTTAGTGACCATCTCCAGATAGGAATATAGTTTCCATGAAGATGTTTACAGGTCACAGGAAAATATACCTTGAACCTTTTCTGAAATAGAATAGAACATGGAGCATTATCTTGCCCTAAGATAAATTTTTGTGGCTTGGAGTAACTCTTCGGAGTTTGTATGATCTCTTTACAATATCACTTTTTGAAGTGTTAACACCAGAAATGCACTTTCAGTAATTATTGCACTAATGCAATATACAGTGGTTAAGAACAATTTCCTGTGTCTACTCAGTGTTCTCATGTTTATGCTTGTCATTTCAGCAACCTGATATCAGGAAAAGTTCATGTTAAAGGGATTATCTTTAACAACTCCAGAGTTATTTGCTTGACCTGCATATTTTACACTTGATGTATTATCTTGCATTTGTCTGTCTTGAAAAGCACTTTCAAATGCTAGCAAATACTAGAAAATACTCTCATATAAGTCTTCATTTGACATTTTAGTTCTTAAATCCACCAGCTTGTGATCCTCTGCATTGTATCACAAATGTAGAAAACACTTGGCCAAAAACAGATCCTCAGAATTCACCATTCATTATTCTCTCTTGAGATTTTTGAACTCCTAGTTTTAGCCTCTCTGGTTTGAGACGTATTGAATATGTCTGCTCTTAATTCAATGGATTAGAGCATTGGTTTTCTTTTTATGCTGTTATTTCTTGCAATATTATTGATATAAATAAGAGTGGTCTCAGTCCTGTATTCTTGGTGGACATGAGTCAGTATAAAAGATCTGATAAGAATTAGCTTTCCTGGTGACATACAGTGTTGTGCTGCAGTTTCACATCTAGGTTTCCTTTCTGACTATATTAATATGTTGCCCCCTTTTTTGTGTACRCACAGCTTTTAAATTATTTCTTTTTTCTTTAATTTATAAGCAGCAAATTAAAAATTTCATTCATTGTTCTATGGTGTGGCTAAATTCTAAAGAATCCACTAATTTCCATTAATATTAGCTTTTATATATAATAAAACACAAAGCCAGCAATTTGCATGCTAAACACAATTAGTTCATTTATTTATTTTGACATTGTAAATGATATCCCATCCAGTCACCAGGCATCCTGCCATCCATTAAAAATACAGTCTGTACCAATAAAAACAAAGCATCAGCACATGACATCCTACAAAAGGCAGACACTCAGCCAGAAACACAAAAAAAAACTTTCTCCACCCTTGCAATCCCCAAATGAAATCCTATTACCCCAACCAMCTCACACCTCTTGTCAAAATGTCAAGTAAAGACAGCATCACACCCCGGAGCTGCTAAACCAAACCACCACAGCCATAATTTTTGAAGGCAAATACACTGAGCTAGGAGAGAGGGATGTGGTTAATTTTGGCGTATTCAGGCTGAGGCTCTTGCAGCACATGTTTCCTTACAACCATATATGGAGATGCCATCTACCTATTCTYCCATGCTGTCAGTAAAGCAAAGATCTTTAAAGCTTAGGGCTTGGAGCCATGAGGCTCTGCTCACTGTAGGTGGTATTTCTTAGGAGGCAGAGTGCAGTGGTCTGGATGGGCCATGTGGTTGCTCTCAGTACTCATCTGGGAAGTAACAAAGTGAATTGTTCCCACTTCAAGTGAGATTTTAATTTGTCTGGACTCCTGCCCAAACTTCTGCCTTTGGAACTGGCTGTGGGAGCAGTAATGGGAGTACAGCAGCTGGGAAGATGGATAAGAGAAATGAATACAACAACTGGAAGGATGGGTGAGGGAATGTAGATGACCACTAATTTAATAGCACACAGCAGGATAATCAAGGGCTGAAGCAACTAGAGCCAGCATGGGCCAAGCACTCCTTGGCAAGAGAAGTTTTGAACACTTGAAGTTTGATCCATCCTACCCTACCTTGGTTCTCTAGTGGGCTTATAAATTTCAGAACAACTGCTCTCTCAAAGGAGTCACCCAGAGTCACCAGTCATTTGGGAAAACCTGAAATTGTTCAAAATTATTATGCATGACAACCTTWAGCATCCTCATTTTTTTCATATGTAATTTCACAGCAACACTTACAGTCCTGTCTGTAAGGGTAAGAAGAGGTGTGAAAACCAGATAACTCTTTTAATTTGCCGCCGACTACATCAATAGTTCTTTTGCTTCAGTAACTACTGGAAACTTTGAGGTTCCATGCACCTTTAGGGTAGAACAGCAACATTCTGAGTACCATAGAATGGTACTGAAAGAGCCATTGATGCTTCYGAGGTCCTCTAGTAGAACAGAATGCTTTCAGAACAATGGTTAATCTTTTATTTTAGATCTCACTAGCCAGTGTAGAGCCTATAAAAAATTTCTGAAAAAGTGGTATCTTGAAGTGCTTCTATAAGAAGGTCAGGTTGTACATGAGAGACTACAAGACAGAAAGGTCTGTGACCTTCTCCTGTTTCTGTTTTGTTAAGTGGTCACAGGCTTGTCCTTTAATTCACTAATCTTGAATTTCCTTGCTAAAATCCAGGTGCAGTGACATTTATCACCAGGTGGGATATTGCAGGGTTTTGTAGTCCAGTTTGATTTGTATTAGGATTGGAAGGCATCAAACAAAAATGGACTCACTGTGAATAGGTTTTGTACATAAGAGGGCAAGCCCTGTCCTGAAGAGTTTTAGATGCTGAACAGTGAGGGAGGCTGGGCTATGGCAGAGATTTTGTAATGCCCATTTTTTAAATAGGAAGCAGGATGATGGAAGATGAAAAGCAAGGAGGAGTTCCCAGAAGGTAAATTCTCAGCCCATGAGTTACAGGATGGTCACTCGATCTGTGCTGGCTCCTTGTCCTGTGCAGTAACCACCAGGTACTTTAGTCTGTCTTCACTGAGGACACATCAAATTTGTATTTCCTTCTTAGCCCACCTCACGGCAATTCTTCTTTGTTGCCCCATACTGAGTCYTCTAGCCAAAATCACACGAGGGATACAACAACAGTAGTTATTATTAAAGCCCAGACTAGCTGTTTGGATGAAGACAATATTTTCTAGGGATCTTGGCGATGAAAGTTACTAAAAGCAGGTTCAGATGGTTCACAAAAACCATCCTTGGATTATCAGTGATGGGTGACAGCAACTGACGCTTTCATGGCCCTGATGCTGAGATCATCAAATTCCACAATTTGTTAACATCTTGAATGGAGGGCAATGGGGTTTCTAGGGTTTCCTGCTAGCCTGCTCCCCTTTAATAACTCACTGATTAGACTTTATTTAGGGCACAGACAACTCATTGCAGTATTTCTGTCCATGGTGAAGTCTGGGACACAAGTTATGATGGGTCAGAAGTCCCAAAGCATGAAGACACCTAAGATTTATGTTTGAATGGGATAGAAATAAGCTGTGCAACCAGAATAAGAAATTATTCAYGCACTATTGACAGGTTGTCTGGTTCCACTTGCAACCTCTTGCAATTTTCCATTCAAACAAAAGTACCCTGGAAGTGCTTTGAAGTAGCTTCTATGCTTATCCATTACAGGCAACCTCTTCTCTTTCAACGGCTAAGTTTCTCCCCAGAAATAACCTGGGATTGTTCATCTTTTTTTTCCTTTCCCTGTCAAATGTCTAGTTTTGATTTTAATGACCACACCYGCTCTGACTGTATGCTGCACTGCGTAAATGGGCTGGACAAGGCACCCTCTGTCTCCCASCTCTGATATCCTTCAAGAAGATACCTAATGGCTGGCCACTTGCTGCACCAATAGTTTTTTCAGTGTGCAAATATCTGCTCTCACTCAGTGGGCTTATATAACGTGCATAATCTGGGACAGACAGGCTGGAGTTATGCTACCTGTTTTAACTGTGAAGGCTGCTTGCCAAAAATAATTTATTTGATTGTATTGGCTGGGTCAGTCAGAGTTTAATAGCAYGTCATGGTAAGGGGCAATCTTAGAGAGTGCCAGACATGCAATACAGAACTGAGTGTACGCACTCTGGCCCAACCAAAAGGATTTGCTGCGACCGACAAAACTGTTTATACCTGTTGGTTGAATAAAACTTCTTTAGTGAAGTCACCAAGGTACTGTTTAGTGCAAAATGTGAGGAGTCAAGGTGTTCTGCATGGACAATTTCAGGTTCATCAAGTTTTCTGGCAGAAACTCCACAGGAAGCCTCCACTGTAATAAATGTTGCATTCAAACGGAAATATGCTTCCAATACCACCACTAAAAGTGAAGACTGGGAGTAAGCAAATAAATCTGATTGCTATAGAGCAAATGTAAGAGAATCAATATGTCTTACTTCTCTGGAGTGAAGCTCATGCCCATGCTAAAAAGATGACGGAACAAAACCAATCTCATACCTGCCTGTTGCTTCAAGACATATCGTACCCCTGAAGAAAAATGCACCAAAGAAGAGTGGAGGATCTACAGTCTTCAAACAACTTTGCTACCATATGTGGCAAGACCACGACCCTCATTTTGTTTTCAGTTTGCTTCACCTAATAATATTACTGGAAACAGGGAACATGSAAAATAAAAATCTCTTTTTTAAGTTTAGTGCAGACTAGGAAAAGCAGAATTGGCCAGATCCCAAGGTACCACTCTAAAACAATAAGTAAGCATGAAAAATAGAAAGCTTTTTCATTTAGAAAACATTAATGTCATTGTTATTAAATTTATGGTTAGATAAAATCCCTGTTCAGATACAACCAATAATGTGTGATACACTACGAAGGGAGGATYCAGATTTTTTAGTCCAATCACAGAAGCAATAGTTGAACTGAACAACATATTTATGGACCTATATAGTCTAGACTTGTTATCTTACCCATTTCCCACTTCCCCCACAATTTTTCCAACCTTCATCCGGCCAATAAATACATGGGAACCGATTTCTGACAGAGTTAATTACCTCTAATTGTGYCCCTCTTGTTATCTTACCAACTTTGACTCACCACAAATTACTCCAGTACAGATGTTGGCAAGATAAGAACTCTAGACTCTCTCCATATGTATGATATTTCTGTATTTATTTATATATCTGAACATGTTAGCTATGCTGCTGGTAGACTGGATCAGTTAKTTCATGACTGCTAGGATTGTACAGCTGACTGGCTGCGCTCGCTGCCTTGGGGCAGATACAGAGATGCAATTCCTGCCCTTCGCTGCCTGCTCCAGCCCAGGGCATTGGTGAGATACTTTCAGTCATGACCTAACAAAGTCTGGGTTAATAAGAATCAGGGGAGGATCAAGGGAGTAGCATTTCTTGGATGATAAAGTACTTCAGCAAAGGCTAGTGCACAGTATGCTGGAACAAAAAATAATTTACATATCAATAAATAAAACATAGAAATCTGGGTTGGCTGAAAAAATGACACAATTTATCTTTTGGTATTTCCATTTGTGACTATTCTAGAGGCAAACCTGGTGCCTGAAACATCAGGGAAGATACTGAGCAAGGCGTGATTCAAATTGAACTTCTGACTCCGAAAGGCATTTTTAATCAGTTAGGATCCAGGGTCYTGGCTTACATAAATGTAGGAATGCTATTCACCTCCTTTGTAAAAAAATAAAAGGGGGAAAAAAGCCCACAACAAAAACACCCTAAGGGGTTGTAATAAAAAGGCAAATACATTAAAACCAATAAAGATGGGGGGGAAAAATTAAAAGAAAATAGTTTTATTGTCAGGAAATTGATTCCAGGGAAGTATACATTTTTTGGTCAGGTAAAAGTTGATTTTTTTCTGTCTGAAAAATTACAGTGAGATAGTCTGCATTGGTGGAGGTACCAAGTAATTTTTTTTCATGTCTCTGAGTTGTGTTTGTACATCGCTTGAACTCCTCTTCAGCTCTTACTCTTCAGTGGGGTTACACAGCCCTTTCAGCAGCCTCTTCCTAGGGCTGAACACTGCCCCATAGAATGGAAGTCCCAGCTCAGTGACATAGCAAATGTGGAAGCAACAAAAAGTTTGAGATAATGCAAGACTTTCCTTTGGAGGAGAAACATTGAGTCATCTGCAAAACTGCGAGATTTGATGTGCAAAACTGAGAGATTTGATGTGCACCATCAGTTCTCACAGCTCTCAGGCATCTGTTACTGTGAATTTTCCTTTGGGTTATGATCATTCTCTCTACTTCTCAAAACTTTGATTCCTTGCACAGAGGGGGTGCACACATTGTACAGTGTGAAAAAAATTTGTTGTTGCCATTTCTAACATTTTCCTTCTGTATTTCTGTGTTGCAGATATAGATGAATGCGCTTCAGATTCTCACCAGTGTAACCCCACCCAGATCTGCATAAATACAGAGGGAGGCTACACGTGTTCCTGCACTGAAGGCTACTGGCTGCTAGAAGGCCAGTGTTTAGGTAAAACCCTCATGTGCTATGGTATCTGAGTATCTCTGTATGTGCACCTGWGAATCCCTGAAATAATGTCACCAAGCATTTTTGCCAAGTTAAACCTGCAGCTGTGTGGAAATTGTCCTTTGCCTGTGTAAGTGCCAATGAGGTACCTGCCAGAGGGGCTCCCTCAGGGAACAAACCTGTAGATGTAAATGCCATATGACTGGCATCATGGTACTGTAATAACTGGGCTTTTCATMGTCCCAGATTCCTTTTCATACAAGATCAATCACAGCCACATGTGCAAAAAGACTGTTGCCCAAACAGACCTGTCCATCCCTAACAGGAACAATGTGGACCTGAAGGGATCTGTATYTGATATCAAAAAATGGGACAGACAGTAAATCCTTAGAGTCAACCAATTCTTTTGTTTGGGGGTGAGAAAAAAAATTACCTCTAAACTGGGTGCCATTTCAGTAGCTTCCAAGCAGTTTCATTTAAATTTTAATATTTTCCATACAGCAATGTCCTCATCCTTTGAGCTCTGTCCTGTTGAAAAAAACATCGCTCAACAAACAGGACCGGAAAACATTCCATCTCTCCTCCAGCCCTTCCCCCTCACTTGACACGCTTATGGGATGATGATGTAGATGCTAATTTTAGGTACACAGACAGCACCAAGGAATCAGCACACAACTTTTTAAAGAAAAGTTTGCCCATTATTAGTTTTYTCCCTGCTGTGCAGGCTGTTTGCTGCCAGCTCTGTGGAACTGGACCATCCCGTCACACCTCCACTGGAAGGAGAATGGGCTTTCCCTGCCCATTTGTCCCTGGAGCGTCTCCAGTTATTTTCCAGCTTTCTCCTCCCAAGTACCAATTCCATGAAGGACGCACTCATGGCTGCTTTCCTAACGCCTGCAAACAGCTGCTGTGTAATTCACCTGGCAGGGACTGAGCTAASCCCTGTCCAAGCTGGGGGCTCTGCAGCCATAGCCACTTCAGGGAGTCATTGTCTTGTAGTTCCCCTGRGATAAGACGTCTCCAAGGCTCCTGCTCCTTCATCTATGATAAATCGATTTCTCTTGGGAAAAAGAAAAAAAAGCTTGTGCTGGGAATGAACAGTCATATGTGATAGGGTGGGGATGAGGGAGGGCAGCAAGGAATAWTCTGCTCTGCATCACCTATTCTGTTACCCATTACCGCTCCAAGACACAGGCCAAATGAAAGGGTTGTGCGCAGCATTCAGGATTTGAACATGGATCTAAATTAGTCTTCTTCTTGATGGATATAACAGAGAACTGAAATGGCTGCATTGCTAAATTGATTTGAGTATCTAGTTATGCTATTTAAAATCTGATCATCCCAATAATGCCCTATTTAAGTCATCATGGCGTGGATTATTGCAAGGCAATGCAAAAAAAGAAAAGTAAATTGCGTTTAGAGTTGCTATATTTTTCCCTCAATTTCAAAAAGTCTCAGTTTTCCCTACCTCCCACTGGCTTTGGAGAAGTGGTTTTTGCTACCATAAAGCAGTAAAGGAATATTTACTATAATCAGGGGGCCAAGTTGGGTTTTAGAGACAGATTTTTTTAGTGGACTGTCAGTAAATCATGGTTACAAAAACCTACATTTTTATCTGTCACAATTATCCCCGTAAAGTTTACACAGGARGAGCCAGTACAGCAGCATCCACATGAACAACCCACAAGGAGCAGCCCTGTAAAAATCCTTATCCTCAAAATGTRGCACTCTTGAGACAACAGTCCTGCAAAACACAAAGTATGCATTTAAAGAAATGAATTGTGTTGGTACAATGAGCTATTCATTTACTTAAAACCTGTGTAATTTCTGCAGGTTTTGGTGAAGCCTGCTGATGGTGTGCTCACCACCACTGACCTGGCCTTTAGGTTATCTTGCTAACTGACTGCAGATAGTCCCCTGGATTTTCTACTGCACAAATTAAGCTTCAAAGCTTTGAGAGCAGTCATTAAAAAAAAATCTCCATAAATTAAAAGCCAGTTTATACYGGAGGAAATGTTAGGGCTTTGAAAGGACAACTATTCCAGGTGTTTTATTTCCGTTCTGGGGCAAAAATCTTCTAGTACTTACCATCTTGCGTATCTTAGAGGATTTTCTTTTGCTCGTAGCAGTCAATTGCATTGCTAATGCTGCAATTCAGCCCAAACTGCTACTTTGGCATTAAATTAACTGTTTATACAGTCTATAATTTGTCAGTTAAAAATTCATATATAAAGTGAATGTGACTATTCCAAAAAACGGTCTTTCAAAAATAACCACACTAAAAAAAGAAGCCTTTAGTAACAAACATTGCTGTTCCAGTGAGTAGCTTTGGTAAATGTGGAGGCAAAGAAGGTTTCTATTTTGATTCTGGCAAAATTTCACTGCAGTGTTGGCTGTGGTTGTGCTGGTGGGCTGTGCCAGCTGTCAGGTATCCTTTGAGGCAGCTGCGTAAAAGACAGACTGGGCTGCTGGGTTTACATTAATCTGAAGATTATAGCAATGACAATCAATTCATCAAACACACTGGTAGATGTCAGATGTGGATAAAACCACATTGCTACATTTTCCTGGGGAGAGGTGTGTTTTAGCTATAACTCATGTCTGAATGCCTGCAAGTTTGGCTGTTWCATATACAACCAGCGTGGTGGGTAATTTCTGTGCTATCAGCACTGTTGGCTCAGTGTGCCACTGTTTTGTATCTCCTGTGAAAATGCAGACCACTCCACTTTCCATCCTTCCCACCCACAGACATCGACGAATGTCGCTACGGCTACTGCCAGCAGCTGTGYGCCAACGTGCCCGGCTCCTACTCCTGCACGTGCAACCCGGGCTTTACCCTCAATGATGACGGGAGATCATGCCAAGGTAYGAGTGTGTGTGTGTATTTGGTGACCCACAACTGAAAGCTTTGGTCCTCACCCAGCAACACCCTGAAAACTTGTCTGGTTTTTAGAACACAAGTAACCATCCTGGCATTGCTTTTGAGAATGTTCACGTTTGTCAGATATTGGTGTGCTTTCACAGTACCTCCAAGGCATTCAAGTGCAACATGGCCAATRTATCAGGAGAAATATGCAAAGAGGCCCAAACCTCAATTCACTCAATTCAGTGGAATTGCCAACAGTTCAGGCACTGAATTTACTGTTAAAACCTGAGGCTATGTGACTTACCTGAGATAAGAAACCTTTGTCAGATCAGTAAATCAGAATCTCCCAAGATCTGGAATGGATTCCTTAGCATTAGACCACCTTTTGCTACCTCAATCAAAGTCAACACAACCTCYTCACAGTCTCCCTGGCAAAGCAGGGAGCATCTTTTCACATGCTACCARAAAAGGTCTGTGCTAATGATGGCCAGAAGCTGCTACTGTCCTAAAAGGAAAAAATTCCTTTTGCCWTAGACCAAGGTTTCCATGAGGACCATTCTACATTGTATTACCTTTCTCAGAAAAATCTTGCTSCATTTTGTCTCAAGTTTGTTGTGAAATATTGGTTCAATAGTTTTCAAATTGCAGGATAATGACAGAAACRTTTGTAATAAAAATTTCATCCCCATCCTCCATGTTATTTTCTTTAATGAAGACATATCCAAAATGCTGCACTTCCACACATGTTGTGTTTCCAACGTGCTATTCCCAAGCATCAGCCTGAATCCAAATAAACAACACTGACTTGGTTATAATTTTTCAGAACAAATCATTCTGACTATACAGCTAATCTCYTTGAAATGCTCTGCAGTGAAAAAATGAGCATGGACTTTGAGGGGAAGTCACTGATGAATTTGGCATTGGTTTCCCATAGATGTGAATGAATGCACAAGTGAAAACCCTTGCACTCAGACCTGCGTCAACACCTACGGCTCTTTTCTCTGCCGCTGTGAACCTGGCTATGAACTGGAAGCTGATGGAGTTAACTGCAGTGGTAACTGTCTCTATTTATTTTTTCTTTAATTCTATTAAGTTTGCTTTTTCAAAGGTATTGATTTGTACACACTTTTTAATAAGTTTTTTGCCTTGGTCCATGGTAGCAGCAGGATAGCTGCAACACATATGATCTTCTTTCCAGCTAAAGCACACAGCAAATACCCAGAAAAGCTCAGTAAAGGAGGGCTGCATATGGTTTTAAAGAAATAAGCTAAATATTCAAAAGCTCCAAGGTAACAGMAAAACATAAGAAAGCTCTTTGTAATGCTGAACAGGAAGCTTTATTAGAGCAAGTAGAGATAGTCCTAGAACATTCTTCCATGATTAAAGAAACACTTTATATAAAGCACTTTTCCATTTGTCTGTTGAATGCATGTATTCCTTTTGCTCTTCCGACTGCTCAACTTATGCCTGAAACCTTCCCCAGTTTCCCCTGTAGGCTCTGGCTTCATTTTAGAAACAACATATGATTTCTTAGTACAGTTAGTGCTGAACTGTTCAGCACCCAGCAGAATAAATCGTGCTTATGTCACTGCACTTTTTCCTCTCCGGTTCTTGTTTTTATTTTATTATTTTATTTTAATTGAAGGCAAAACTTATTTCTTTGCTCATTGTTCCCTCAGCCTGCTAAAATTAGAGAATTCAGCCAATATTTCTTGGAAGGAAAAATGCACTGGAAAATACTTGTGTTTTAATTTACAGTAAACAGATGTAACACGTTGTTTCTGAGACAGAAGGCATGTGAGATGCAGTGTACATGATTAGTGTTTCCCAAGATATTTTTCCTGATAAYGTCCTTATTATAAGGGAAAGAACAAATATTAAAAATCTGAAAGTGTCTTAAGCATTTAACATTTAGACTGAAACAGCTAGCGTAGTGTTCTGCTTTCTGATGGAATTTTTTCTTCTAAGTTAGGCTGCTGAATGTTTTTGATGTGCTCACCTCCTGAGCTACTTGGGGGTCTGAATCAGATCAGTTCATTGCAATGCCCCGTAAGGTGGTACTTGAACCTCAACCATGTCTGAGAGTTCAGCCAACAAAAGTTACTTTCYACCACCCAGATAAGAGCAGAAAATYTTTTCCTGACCATCTTGTGCAAGAAAATGTTTRACAAAGCAGGACAAATTTCTCTGGATGAGCTTCTTCCCCTTYACAGTCAATCACTAGACATCTGAGGCTCGCAAAGCATTAGGAGGACACTCTTACGAGACACCCAGGACTCAGATTTACTTCAACAGGAGCAGGATTAGTCCATGGTTTAGCAGCCAACTTACCTTGAAGTTGGGAGGCATTCTTGCCCAACATCAAGGACACAGACGGAAATTTGAACCTGGCTTTGCCAACATCATCATTACTTTCTAACCACAGAGCTCTTCCAAGAGAATTAGATGTGTTCTGAAATGACAACCATCTTGTCTGCACATACTCAGCATAATGCCAGGAGTGTGTAGGAACACTGTGGGCTCAGCAGCAGCAATGTAGGAGCCTTGGGGCTCTAAGTCCCTCAGCACCTGACAGCAGCCAAGCACCAGTTACACAAATCCAGTATTCTGAAGGTCTGGACTAGGATGCCAGGGGGGTGGTAGATGTCTCAGTCACTTTACGGAATCAGCCCTCAGTCCATGTGTTTTCAGGAAGGTGTTTATTTCAGTGAACTCACGGGGCAAACTCACACAGTAACAGGACTATGTAGGTGTAGAGTTCCTTTCATCTCCCTTTTGATAATCTGGTTTCAGCCATAAAGCCACTTGGATATATTTGGACTTCAAATACTTTCCAATCCATCTGCACAAAACACCCAAAGTGGATAAATGGACTGAGCCCAATTTAGAAGAAAGAGAAATTCAGTCTGAATAGTAAAAGTGATTTGCCTGGGAGAGTCAACATGTCAGAGCTGGGAATAAGAACTTGGGAGTTCCTGGCTGGGCCTCTGGCCTTTGTTTCTTTCTTCCCCTGACCAGGGAAATAAGGAAATGATTAGTGGCAGTCTCCCTCAGCCTAGTGCCTCTGCATGTGTTTTCCCCTCGTCAGCCATGCCTCCATGTGCAGCTCTGAAGTTTGTCTTTCTCACATGAGCACAGTTCTGCAGAACACAGTGACTGGTCAATTCATGAGTGCAAGGGGAAAGAGCACAGTTTCTGCTTTCAATCAGATATTTGACAGACTGCCTAGCTTCCTGGGTATCTGCGAGAGGGCTGGGCCTTCCAGTATGTCTGACCCAGGCTGGGATGAGCTCTTGTAGTCTTGTTGGAATGACTTGGAAGAAGCTGGCTAGAGGCTAAGAAACATAAAACAGACAGGGCTGGCTGCAGGAGCTCTGCTGGAGCCCATGTGGCCCTGGGAAAGTGAAGTTTGCTCTCCAAAAAAAAAAAAAAAAAAAAAAAAAAAGAAAAAGGAAAAAAAAAAAAGAAAACTACTGCCAAGTATTTCCTTTGAAATTACAGTTGCAGCTTTATTGTCAGAGTATCTCTATCTCTGACGTAAAACAGAAATGAAAACATGGCCAGCTGGTGACAGGTATTAGAAAAGGAAAATAAATAAATAAAAGCCACACATTGTGTTCAGCAGCAGCTTTGGTTTCCTTTGGAAAAAAGTGTTTAACCAAGAACTTGTTGCATAGCATTTTGTCAGGTTGCTGCAGAGCTCCGGGGAGCTGGAGCATGCTGGCCTCCAGCTGGGGTGATGGGCAGGTAATCTGGATGGCCACCTGTCTGCAGGACTGCTCTCTGGGCAGGAAAGCYGAAGACACTAAACTTTGTTTTCCCACTGCAGACATGGACGAATGCAGCTTCTCAGAGTTCCTCTGCCAGCATGAGTGTGTGAACGGGCCTGGTTCTTACTACTGTACCTGTCCTTCAGGCTATAACTTGCTCGACGATAGTAGAAGCTGCCAAGGTAAGAACATTCCTGCACCGATTAAAACCCAAGGGGACCAGAAAATAGATCCTGTGTCTAGAAAGAGGTTTTCAAGAATTGAGATGATTGGTCTTGGCATTGCACAGTGAAATACTCGTAGGGGCCATTTATACAATTCTGGTAAGAATGTCCTCATGTGAGTACTCCTGCTGAGGTGAATTGGTGTGTTGCTTTGAGTAAGACTTTACTGACTGAGAAACAACTACACAGGAAAGACCTCAAATGCTCTCTCCTCTGCTGCACGTCTCTATTTTTCCCATTCTCTAAAGTCAGAGAGCTTGAMCAGGCAGTTACTTTCCAATTTTTTGCAGCATTTAGCATGTGGGAGCACTCTAATAAGCAGAAATGAATGGAGTAAAAACTGATCTTGAAAGAAGGGACAGTTACAACAAGACCACCTCTCATGGTGCAAGAGTTTTATGAATTTTGGGGTAATTTYTTAAGCTGGAAATCAGTTTTTAGGCATGGTGGCTTGTACATATTTCCTTGCTTTAGCCATTCTCTCATTCCTTGTGTTTTAGATATCAATGAATGTGAAATAAGAAAYTTCACCTGCACTTCACAGCAAACATGTTTCAATATCCCAGGAGAATACAAATGTTTAGACCCAGTACGATGCGAGGAGCCTTATCTCCAGATTAATGAGAAGTGAGTAACATACCCACAGCCACCAAAGCAAATTCTATCTGTGAGAATTGTATCTAAGGTAAACCAAATAAGCTGCAATTTTACAACACAGCCATGAAGCCTGTCAAAAGAGTTATAYAGACATGCTGTTGATGCATTTACCACTGCTAAGCTTTATAAAAATCATAAATTGCAATTCCTTRCCAGGTCACCAGGTGTGATGTGATATGATATCATACTCAGACATATGTGAAGTTAGACTGGAAAAACAGGTATCAGTTAGTTGAGAAAACAGCAAGGCTTGTGATGCAATAAGAGACATGTTCTTATATTACTGACTTTATATATGCTCAAATGCAGCCTGTTTATTAGTAAGAGTATTTCCTGAAAATGGTAACTAGCTTATGCCTAGGAAGTACTTTAAAACATTAGATGATTGTTAGAGCAGGATACAAATAGTTTTTTATTGCWTAAAGGTTAAAAGTTCTGAATAGTTCACAGACTGATCTGCCTTKCCCAGAAACTGGGTATGTCTGGATGGGGCTGTTAGTGCTGTTACTGTCTCAACTGGGAATCATTTGAGACAGCAGAAAATAAATCCTRCATTTCTAAAAGTTGCCCATTTCTTTTACATTTTTTGTGTAAAATATTTCAGTTCCAGACAGATGTCTGTATATTGCAGTCTGTATTATTTCATCCACAGTGTTTGCGCTAAACCCAATTACTGTGAATTGCTTGGTCACCTAATGTATTTTTAGAAAGGCAAGAGATGAATAATTAGCTTCTTTCCTTCATAATTTATTCATGTATTTACATTGCTTTCTGAACTAGGGCAGCTGAAGAGTGGACAGACAGTTTTTGTCTAGTCCAGAGGTGGTAGAGTCTTAAACTGGAATTTGACATAACTGAAGCCTCTGTATCCAAATTCCCCAGAGTCCAACTACAGAGTCCTCACAGAGCAGCTTGCACCAGAACTCATGATCTCTGACCTTTGTGTTTGGTGGCTTTGGCTCATGTATAGATGGTACTGCACTTAATTTGTAGCATATGTCTACAAGTGGTCAGTATAAAAGCCAAGTGAATTCCTTGCATCTGTGTTTTCTGTGGAAGGAATTGGATGTTGGTAATGCCGGGAGCCTTTTGATGGGGGATGTGCCAGATGCACTGTCTGAAATTAATGTCAGGAGTGGAGGTTATAGAAAAAATAGCCAAAAACACCCTTGCCCAGTAAAKTCTCCCGACATGCTTTTTATATAGGGACATCCTGCCTCACAACTTTATTAGGGTTCTCTGAAGAAATCAGCATCATGTGGGTAGGGCACATGGACTGATGCAGTCTGTTTGCATTTCCAAAGGCTTCTGAAAGACCCTCACATAATTATCATGGAAATTAAGCAGCCATAAGTAACCAAGCAAAGTCCCTGGAAGGGGAGAGTAAGAGGCTGAAAGATAAAAATTAAACAGAGGGTAGTATTGAACTGTCAACTTTCACGCTGAAGATCTGCAGAGGTCTGAGCTGGACCAACTTGGTCCATCATAAGCAACCTAGGAAGAAGAATAAGCCATGAAATGGGCAAAGTCTGCAACAGTTATGAAGACAGTAGATAAAAGAGTGGGTAGAAAAATATTAGAGAAGAAGCCTCAATTAATGTGCAATAAAAATGGCAGATGAAATTCAGTGTAGATTAATTTAAAGTAAAAAGGCAACCCCAAATTCACAAATGAAATAAGGAGCACTGATCTGATCATAATCCATCCAAACTGAGATTTGAGGGTTGTTCTAGTTCCATGATCTGCAGTACTCATTAGMGGTCAGAAAATTAATCTGAATTTCAAGATTCAAATATCCTTGGAGCACATGCCATCGTGCACCACATCTTTAAGACTGTGCAGTTCCTTCCCCTCCTGTCCAAAGAAATATAACCAGATAAAGGTTCATAAGAAGCAATGAGGATGATCAAAAGTATGGAATAGAATATCTTCCTTGTGAAGAACAGCTGAGTTAGAGCCCTTCAGCCATGAATAGGGTCAAATATGATGCTCTGAGATGTGTGAAGAGGATAAGCATGGGATTGACTRGCTGCTCTCCTTTCAATAAAACAGCTGGGAGCATCAGACAAAGTCAGAAGGAGGCCATGCAGAGGGAGATGAAGGCAGCTGTGGAGCTCCTGGCCACAGGGGCTGTGGGTGCTAAACATTCATCTGGGTGTAAGGGGAAGCTGGAAAAGCTGATGCATAAGAAATGCATTAAGAGCTGATGAATACAAAGAAAATTTTTTTTCAAGGATTCCCTGAGTCACAAACAATTGGAAGCTATTGGTGGAAGTGCCATATTCTTGGTTTGCTATCCTCTTTTTCCTTAAGGCTCTGCATTTGYTAGAGCTCTGGTTGGATCCGGGATGTCTGCTGCATGTTTTTTTCATATAGTATAGAAAATATGGTAAAACAAAGATCACTACAATTATGTAGCACTATCAGTGAAACAATCTAATTATTAATACTACTCAGGGGGACAGTTCAGTTTAAATTACTATCAGAACAAACACCTGCAAAGTATTTTACACCTGCAGAGCTGCTTCAAAGGAAGTTCACCTTTCTGAGTAATCTAAGGAGAGTGCCAAGGTATTTTGGCCTAGACAGCAAGAGAAAGGAGGCAGAATATAGGCCAAAATAGCAACATGGGGAATACTAAAAGTGAGAAAACTCATTACAAGTTTCATTGATTCTTTCAGCTGGTCAACAACATTCTCTGTTTATTTATTTATGCACTTGTATTAGCATAAAAAGAATCAACTATTACAGCAATTTGTAACCTCTGATGACAATTCTGTCTCTGACAATCAGCCGCTGCATGTGTCCCGCTGAAAACCCYGGGTGCAGAGATCAGCCGTTCACCATCCTGTACAGAGTGATGGACATGGTGTCTGGGAGGTCTGTGCCTTCGGACATTTTTCAGATGCAAGCAACAACTCGCTATCCTGGAGCCTATTACATCTTCCAAATCAAATCAGGGAACGAGGGCAGGGAATTCTACATGCGGGTAAGTCTAGCACTCACTGAAAGAAAACAYGGAGTATCCTCTCGTTAGCTGAATGTCCTGATAGCAGAACTGAGCTTCTCATGACTATCACTCAAACCTCCAATATGAGGCATTTTTTACACACAGATATGTAGAGCAGTGTGCTGATCKGCAGGAACTGCTGGATCTCTCAGGAGAGTGGCCTTCCCAAAGAAAACATGCTTCTCCTATGACACAGGAGGTTTAAGAAAGGCCCATGCTGTACCCATGYCTAAGAACAGCTCAGGTCTCCCAAGCTCAAGAGAAACTATTGTGCCAAACTGTTTTTTATTTGATGGATGATCAGGAATTGCCACCGAAAGATTCAAAACTTCTTGTCTGTTTTATCAAACTCTTCATTGGCAATTGAAAAATGTGAAAACCAAAAAAGTAAGCTAAAACCTCACTCCTTTTATGCCAACGATTGACTTTCTGGGTTCTTTGCCTTCATTTGTTATGAGTTTTTTCAACTGAGAACACACATTTTGTGTAGATGCTGTTAGAGAAAATGTAGTTACCTGTTTTTTTGTTTTTTTATCTGAGTTTTCCTCAGAAGATCTCTCTGTTCTTCAGTCATCTTTGCCACACCACTGACATGCAGAGATTATGGGGGTGTCTGCACAGGATGGAGCACATCCACAAGGGATGATGACACTCAGAAAAATGATTTTCAGCTCTAGGAAAAACCTGCCTCTGATATTCCCATTAAGTCCTGTTCTGTGGCCACTGAAGGTTCCCATCCCTCACAGACACCGTTAGTGGGATAGATTCTAGGACAGATTTCTCACAAGACAGATTCCCACTGTAAGAAAAAGAAGATGTTTCAAAGTCCTGAATTGACAAGTGCTCCCATTACAATCATTTACATCTCCCAGGAGCTTTCCTGTTGCAAAGTCATTACTGATTCCATGGCATTTTCYCCTCATCTGGGCTGATCCCGCAGGTGCTGAGACCCAGCATTCATCCCCATTGCCCAAGTCTGCTGGTTCCTTTGATTTAGCACACAGCCATTCCCTGGCAGTGGGTAGGGCTGGGTGGGAGGGACATTGTGACCTTGGTGAGGCCTGGCACAGTCCGRGTAACATGCCCAGCACCTCCCCATRCTATGTCAGCCTTCTTTCTGTCACCAAAGGTAACAAACACCCAATTTTGAGGCAAAACAGGACCCACTTTGTCTACATAAGCTCCGGACAGAAAACAAATTGCAGTTGGTTTTAACATCAGCCGCTCTGATTTTTAAATGCACACAGTCCATGAGTTCTGGTCAGATATTGCAGAGGTCTGCTTCCATTTAGTAAAGGACTGTTTTTCTGAAGTGCCATCCTATATTCAAAGTTCTCTTTTGGAGGGTGAGGTTTGTGCCATTATCATACACAATGTATCACAAATCCAGACCCCATTCACRTGGGAATGTTTGTTCTCCAGGTCCTGTTAGCATAACCCCTTTTGGGGGTTTGCCACTTCATAGTAACACAGCCCTTTAYCTCAGACTAAAGAGTACTCCCCAAAAAAGACAACAAACAAACAAAAAATAAGAAAAATATCACTACTTCTTTATACCCTAAATCTGTGTTTTCATCTTTTTTCTTTTTTGGGCAATMGCAAATGTCTGTATTCAATAGTTACTTCCATGTGCAGGGCTCCCAAAGGCTTCACAAACTGTAAAAGGCAGTAGTTCATACCAAACACTGAAAAGAAGCCAAATGCTGAAATGAAACACTGTTCCATCAGTTGCAGTGGTTTCAAGCAATACAACAGAAACCACCTATTTTGGCTGCTTGAAGACTAGTGAGACAGTAGTTTTGAAGAGCCAGTTTTGGCAATATCACTTGCTTTCTCTTGTTTTGTGCACAGCAAACGGGACCGATCAGTGCCACTCTGGTGATGACCCGCCCCGTCAAGGGGCCCCGCACTATTGAGTTGGACTTGGAAATGATCACCGTTAACACCGTCATCAACTTCAGAGGAAGCTCTGTCATCCGGCTGAGGATATTCGTATCACAGTACTCCTTCTAAACCTCGAGTTTGTGCCCTGGAAACATTAGGCCAAAAGAGACAGTTCCTCCTCTGCAGAACTCTCTCCTCAAAAGCCAGTACATATAGCAGCTCCAAACCAAATCACTATTTCCACAGACCCGGTGACCTATGCCTGTCTGAGCAGGGAGGCCTCTTCATGCACAGTCCCCACCAGGATGCAGACATCTGAAGATGCATTGTCAGCAGATTCTCCATGTGGTCATGTATTTTAAGGACTCTTCTTTTCACTATAAACACTTCTAGGGCATGAGTCTATGTGAAAGACTGTGAACCTTTGTAGCTCCAAGGCTGCTTAGCAGAAAGCACCAAAGAAACTGAGGAAAAAGCTGGCTTTTGCAATCTTGGCTTTTTTTAAAAGTTGTTTTTTTTTTCATTTTAAATGGAAAGCAGACAAACAAGCAGAAACAGAAACAAAAAACCCACATATTGAAACAAGGGACCTCCGAAGTCCTAATTTGCATTACAAATTATCTCTGCAATTATCAGTCAGGCACTTTGTTTCAATTCACCCTGCATTTGTTTTAGTTTCACTTGTTTTTTCTTTAATTCTATTTTATAGTTAAAATTCATTGTAAATTCATTCCAAAAAAACATGTTGTACTATGTAATCTTTTGCTTTCTGACAAAGTGTCACACGTTTGGGTTCCTTTCTGTATTAAATCTTTCTATATAACAGAGTTCATAGAAATCTATCACTGGATGGAGTGTTTTACAACATTTAGGATTTTATTATTATTTACACTCAAGATCCTTGACAGAGGCCTCCACTGCCAGAATAAGTAGAGACTTCAGAGCAGAATAGAATCCGAAAATTTATTTTTCCCTGTTTTCCTGAGTGTGATAGTTGCAAACAGTTTGTAATGGCTACAAAGTAATAATTCTAACTCTGCAGTTATGGCTGCAATTAATCTCCTGTTCAAAGACCACTCAAGTCAGACCTGTCCAAATCCTTCAGAAAATATGAATTGTTCTTTTCATTTGCAGTCTGTCTCCTACATTCTTCCTAATATGGAGGGAAATAGCTGAAAAGGACTAGGACAAGTCTTATGCTTCTACCACAAAGCACTACCCCAAAAGTACCACTACCCCAATCCCAAACAATGGGATCCCACAGCTTCCACGGGCATTGTCTGCTCAGTTATAACTGCTGTGACCAATAGAAAGTTTCTTCTAAAGTCTAATCTGAATCTCCATTGTTGTAATCTGTTGCTTTTTAGCCTACTTCCAGTAGAAATAGGGAACAGTTTATCTTCCCCTTTGCAGCAGCCTAACGTGTCTGAAGACTGTTGTCATGTCTCCCCTCAGACTGTTCTCCTCYAGTCTAAACAAACCCAATTCTTTTGGTCTTTCCTCATACATCACATTTTCTGGACCTTTGATCATTCTTGTTGCTCTCATCTGGATTCTCTCCAGTTGGTTCACATCTTTCTTGAAGCTCAATGCCCAAAACTGTGAAAAGTATTCCAGCTGAGGCCTCTCAGTGCTAAACTAAATCTATATATATATGTTTAATAGTTTGAAAAAAAATTAAAATTGTATAGTTGGAAGGCATAATGCGTATTGAAGCCACTRGCACTTTGGTCTTTTATTTTAATAGGGATGAGGGTTTATATGCCTTGTTCTTAAATTTGTCTAAAAAAAGCTCTTTTGCTTCTTTTTCCCTTACTAGACTATTTGCTCTCTAGCATTGCTGTGACACGAAGGATAAACTTTGCTTTGTCTTTTGAGAACTGGAAGCCGAGGTGCTACTTGGGAGAAGGAGTTTACCAAGATTGTAAAGTGAGCAACTGGAACCAGAGTAGCAGCATTATATGAGTTCTTCATTAAAGTGGAGTATTAAATGGGGGAATACTTGGAAAGTTGTTACAACACAGACTGCATGACACAATCAGAAAACTGACTCCTGTTCCTAGTAGGCTTTGTGAATTAGTAGAGACTGCACTTTTTCCTTGCACTCAGCTTCAAGGAAGCCCTGATGGTCTCAGGAATGGAGCATTGAGTTTAGTAGCTTCCGTTTCTTAATGGTTTAAAGGTTTTCTCTCTGCTGCTACAACATCCTGGGATGCTGTGGCTCAGAGCTCTGTCCTTTATTGTAAAAACAAAAAGGCTGGAGAGTGACTCCAGGGTTTAGTGGGCCAAGCTGGAGGCAGAAAGCCAATGAGTTTTATGAGCAGCTGACTTGGAGTAGATAAATGCAGAGGAAATGGGCAGAGAAATATCAGAAACAAGAATTTGTTCCCTGAGTGTATCATAGCTCATCAAATACCAGAGTCTTGGAAGGAAGGACAGTTTATAACCATGGGGCTAAAAGTGCTCCTGTTCCAGACAATGGAAATAAAACATGGGGAACATGCAGGCTCTGGTAGCCCAGAGAACAGCCAAGGGGTATAGGCAGGATCTTGCACTGAAGATATCCAGYTCTTAAAATGCTGACATCTTTCCCAGTCCATCTTTCCCCTTTTTGTGCCCCTTTGTTATGGCTTCTTCATGCCCAGTTGAGGAGTCGTCTCCTCCTGCCCCCACATCACCTCTCGGAGAGGAAGYACACTGTGTCAGACATCAGAGAGTTTGTCACTTCTGGGCTGTTCTCCCATGGCTCCCACATACCAACCCAATTTAACCCTAATTTAGAAACACCAAAACCCAGAGAAATTCCATAGCAAAATACTTTGTTGAAAGAGTAAAGCTTGAATGCTTGGTTTTAGCAGGATCCAGCAAATACTCGTAAAACAATATTACACTTTCTATATAAACACGCTGCGCCTTAAAAAAAAAGTGAAAAGTCTGGAAACAAAGGAATTCAGCCACTTCTCAACCGCCATAACATCTTTCATCACTCGCTATCACTCCAGCCAATTTAAACTTTGCCAAAACATATGCCAATCTCAAAATAATAAATTACTAGCAGTTTATAATATCTAAACTCTCTGTTTCCTAGTCAGGGGTCTGTTTTCAATAGATCATCATAGACTCAAATATTACAACAATTCTCACCAAATAAAAAAGTGGGGTATGCATGTCAGGCTTTTACAGCATGAAAGTTAAAAATGTAAACTTGCAACTGCTGCATACATTCATGTTCTTCTTTGAGGCCAGGACTCCTCCAGAGCAGACAGAATTCCAGGTCTGCTCAGAAAATGACTCTTTATTCTAACCCACTGCTGAGGATTTTCTGACATGAAGAGTTTTACCATATGGTTAATGGTCAGTATTCTTACTAGCACCAGAGGAAGGCACAGACCTCTGGCTCTGCTTGCTCAGGCTGTCAGAGCTGTTCCTTTGCCAAGCAGGGAAGGGACAGCTCTTTGCCCCTCCTGCCTGTCAGCTGTCACATCTGTTTGAACATAGATCCTCAGGAGAAAAACTGCCCTCCACTATGTGTTTGTACAGAACCTATTGCCAGTGTAATTACTGGAATAAAGGTAAAAGAAAGCAGATATGGCAGTAATCTTTGATACAAAACATAATGATTGGGAAGGAGAAACTATTCTGATAAATGAACCAAGTGATTCATGCTAGTTGGGTTAGGTGCCAGAGGGAGTAGAATGGGTTCTATCATCTGGCTTATTTGACTTTGAGATATTCTTAGGGAATCGACTTTTTTAACACAGACAACAAAATGTTATTTTACCCATGAGTTTCCTGGATCCCACAGAATCTTGTTTCAACTGATGATTCTCTGAAATCATCAGTTGATGATTTTCAGCTATTTGCTGAAAATAGCTAAACTTACTTTGAGTACCTGGTCGCCCCCACCACTACTCATTGCAGTGTCCAGCTCATTCATACAGAGCTCTCTCCTCTTCAGTTGGGAGCCTGTACTCATATTTACCCTTTTTTGACTTAGCTTCTAGAAGAGCCAACTTTTATTGTATCATAAACATGATTGCAGCATCAGCAGAACTTGCATATTAATTTTTCTCTGTTTAGAGCARACAGGGCGATATAATCAATACAGTTGGTGGTCATGCAAGTTCCCCAGTCTGGCTTATTCACAGAATATGCAATTGAATATCTTCCATAACATGTAGCTGTATTAGAACACAATRAAAATGTCATTGCATAAAGATGTTTAAAAAAAGAAAGTAATGAAAGTATGCCCTAATGTTTATACAATCCTGACAGGCATTATTTTCMAAATAAATCTCTATCCTGGATGGACAAACCCTTCAGCTGGTATTAATCTGCATGACTGGTGCTTTTCATTTAAAAGGTAACAAGTGTCCTTAGAATCTTCCTCATGTATGTGTAAAGCACAGTTACCTGTACACTAAGAGAATTTCCAGAAGCTGCAGAAGAGATAGTGTGGCTCTGCATTTGGAAGTCAAAGACCTGTAAGAGAACATGGCACAAGCAAATTCTGTTTCCTCATCTGCCACAAGTCCAGACATGTGATTTACACCTGTCACATTTTGCTCTTT
The DNA here is from genome assembly GCF_030028575.1 of Malurus melanocephalus. Taxonomy (NCBI): domain Eukaryota; kingdom Metazoa; phylum Chordata; class Aves; order Passeriformes; family Maluridae; genus Malurus; species Malurus melanocephalus. The sequence goes on along the minus strand of NW_026623361.1, from coordinate 951,859 downwards.
TAAGTCTTTGAACCAATTTTGAATAGTTCAACCCCAAAGCATGAAGACTAAGGCTGTTACTAGACTTTTGGAGATTCTGCAGAAAGGCTGCACCAGAAAGGGGACATGTGCTGAAGGGTCAGTGCCACAGGGAGCGCAATGGCCCACAGGTATTTGTGTGGGGATGTCGGTGATACTGCACTGGCCCCTTTCCTCGCCTGTTTCAGTGCAGGGTGTGACTGAAGTTTTTACCTGTACACATCAGATGTGGAAAGCTCACCTATTTCATTCTTGGCTCAAACTCTGAGTTCCCTCTAGCGGCTGTCAAAYTGATCCCTCCAGGTAACTCAACTAATAAGGTACAGTTTGGGTACAATATACACTTCTACACCAGGAAGTAAACAATGATGCARTAACCTCATGTAAAAATTGAAGAATGTATCTGAGTAGCAAAGGGATTTATAGGAAACACCTCGGCAATCAAGAACACCTGAAATGTTCAATCTCTTTCAATTCCCTTTCCCATATCCCAGAGGTCATTCATTTTCACTTTGGGGTTTGTCCTGGGGATAATGATCTCACTATGGTCACACACTGCAAGCACATGCTGAGTGAGCTCCACTTATTCTCTGGCACTGCTTAACACTTTTCATTTTGCTTTTTGGAGATCAGTTGCCGGCTATTTGTCTTTTCTATAGCCTGGCTGACCTCAGTTGCTCTTCTCATGGCCAAGGCAGATCCATTATTTCCCCATCAGCTTCTTCTGTACCCACCACCTGTGCAAGCTCTTTGTGTGTTTCACTGGAAATGCAGGCACTGCCATGTTCATAAGCATCCTTATAGCAAAGTATCATGTGTGAATGGCTGAAGGGATTGCCCAGCCTGCTGATAGAGCCTGGCTTCAGGAAYAGGATTTTTAAAAAACCCACAATTCCTCAGTTTTGAAGATGAGAGGTGCTCTTGTAGGTCCCCATTTTCTCCAGGAATGGCCTCTGTATGATGTTAGCTTCATAGTCTCAAGGCTTTTCAAGAAGTGTGATAAGGATATGCTTGTGCAATACATCCTTAGGCTTTACAAACCTTGGATAAAGTTTCTCCAATCTGCAAACAGARTATGTGGCCCCAATCAGAGAGTTCAATGTGACCATCATTATGCTGAAATTAGTGATGGCTGAACACCTCACCTCAGGTGTGAATTTATCCCAGTTTTAAGTCTCAAATCTTAGTGTGAGTAGTATAAATGTAAGCAGATATGTATTATTTTTAGAGAAGAGCTGAAAGATTCCTTCCTGTAAGTAAATAATAATATGGTTGCAGAATCTCTTACACTGTGGGCACTGTCTTTGGGTTCTTTGAGATTTCCTGAGATAACCTTTAACACTTCAAAATTTCTTCTGGTATTTCAAGACATTCATTGATGTGTTTCTATGAATGATTCCTCACTCCTGCTCTTCCAAAACCAGCCCAGGCACTTGACTGTATTTTGTTAAAACATGAAGCTACACCCAAGCCTTTGCATAGTTACATCAAATTGTCACATAGAAATTGTTCCTCTCTGTAACCTAGCAGGGATTATGCTGACTTCCTTGAGATTCTGCAGTGTTCTGAGTAACACAGGTGCACGTGTTTGTCCAGACTGGGACCATAGTCTGGAGATTGTTCATCAGCAACTTGCTGCACATGTGTTTCAACCAATGAGTGAAACCATAGCTACAAAGGCTCGTTTGCAACAAAAATCCTCCAAGCAAGGTGTTTCTTGGCTGCCTACACATAATGCAAACACAATCCAAAAATTCAGGACCAGAGTTCTCCAGCCTTCATGAGGAATCCATGTTTTTCAGAAATATTTTGGTCAGTAAACTCATTTTGTGATAATGTGAAATGCAAACAAAGAGGAAGAARGCCTGCCAAAATTGCACAGATTTGTTATTCAAATCAGTATCCCCAAGAAAAGTGGAACATAGTTCATCATTTAAGAATATTCCTTTGGACCCTGACATCTGATGCCATTCAGGTAGGGCAGGAAGACAGAAAAGCTGCTTCCAGAACAACAGCAGCTGTTTGACAGAGATCCCTGGGCTCCTGCACTGACTACAAACACCTGCTAGCCCAAGTCAACACCCCAGGTCAGTGAGAAAGAAACAAAGCTCAGAGAGACATAGGGCTGAGGAGAGGTAACATAGAGCTGAGGAGAGGTAACTTCACTGACTTCTGAATGATATCAAGTGAAGATTTACATCATAATATCTATAAAAWTTCTCACTGCATTTATACATGTCTATAAACGAAATATTTTAAATTATCAAAATTAAAAGGACCAAGCTGTCACCTACCACACACATTACTACCTGCAGGAGGCTTTAGTGTATCCGTCTGCCATTCCCCAGGGCTGTGCTCACTTAGAATTTCCCAGTCTGATTTGGTGTGAGTTAACAATGGTGTGACAGCATTCAGTTCAAGCAGGGTAGTCATACCCATGGATGYGAAAAGAGAGGTACAGAGGCATTAAATTACAATTGAACCAGAAAGTTAATAAAAAAGAGCTTGCTGATTAGTTAACCTTCAATGCTTTAGTTATGATGTCATTGCCATGCACAAAAATAATCAAGTAGAAACACAATATTAAAAAGGAGATTATCTCTTTAGAAAGATAAGTACCCATGTAGCCTATAAATAGCTCYGAAATTAAGACATCCCACACAACATCTGGAAGAGGAAGAATTCAGTCCTTGACCTCTAGCATCCTTGTCTCCCAGAGCAGGATTAAGCACAGTTGATCCTTATCGGGATACAGACACAATGGCTGTTTGATGGTCGAGCCAAGAACAAGGCAGGCACAGCCAGAGGCAAGGGGAGGACACATCAAGATAATGTAAAAGTATTAAAGAATGCTCTCAGTGTGCAGGATCTCTGAGACACATCTCTCTTGCTCTATAAAGCTTTCTAGCTTTGTTTGGGAAATGCTAAYGGTCACTTCAATAAAAATGGAGGGATGGCAACATCCATATGTTTGAATGCAGAATCTGTTTTCAAAAATATTATGCCCTGGCCAATCTATCACCCATTGAGATGCACTGGATACCAGAAACCTCYAAGTACAATTTTAGGCATAGCCCATATAGTGCCACCTTACACCAACACTTTATCCTGCAGCCAGTGCAGGTGGAAGGAGAGGAACCCACTGCCCTGCTTCAATGGATGCTCCACAGAACTTCTGCTGCTGTTTAAACAGTCATTTCCCCAACTCTTACTTACAGGCTGTCTGGATTAATAAACATGTTATATTTTGAAATCTTATTTTCTTTTATTTTTTTTCTTTAAGAATAATTTTGTACTCTAATTTTAAATGGATATTTTCAGTGTTCCTCATYCTGTCCCTTTAGCCAATAAGCACTTACTTCTTTTGTAGCAGAAAATGAGCTTTGGTGAATACACCAATAGGGACTATTTTAAAGATTTTTTTTAAGAAAATAAATAAGTTGCTAACAAAAATTATAATTGAATTCTGGCTCATTTTGATCATTAACTAGTTTAGTGGTCTTCATATAACATCACTGCAAGTATTCATGATGGAATTATGTAACCTCTTTGCAAAGCAAGGTGAATGAAAATCAGTGATTCTGGTRCATCTACTGGTCAAAAACACTAGTGACACAGAGGCAGTAGTAGAGAAAACTTCAAAACAAAATAAATTCATTTAACATTCATTTCCAAGAGGCTGATTTTCTTTCACAGTTTTTGTGTTGTACAGTTGCCCATACTTGGAGGTTCATGTGTGTACTTTACCTTAATTTCCTGGTGAGGATGTGTGATAAGGCTCAAATTAACATTTTATGTAATGCTACTTTATCTGTACTCGGAGTCTGACGTATCAGAGCCGTTTCTTTCCTTTGCAATTCCAATGGAGGCTGGAGCAGCTTCTGAGGGTGGGGATGGCTTCCTTGCCCAGCTCCCCCTCCAGCACCAGCCACATTTTATCCAGCACATGTTTGGAGGATGCACAGGCTGCATGCCTTGGAAGTGTTCCCAGGGATCCCAGGAGATGAACTCTCCTCCCATCCTGCCATGGTGCCATTCCCCTCTCCCAGTTGTCCTGGTTCTTTAGAGCCAGTGAAGGCAGGGGTTTGCACAGTGACCATGAGGCTATGGACAGAATTTGGCTTTCAACTGGCAGAATAAACTTGTCTTCATAATATAATTTAGATTGAACTGGTTTCCTCATAAATAAATCATTAACCAACAGCCAGCCCTCACTCCTGCCCGCACTACATATCTTATGACTTTAGTACAACAAAGGCTTTTCCACCCACATGATACTCAATGACCCATGCCTAATGAGTGTTTGTTGGTTGGGTTTGTGTTCTGCAGGAGGAATGTTCTTATTTCAGCAATTTGCAAGGACAGCCAAAACTGGCTCTGGTTTGCTTTATGAAAAGTGAAGGAACTTATGTCACACAGTTGCTCTCTCACATTCTTATCACTCAAATAGCTGGCTGCAAAGTGAGGTAGGTAATACGCCATTCACTGGGCTTTTGATGATTTACAAGCCACTAGGAAAGCTGATATGAACTCAAAGGAGCTGCCGCCACTCATTTCCAGTATCACGAGGACGCGTCATTTCCCTTCACTACACTGCAAACGCATTAATTCTGAATCACATGCTCAAGAAAAAWTACATTGGAATGAGCACACATGCAAACTGAAAGAGGAGAGGCCAAGTGCAGGAATGCTGAGCTGCAAAATTTCAGTAGAAGAAAATAACTCTCTAGAACTATTCAAAGAAAATGAGAAAGTAGGTCTGTGACCCATGATCGAAGACTTATGGTTCTCCAGTCCACACTGGGGAGCCTTGGTAGAAGTGGCCTGGTAAGTGAAGGCAACAAGGGRTGTTTTTTCACTCAATGTGGTTGAGAATGGACACTTCAGGAAACAAAGCTGCTCTGATTTTTGTTGGCATACAGCTGAAGCAGCCTAATACAGGGTTTCCACGCCTGAGTCACTTTATCCTTCTTTCTCTCATTGCTCAGAATTTGCTTTTTAGGTTGTTGTTACTATGCATGCTGCTATGTTTGTCTTACRTGAGGTTGCACATGGGACTGGATAGTGTGATCCCCTCCCCTTTATTGSTCTTTTCACAACGCAAGACCAATCTGTTCTGTCAATGTTCTCCCAGCCAAGGGCCTAGAGCTCTGTGGATAAGGAAACAGTATCTCCAAAGCAGACTCACAAATGTGGACAAACCTGAAGTAGGTCGTACTTAATCTTCTGTCAGTGTTATCCAGCCAGCTGGTAAAGGACACTGCACTGCTGGAGACGTGGAGTTTTGCTGGGCTATAAAACTGATACCCTGCAGGGATTTAACCTCCTGCTGCACTTCCTTAAGGGTAAGCTATGAATTGTATTTCCTTGAGAAGTCCCATGGGCTGTATTCTGTGTACCAGAACTCCTGCTTTCTCCTCCCTCTCTGTTTTTGGTGGCACCGCTTCCTCCTTTGGCCTGCGAGTACTGCTGAATGCTGTTAAACTGTCCTCAGTGTCAGCCTCCACATAACCAAATCAGTGATGGAAAATATGAGCCTACGTGTTTTTTCCAGGAAGTCAGACAGCAGCTCCCTGTGTCATACAGGTGAACACTTTCTCACGCCAGTAACTCATTAGGACAGCATGTGTGATCTCAGCTCTTTCACAACGATGTTTATAGTCCGTGCCACTGTTTSTAAGGGCTGCTCTGACTGGCAGCTGGTTGCTGATCTTTAGCAGCACTATGGCATTTGCATTTTTACTCTTTTTAKCTTGTTTTATTTCTCCTTTCTTGGGCTCTGGCAAAGTTCAGTCACCATACGTTTCCAAAATCATCAAGTCCCCCTAAAATCCAGTACTGAAACATGTACTTCATCTGCCTGCTTATGAAAATCCTTGTCACTCATGGGATCACCTTGTCAGTTTAAGCAAAGGAACAGCCACAGCTTTGGCTGAAAAGTGTTTGATTAGGTCTTCTAAGGTCTTCTAAGATTTTGAATTCAACCCTTGTCTGGATGACTGCACCTTCCATCTTCTACCACACTTTTCATTATGTTACTTGGATACAAACGCATGTGGTTTTAATGTGAAGTTAAATCCCCAAGCTGCAGTGAAATAATTAACCCTACACCCTTGAATTCCTTGCTACCACACAATCTAGTTTTTATGGAGCTAAGAGTAAAAGCAATAGTGACAACTGAAAATACTTGAGGCAAGAGGGTATTGGCTCACCATGGAAGGCCAGCCTTAGTCATACATATATAAACTTTGGGGCCTAGGGAGTACAGGGAAATAGCAYAGTAAAGATACTGTGTCCTGCAAACAAATATTTGTTCCTACAGTTATTAGTGCTGACTCAGGATTTTTGAAAATAATCTCTCGAGAAAATACTGTCGAGAATAAATAACCTGCCAGTTTTCAGCTGTTAAACTTCCTGGTGAAACACTGATTTGTGATGCCTGCACCCATCCACTGGGATGTATGATTGAGTTGTACCAAGATATAACCCATTTCAGCCTGTTTGGCAGAGCGGTCTCTGAAGGGCTGTATGTTCTCCCGTCTCTGAATATTTTTGTGTATGACCAAACATATGTTAAATATGCAAATCCTCAGCTTTGGGGTGAGWGTGCTTTCTGACTCCTGCTCCTAGTGATATCAGCGAGGGCTGTGGCTATAGCACATTTACCTGCCCGTAATTCTGGGTACAAGGCTGAGGAGAAGCCAGTGCTTCCCAGGGAAGGCTGGGAGCATGGGCAGCAGGTTGGCGTTCCCTTCTTCCCTGTACCTTAGGAGTGCTGTGTACTGGTATGTTTGCCTGGGAACAGAGCAAAACAACCTGCAGCYGGGTTCAAGTGTTAAAATTCAGGTAGAGCAGGCCAGTAACCTCTGTTTCTAGTTATGCAATTTCTTAAATGGCTTTAAGTACTTGCCTTTCCCTGAGGGATGTGCCCACAGCTCCAGCTTGGAGGTCGGTGTGTGTTCTCCTTTTGAAACAGGCAATTTTAGATGGAAGAGCAGCATTCCAGCTTCCTTAAGCAACCAGTTAGTGGCTTCCATAGAACTTCTTCCCAGCTCTCTCACTTCCATGGGGCCRGCAAGCTTTAAACTGCAGTGATTTCTGTAATGGCTTTTTGTCCTCACCCCCTCTCAGAAAGGTAAATGACATTTGCGTCCACCTGAAAATAGAAGACAAAAAGCCATTTTTTTACAGCTGGAAACGTTAAATTATTTTTGTGCTTTTGGGCCTTTTTCTTGACTCTGTCCCTTTCAGAAAGGACCYTTTGTGTGCTGCCCTTGCTCTGTGCGCGGGTGGCACCTGGCTGGCCTCTTCTTCACGGGGACAGGGACATCTGCTCATCCTCAGGCAGGCCTGTGTCTGCCTCTGGGAGACAGGCCAGCACTGARGCTCTGAGCAGACCCCAGAGAGATGATGGTGTGAAAATACAGCGCAGGGCAGCAGCACCTGAGCTCCCAAAAACAGAGAGGGTGAGAAAGGGCCCAGGCGGGTGCCCGGGCCCCGGAGAGGCAGGGAGGACATGGAGAGCTGCCTCCTGCCCCTTTTTCCACACTGAAAGAGGCATTTCTGGGCAGTGTCACAGGCAAGTGGGACTGTAACAGCGTTTGGGGAGACACCCCACAAGTACCCCTCGAGGCAGCATAATCCCAGCCTAGTGAGGGCGTATCCTTGGGAGGCTTCACAAACAGCCCAGGGAGCACTCCCCAGGCAGGGAAAGCACTGTGCCTGTGAGGGAGTCACCGGCCTGGGTAAGAGAGGAGAGAGGGTAAAGTGTAGAACAGTGTGCCACTGCCTGCATCTGGACTTCTCCTTCCAGTCCATTTCTAACTGCAGCATTTAAGCCCCACAGATTTTCACTGCTAACTGGTCACAGCTAGCATTCCTTGATGTGCTTTTGAATCAGATCRTTCTGTAAGATCTATTATGTCTCTGGCTTGTAAAATACAATAATTTCTTACTAGGTTACACTAATATTTCGTAATTCATTCTTAATATTATTCTTYAATAAAGCTCTGCGCAAACAATCTATCCCACAGGAGGAACTTCTGCCAGATCCCAGATGTCAAACACATTTTCTTCAAATACTGGAGTTCGTGACCTTTTATGTTTATTAATGTGACGCCATGGAAATTATTTATAATAAATAAGCATATTTCGGAGTCAGGTGCTCCATACAACAGCCTTTCCTGAAACAGGTCTTTCCTGTTTTGTTGCAAGTTTTTTTCTCCCTTAACAATGAAGGTTTGGGAACAATTTGAAACCTTGTTATTGAACCGAGTCCAACTACRCACTGAAAGGTAGACAGGAACTTTTAGGATAACTCATCTTCCATATCTTTCCTGAAATCAGCAACAGATAAGGTTCAAACTTGCTATTTTATCCTTAACTCTGAAACAGCAATTTTAAAACTACAGATTGTATATATAAATTGTCTTACAGGACCAAATTAAAGACAAAATTCTGGAAATGTTTGCATCTGCATGACATATTTGATATGCCAACTGATTTTTGCCAGTAAGAAGCTCATATTCAAGGCTGGCTAGCACCACCTACACACAACCTTACAGGTATAAGAGCTCTAGAAAACAGCTGAAGGTKCCAATATGTCAATAACATTTACTCTTATCTTTTCTTCAGTGGGTGTGACAATGTCCTCCCAAACCTGTGCCAGATTAAGAGCATCTGGCTCTTAATGAAGTCAGGCAAGAAAAGGATGCGATTAGAAAATCTGCAAGAAGCATGCCTTGGCTCTCTTTCATGCTTTTCTCAACTACACAYAAAGGTTTATGATGCCTCCTGAGTTTAATGGATTCATCATCTTGGATTCCAAGACACTAGMAGCAGCAGCAAATCTGAGGAGGAAACAGAACCGTTTGCTCCTGCACTCACAGTTACTCCTGTTCACCACTCTGGCCTGAAGCTGATGGCCTGTCCAGTGGAGCACCCTTGCGCCTCAGTGATTATCCAGCCTGGAACTTCTCCTTGCCTTTGGATAGTTTGGGGCTGGCAACCACTTACAATGTTAAAGGCCACAGYGTAGTGCAGAAGCAACTGCTGCTGCTGCTCACACAAATGTGGGACTGGCTGTGGAGACACAGGACTAAAATGTTCTGGTGCATGAAGGATGAGCCCTCCTTGGATTTATTATCAGAATTTATTAATGAGGTGTGTGCACAAAGAAAATCTGCCTTACAGCACAAGGCAAAACCTAACAAGCCAGCAAATCTGTTTTCRAATTCACAGTACATCAAATCTGAATGAGATAAAGAGCGTGTCCAATTTGAAGAGCAAAGTATCTCCATGTAATTGCTTGTCTAGGCATTGTAGCAACATTTTCAAACCATRCTGGACATTGTGCAATAAAGCTGTTCTTCTGCAGCTCTGTGGGAGGAGGCAACTGGCCACAGACTCAGATGGTGGACAGAATTCCAACAGGTACTGTCAARAAAGTGTGATGTTAAACATGCATTTGATAAAAGGAGAAAATAAAAAATAATAGGCATGGACTGAATTATGGCAGCTTTCTCTAATGAAGTGTGTGGACCCCACCCAACATCTGTGGCAGAGGAGGGAAGGTGTCTGCTAAAYGCAAAGTTTATGATGGGAATGGAAAAAAAACAGGCTCCAGCTGAGAGCAGGACAAGGAGGATGAGGAAACAGTTTCATGTTTCTCCCAAAAAAACCTCAGGGGACAAAGATTACTGCTGCAAAAACTTTAATGGTAGTAAAATCCTCTGGCTGCAGAAGTTGTTTGTAATGAAGGTGTATTAACTGCTTAGAGACTTCAGCTGAAAAGTACTCTGCTATTTCACTGAAACCTAAGTTAAGAAATCTTTCTTTTTTTGTCTAAAAAMTCTCTGCCTCAGAAAACTTGATTTAGTAGTTACGCATACAGTTTGGCTGTGTGACGGACTTGTCCTGATAACGCCCTGAAGGCTGAGCTCATCACTTGGCTATCACAACATATACTGGAATTTAACTCTGATCATAAGCACATCACTTGATGTTATTTTCTGAAACTAAAATATTTCATAAGCAGTAGTGTTAGTTGTTTGCTTGCTCTGAAGGATTCTCAGCTGGGAGAGAACTGGAAAAGCTATTTAGAATCATCAKCTGCTTAATTTCATGTAATTCTTCATAAAATAGGCAAGAACTTCCAAGCAATTATGTTTTCTACTTTTGTGCTTACAATATTTCAGTATGTTYTGTGCAAACATTAATTCAACCTATGAACCTCTTGATTTTTAACATGGAAGTTGGTATGTCAGTAAGTGTGCACAGGTGGTGGGATCAGGTTTCTGAYGCAAAGGATCAAGAGAGAGAATTCTGTCCAGGTTTATACAAAACTGCAGCCTCCATCAGCATTCCTGCTGAAAACTCTTCACTGGAGGATTTGCAAAAAGTGAAGAAAAAGGGTCTTCTGTTTGAAAGTGTTTGCAGATGTAAATAATTACTCAAGATTTGTGTCATTATTTATACAYGGGGTTTTTATTGTTTTAGGTCTACTTCATAAATGTTTGAGGCCAGAGACGATAAATATGGACTCCTGCTTGTAGCTACTTTCCACAGTCATCTGGCTACTCCTCTTTCAGCAAGACAAATATTGGACAGTTGTAATCCAAYCGCATAAACAGGCTCAGCAACAAGTGAAAAAAAGTCTGCTCTGCAGAGGTTCAAAACAGATGAGACAGGCCTCGCTGGGGAATATGAGAGGTGAAGCATAGCCCAGACTAATAAATTCTCCTCTATTGGCCCTGCATGGCTCTGCTCAAATATCTCAGCCCTGCGTTTCTGGAGCTCAGAGTGCTGTGGTTTGGCAAAGCCAGCCMAAAGCAGCCCAGTTTAGTAGCTTGGTCTTAGTACTGGGGGTGCCCAGAGTAGAGGCAGCACAAGGAGCAAGAGCAGCTGCAGAGAACCGGGAATTAGTGAGGAAATGTGGTTCAGTGAGTCTGGAATGGCCACCAGAGGAGAGGGGGCCAAAAGCAGGAGTCAGTGAGGCAGGGAAACATCACCCAGATCTCCAGCAAGGCATAGTTACAGAGCATGGGGCACTCTGGATGCTGCCAGCAGGCTGGCAGGGAAGGAAGATCATATTTCTAGCTGACAGAGAGGTCTGAGGAGCAAAGAAAATAGGTAAATTGGTTTCACTGCTGATCTTCAGACTAGATTTGTTTGGAACAAAAATCTTCTAAGGAAGGGGGGAGGTTTTTTTCCCATCCCAGCTAAAAAAAAAAATCACAGGACAGTAATGCTCTTCCCCTCCATAAAAGATCAGGTTGGCCAGATCCTTTATCATGCACAGCTGAATTTTGTGTTTATTGAAGCAAACTTCCTAATTTTCAAGCAGCTGAAAGAAGACTGAAAGGTGTCTCCCAAACCATGAAAAGAGCCACAGAGATGCGTTAATTGGCCCCCTTAAATTACARGGCACAGTCTTGCCTTGATGAAGAAGGAAGGTCGTATCACAAATGGGGTTTTTTCCCTTCAACTGCCTTGTCAAAAATACTGTTTTTAATGTCCTTTCCCTCATCAGAGGCAACCTGCAGTCCCAAAGGATGGCTGCTATTGCCCTGTAACTCGGGCAGCTGGAGAGTTGCTCAGGCAGGACTGGAAGTCATTGAGAGCCTGAAAAACCCTTGAGCATGAAAATGCTGAGGTAACCTGATAGCAGCAAGCTGCATACAGGGGCCTTATCAGTAGTTAAACAACACACTTCTGGGAGCAGTGAAAATAAAGCTGTTTGGTCACGTAAATTAATTCAGTGAGATGCCTTGCAATGTGTGCTTAACAYGCACCTCAGGAGGACTCAGATAATTCTGGAAGCAAAGCAGGTTACTGGTATTTCTTTAACAGTGACCATGCATAATCTTATGAATTCTATTAACGGGAATCAGAGCCTCTCTGCTATGTGACACCCAGTACTTGCAACTGGCTCGGTGCAGAGATGAACAAAGATGCTTTGTGAGCTCAAAATTTATGAGTCTGTGCTTTTGGCAGAGGGTCTCTCTCCCCCTACAATGTCTCTGGAGCTTGAAGTAGCTGTGTTACACTGCCTGATGACAGGCATGAAATTCTTAGTTAGCAGTAAATCTGTGGTGCTATTAAATTTAAAATGAGAAATATTGTAACAGAAAARCTACAGTCTTGGTGGATGGGGAATCCATTGAAGACCGCAAATCAAGAGCTATTAGAGCAACTGTGCAAAACTTCAGTGACAGGAAATTTTAAAGCTCTCAGAGTGTAGACAGCATTTCTTTGGGGAAATACACCCTTTTTCCTATTAATTCAGCCCCACCTTTTACTCATATTTGCCTCTTGGGGTATTTTAGCACTTCCAGTTATCAAAAACTAAAATTAAGGAGAGACCACCTTGACAATCACAGCATTTTTCCTTCCTGAAAGGAAATTTCCAAACCAGAATTTCCTGCTGAAAATTCTGAACCAATCAACTGTGTGTGATCCCTAAATTATCCTACAAGCTACGCACTGTCGTAGCAGGGGCTTTCTCGTGTCCATGTAAAGCCTAACTTGACACGGATCCATATTCCARCTGCACATGCTGTTTCCTAAGAACATTGTAAAACATGAAAAAAAAATCGCTTTTTCTGTCTAAAACAGAAGCCTGGTTGCACTTCTAGCAAAGGGAGTGGCACCGACTTCGCAGGTGTCATGGTCCAGCGAGCGTCAAAGAAGAGCTCCTGACAGGCATTTGGAGAGAAGTCTGCCCCAGCGAGTAGCTCTGGTGAGGCGGGAGAGTCCCAGGCTGGGGAAACTCCCCCTCGGCGATAGGGATCGGTGAGTAAGCGCTGGGGAGCGCACCTGGCGGGCGGCGGGGCGGCACTGCCCGCCTGCGGACGGAGCGGCGGCAGCGCGGGGACAGCGGCGGCGGCGGCACAGGGGACGGCGAGAGCGCTCCCAGCAGGTACCGGGCCGGACAGCGGGGAGCGCAGAGCAGGGCAGGACCCCCGGCCGGGGCCGCGGGGAGCGCAGGGCAGGGCAGGGCAGAGCAGCGCAGGGCAGCGCAGAGCAGCGCAGGACCCCCGGCCAGGGCCGCAGGGCAGGGCAGGGCAGCGGCCGCGGAGCCGCAGGAGCTGCCCCGGCGGAGGCGGCCGTGCCGCGGGTGTCTGCGCTTCCGATCGAGCGGCAGAGTTCGCGAAATGAAGGCAGGTAGGAAAGTGGTAACTCTTTTGAAGTACTGCGGCATTAAATTTTCATATAAATTAGGTCCTAGATTCAATTGTACTTAGAACAGTTTCAGTGCGGTATTGCTGTGTGAAAGTGGCTTTGTGAAATTCGAATATTCTATGTGAATTGTCAGCGAAGTGTTGTCACAAGTCAGTAATATCTAATTAGATCATCTTCTCTAGGAATACTTCAAGTAATTAGAGATGTGGTTTAGCCAGAACTCTGAAGGAAGTTGTGAATATAACTAGACAGTTTCCCTCTGTAAGGGATGACATCAGAAAACACATTCTATTTGCTGAAATTATATCTTGCTGTATCCAAGAGCACTGCTGAAGCAGCAGGTATCATTGTAAGCCATTTCAAGCTGTCATGTTCAGAGATGTTGAATGTATACCATGAAGCTGGATTCCTGGGTGTTTCAGATCACTCTGGTTATTAAACAGCAGTCTGAAATAAATACYATCTTTAATTAAGCTGGTCTTGTAGCTCTTCTTTGATATGGACACATGCCTCATGTGTCTCATGTGATGCATTTCTCTAGATAAGAATGAGAAGGTCGATACCGTGACTGTTCCTATAAGGCACACTTCCAGTCAGTGCCGCTGTAATTGTGTGGGAAGAGAACAAGATCCCAGGATGTCCACTGGGCCACATCTATCAAGTGCCTTCCTGTCTAAATGATCTAGTGAGCACCTGCACCTCGGAGCTGGACCCTTGCAGTCCTAACCTTCATTCTTTGATCTGTGCAAGCTCAGGTTTTTCCCAGTGATACTTGCTGAATGCATTGAGGTCTGCTACTTTATGTGCCTTTAGTTTTCACACTGTTGATTAGTTGAGTGTTCAAGCTGTCCAGGMATCCAGAAGCGAGTTGTACCTTGAGATGTTGTTCTTGGAGAACCCAAATGTCTTTACATATCAGGGGATCAGGACCACTTAAAAACCGTGCAGGGGAATATGTTGCTATGCCCGTTTTTTCCCCCCCTTTCCTATTCTTTCTAGGTTTTGTCAYAGATGTGAGGAATCAAGTTCTGAATTTGCATCTTTCATTTCTTGAGAGAGTGCTTGATCCATAAAACCTTTGTGCTGTTCTGGGCTGGTGGTCTCTGGCTCCTCACTTATGAAACTGTTTCACCTTTCTTTCATTACAGAAATATTCATTAGGTGAGCTGTGATCTTACAACTCGGTGGCTAGGGCATGAATCCAAGAATGGGGAAGTTTAATTTCTGGTCCTTTTTCCAAGTGTATGCTAAAGATATAAATATAATAATATATAAATATGAATATATATGAATATTAATCTTTTTTGTAGAATACATGTGGTTAAACAATATGTAATTTCAAGAGAATATATTTATTACTCAAGTGTCCCTTGATTCTTGTCAATACTTATAAAAATGACACCTACTAAAAATGCTGCACCCAGAGGATATGTTGGACTCCACAGATTTCACATGATTTCCACTGCTCTCCCCTGCATTTAATTTAGATTATGGATCCCCAGGTGATTAATTCCTCTTTCTTCTTATGCTGGAAAGAACAAATGTGGGCAGGATTGTTCAATCAGTTGTGTGTGTAGGCTACTAATTTACAATGTTGGGGAAAAAGTTTAGGCATTGGTCTCTTTCTCTTTGTCCTAAACCTCAGTCTTAGTTGTTTTACTTGTTCTGTCACTTGTTTAGAATCAGCTGGTTTGCTTTTCACTCAGCCTTCGTTGATCGTATTCGTAGGTGGTTTCGTTTCAGTTGTGAGTTACTCCAAATGCACTCCCCAGGGTTGTGGCTTGGCTGTGAAACAGGCAGTTGTGCTCTGGCCCCCTGTTTTCCCCAGTGCATTCTGACCCCACCTTGTGCAGTCAACCACAGGGAGAGTTGGAAAACTCTTTTTTTTTTTTTTTTTTTTTAAGAAAAAAAAGGTTGTTTATTTTGGTCATTTAATTTTGTATCTAATCAGTGAGCTGGGCCAGCTCACTGTGCAGCTGCATGTTTACAGCAATGGCTGTTGGCAAGGCGGAGCTGCACTGCCCCTCCGGTAGCAGCCAGCCCTTTCAGCAAGCTCAGGAAAGGCAGATGCAGCCCCCGTGTGTGGTGTCAGGGTCACAGGACCTGCCTTCTCACGACAACCCCAACTAGGAAGCCAAGCTTTGGCCAGCTTAGACCTTCTGTCTTCGTGTCAATCCTGCCTGCTGTGGCTCATGCCAGAAGTGCTCTTTGACTTCAGTGGAACATTTCTTGAACTTCTTTGCTTGATTAAGATGCTATTTACTTCAATCAGTAAACTTCATGTGATGCTTATCTGGACTTTCTGCTCCCCTCTTTGGACCCTTGTTTAATTTTATAAAAAAAAAAACAGCTTTGTTTACTCTGAATTGCTATCTCCCAAGATACCTTCAATCTGGAAAATACTCCCTCTAATCTAAGTAGGACAACACCCAATCTGTCAGCAGAGAACTTAAGATCTCGTCTCTTTACAGTGAAAGGCAGAGCAAGCTCTGACTTGAAGTAGAACAGTCTCTGATTTCAGCCATGTTGTCATTTTAGTCAGTAACTACAGCTCCATCAGAAATTGCTTATGCAGGGAGAAGTTATGGTGATAGCTTTTTGCAGCTGGAATGGATCTTCTGATCCTTCTCTACCTAAACTAGGAAGCCTCATGTGGGAAGAGGTTCAAAACCTGTGCTTTCTGTGTTCCATTATATATTTTACTGATCTAAATACATCAAATCATACAGAATTAGTGAGGATATTTGTCTTAAGCTTAGTATGAGTATTTGTTTGCCTGTCATTGCAGCTGAAGTTTATACTAATACCGTGCCAAAAAAAAAAATTATGTCGTCAATCTGATGCTTATCTTTCCTGTAAATTGTACCCTGGTGATTTTGTTTTGAATCTTTGTTTTTCACTGATCTAATAACCACACTTTAACTGGAGGGAACAGATAATTAGGTCCCAAATGAAGGCTATTGATGTTTGTGGGGTCCTTGTGGTCATTGCAAAGGCCTGGAGAGTGACTTCTGGAGATGCTCCTTTGGCAATTTAACCAGCTTTGAAATCCAGGAAAAGCAATCTAGAAGGACCATGTCCCAATGACTTTGAGGCCTCTGTGGCACTCCATTAAAGCACCTATGCTTTGGAGCCTGGGGCATGGCTGTGGGCTGGTGCAGGGTGCTGCAGCCTGGGCAGGGGGTTCCTGGCTCCCAGCCCAGCTCCCCTGGGCACCGCGCTGGCCCCGGAGCCCCTGCAGCCGCATCTGCAGAGCGTGCTGGGGGTACACAAATGCACTCCTGTAGTGCCTCAGCTTTGACTCAAGCACAGAGAGCCCAAGGCTGCCTGGTTATTTTGGGACAGCCTCATCATCAGAGCCGTGGGAGGGCCCCTCCTCTTCGCAGGAATGTGACCCCTCTCTCTCTCCCACAGAGTTGTCATGCCTCCGGGCAGAGGGGGCTGCATGTGGCTTCACCCACCCTGCTTGTTGAAGCTGGCTCAGGTGGTTCATGTGGCCAGAGATGGCCCAGCCCTTGACCAGGGCATGGCAGGGGCTGGAGGGAGCAGATAAATGTGGGGCTGGGGTGTAATTCTCTTTRCAAACTTCAGGCATGCAGTCCACTGTGTGTGTACATCTTCCAGTAAGGAAAGCACCTGCCATGCAGAGAGGAGGGCTGGCCAGGACAAGGTTTAAAAGTCACTTGAGCAGTGCCTTTGTAGTTAGTGGWGAGCTGGTAGAAAAGCAAGTTGTGCCTCCTGTTTCTGAGAGAAATTCTGTTGTTTAGTGCTCCTAAGTGACAATAACACATTCTCAAGACCAGTTTCATTTTGCAGTAGGGGAAAATTCTAAAATTTTTTATTCTGGATTGTGTTTGTTGGGKTTTTTTCCTCCATGGCTTAGTTTTGCAAAAGGGGG
The DNA here is from genome assembly GCF_030028575.1 of Malurus melanocephalus. Taxonomy (NCBI): domain Eukaryota; kingdom Metazoa; phylum Chordata; class Aves; order Passeriformes; family Maluridae; genus Malurus; species Malurus melanocephalus. The sequence goes on along the minus strand of NW_026623361.1, from coordinate 934,761 downwards.
CTGTTGGCCTCTGGATTGGGAACTCTGTGACTTTCCCATTCAGGTTCTCTGTCTTCTCAGCAGTGACTAGAGTTGCAAAAAAAATTTCTTCCATGATGCCTTAATGAAACACAGAACATCCGCCTAAATTACCCTGGCTTTCATTCCATTCAGTGCTACAAGTACTTCCAGATCTAGTTGCACCAATGTGTGAAGTCATGGGTCCAAAATCTCTTAGGAAGAGTGTTTATTTAAAGTAAATAGAATTAAATAAAGTGAATAGAATTAAAAAAACATACCCATACATTTATGGTGTAGCTGTTGTTCACTGTGTTGTTAGAACAATTCTGTCCTAAGGGAAAAAAGGGGATGGTGGTTTCACGCTGCCAGCTTCTGCTCTCAGGACCTCTGTCTTCTCAGAAGGGAGTGGAGTCCCACCACCACATCCCAGAGTTGTAGCAACATGTGGCTGATAATGATTGRGATCTTAGATACTGCCATTAAATTGAGACAGTTTTGATTTCTGCTTTTTTCTCCCACTGTCTGTGCAAACTCATTGAAAAATGCCTGTTACACAGTGCCTGGTTAGTACTCATCTGCCTGGGCAGATGCCAGCAACTCCAGCCAGTACAGCACTCCAAGAKGCACTGCTGGGGATGTTAAAGTGGTTCTGGGTCCCTGGTCTGGGTGGATTTAATGCAAAAAGTAATAAATAGTTGTACCTTATAAAGACACTTTTGTTTCAGTGAGTGTTTAGGCAGCTTCCTGAGCTCAGTACACATGCCCTGCAGAGCCATACTCCCAGTCTGGTTTGGATTTGAGTTAATTAAGATCAGTTCCCATTTCCTGTTCTTGCTTCATTCATCTAACCTGTTTTGATATATGAAATGTATTGAGTCACCTTTCCTTTCTTAATCTCAGTCACAGTCTTTTAGCTTTCATCTATACAACTGACATGTTTTCTTCCTCTCACCACTGCATAACTTATTATATTGTGACATCGTGAAGCAGAGCTGCTGAACAGGGAATCATCATCCGTTGGAAACTCCATAATTGACTGKTTTTTTGTTTTCACCATGAAGCAGGATAATAATTGTGTGTAAAATAACTACTAGAAACTTCTTCACCTAAAACAAAGCACTGTGTGTGTGTGCACATGTAGATGTAAAGAAATAGTCCATCTTCACTCTTGTATTAATGGTAATGAAACTATTTTTCCATGCAAAACTTCTTGGGCTTCCTTGTTTCTTTCTTTCTTTCTTTSTTTTCCCCCAAATATACAGGAAGATCGATTTGCATTAGCTGTCTGGATGTTATATGTGTATCCATGTGTTTTCTGTATGGCTCCRTGGTCATGGCAGTGGCTGAGGAGTCCTGAATGCCATTTAAAGCTCTTTTTCAATGTTGCATTGAGTTGGTTTCCAAGGGCCATCTTTTCAAAACTTGACACATTTAGCCATGTTAGGGAACTCCACAGGCAGATGTTCTTGCCTAAAATACCTTCTTCTTGGCTGTTCTGTTAAAAAATGAATCCAGATGTTTTCAGTTTTCTTTGGTATCAGAACTATAGAAGGACTGCTGACAGTTCTATTTTCGTGGCTTCTTGGCATAACAGCAGAAAGAGAAAAAAATTGGATTAAAACCTGACACAAAATACATAAAGACAGTCTTAGGTTTTAAGTTAGATTATAAAGCAACAATTGGTGATTGTCGTGGTTTGTTCCTAATCTGCTTAGAGCAAAGGACTTATCTTATGTTGAATTCTTTCCATGTTCTCATCAAAAGCCAAGTTCTTTTTACAGATATTTTAGTCTCTTCAGCCTTGCTTTGTGGTGTCCTGACTTCAACTCTTGCTTTGCCGTTTTCCATCTGAATCCAGAAGGGTCTGCAGTCCAACATAATGGATTTATTCTTTTGTGTTTACTGCCCCAATACATACAATATTGTACATTCTTGTCCAAGTCAGTGAATTTATCTTCAGTTCACAGGAACAGTGTTGTCAGTTCAGTAATTGGATGAATTGGTTACTTGCCTAATGCAGCATTAGGAAGAAACACTATATCAACTTTTACAGCCCAGAGCACAGGGGATTCAGCATATTAAAATCCCAAGTTTTAAGCTTTATCATGGGATAGATTTATGATGTTTYCTCCTTAATTCAAATTTAATCGCACACGAGAAAAACTGGTTSAGATTTATGAATTTTGTTTCATTTGGTCCTTGTAAATTATATTATTAATCCTTTGCATACCAGGATAGGATTGGATTAAKTCTGCATTTAAGGGCTGCAGGTGCAAGGCTGTAATGCTAGAGCAGAGTCAGGGTGTCCCTGGGGGCCGTGGCAGAAGGACAGCTTTGGATCCTGTACTCGTGCCARGGTTTGTTCCCCTTCTCCAAGGGGTGCCTGAAAAGCAGAAGCAGTTGTTCCTGTAGCACAATAGCTCAAGCACACACACCTGCTCAGCTTTATTTTTCTTCGGGGAAGTAGACAGGAGCAATAAGTTCTTTGTGATGTACTCTGGTGCTCTGTGCCTGGGCTGCATGTGCAGATGTGCTGAAAGCCTTTTGGCCTCCTCCAGGCTGGAGCCCTGGGAAGATGCATCTGCTGGGCTGAAAGAGACCGAAGCTAGATTGCACAAGTGATCTTTAGGGTTCAGCTCAGGCCCTGCACAAAGAGAGACATACATTAGATCATCTTTGTCTGGGCAGAGAAGCTGGAGGGARAAGGGAGGGCTGGAGTGGGAGACGGCATGGTCTCTCCAAACGGCGTGTAGGAAGATGTGGCTGCTCCAGGAGAAGCTCCTGCCCCAGTACAGTTAGAGCTAGACCTCATTAGCAGAACATGCAGAGCAGCTCGTGGGCTCACAGGGAGTTCTGCTTTTACTGCTTTTTAAGCACCTAAGTTGAGAACTGATATCTGAGGTGTTTTTCCCTCAAAAGAAGCTTGCTGAAGTTAAATAGTATTTTTGTACAGTTGTCACATCCTGACTGGTAGMAGTGACATTGCAAGCCCTCCTGCTGATGACAAGAGTTTTAAACTTCACCTGCAACTGTTACCTGTAGGAGAGCCCAGGAAACAACAAAATGCTATGGCAGTCACCAAAGGGAGTGTGGAGGTGCTGTCTGCAGGCTCCCACCTTCCTCCTCTTCTTCCCTTGCACAAAATACAGTCAGGAAGATGTAGAGCCAGTGGTGGACTGGTAATGGCTCGGAATGTCAATGCAGTCCTGTGAGAGTGAGAGCAACGTTGCTCTTACAAGTGTTGATTAATGAAATATTTTCTCACCTTAGATTATTCTGTGATATTCTGAGGTGCATAGTTCAGTTGAGGTATCAGCCTGAATGAAACTGGTCAGAGAAGCAGTATAATGTTTTGAGAAGTGCTATACAAAACAGACTAGAATGGTGTAAAACCTGCAGCTTTATACTTGTCTGCATGGCTTGCTTTGGTCTACATAGCTGAAGAGAAGTACAAGAGAAGACTAGATCCTATTATTTTAAGTTCTGAATGAAGAGATACTACTTGTAATTAATAATATAATCAATATTGCAAAGACATAAAATGAGGGGGATGGGATTAAGCTGGAGGTAGAGTTAAAATAGTAGTGAATGAAATTAGCTATTGGAGTATTTTCTGAAAYTGAAATGTGTCTTTCTACTTAAGTTGCTTAATCTAGTGCAGGTGTAACTAGCTGAAATCTAGTTGTGTCAGAAGCTGAGGAGGGTGGGAGAAGGGCTAATAATGGCCCTTCTGGTCTTCAAAAGAAAAWTCCTGCTTTAGCAAACTGTGAGTGAGAGGAGGTTGCAGGACAGGACTATTGACAGCTCAGACCCACATTCTGTTCTGTTCAGTTTCCTGTTTTTGTGATCATTGAGCGGAACCTGTAAAACTTCCCCTGATGGGCTGCTGTGTCATCATTTACCAGTGTGGGAAGGTGCTTCCTGTGCCAGGGCAGTTGGTGGTTTGTTTGCATCACGGAGTGTGACTTTACCATCTATTTCTGTTACCCAAATTAACTGCATAACCGCTTAAACAACGCTGGGAGCCTCTTTGTCCCAGGAAAGCTGTGCAATGGTCTATCATAAAATTCYCATCAGCTAAACTAGGTTAATGATGCATGGTCTTCTCTTCAATTTTAAATAGGTAATTGCACTCTTTTTTTCTTTTGCTGGACTGGGAGAGCTTTGCATCTCATCAGTATGTTTCTGTTGAACTGTTTGTAAGATGTCTCTCACARGAATGCCTTTCTGGTTGTGTCGTTCAAAAGCCTTCTCATAACTTCTCTTTTTCTGTTGTGTTATTTTAGCATCTTTGTGATCCACTGCTTTCAGGGTGAAATCTCTTTCTCTTTCCAGGCACAAAAAAAAAGAAAAAGCCTTACATAATCTTAATTTCTTTGGAAGGCAGAAGAAGTGAAATAATCTCTGCATGCAGATTTCTAGAGCTTTCTTGCTCTTCCAAGAGTTGTGGCTACAAGCAGAGAAGGAAGRTGCATGCACACACACACGCACTAGTTACTGCAGATACCATTGTTGTGGGGTTGTTCCAGAAGTGGGTATAGAAAGGAGCTTTTCATCATGCACCTGTGTGGTGGTGTGCCTCCCCCCCCCCCCCCCCCCCATTAAAATTGTGTGTGTAGGTGTGTGTTGGCATGACATTTTTTGTTTCCTTTTTTTTTATTCCTGCAGACAACCTGCTACTGCTGAAGTTTATAGTGAATGGGAACAAACGCTCTCTTCTCTTTTCAAATGCTCAGACCCACTGTCTCTCCTATGTGGGTGGTACAAGTTAGACCTGCCTACAGTCCCCAAGAAAAAACAGTTGGATTTTTTTGAAACTGTGGGCTTTATGTCTTTGTTAAGTGTATGTGGGTRCATGTGCTCTCCTTGCTGCTGTAGTAGCAAAGTACCTGCAGGCAAATGTCTCCAAATCATTCAGACTGTTTTACTGGTGCTGGCCAGTTTTGAGATGCAGTGGTCACTAGCCACCCCTGTCAAGAGCTGTGCTGAGAGGGGTGCACAGCTCCCAGACTCTCTCCCCAAGAAGCAAAACCACAAAGCAGCTGGCTGTGGAAGTGAAGCCTTTGGCAGCATCTGTACCATCAAAAGATAATCCCTCTGACCTGCATCAGAAGCAGCTTTTGCTGTGCTGTGCTTCTGTTAAACATCTGGAGACCTGAGCTGGTGCTGTTATGCTGTCTGAAGGATTGATTTATAGGACTGGGATTGACAGCATCTTGYGGATCCGAAAGGCAGAAAGTCATGGGGAAGCATGAACAGGTAGCGTAAGAGGTACCATAAACGGGGTGTTTGGCTGAGATGTGAACTAGCAAACTTGAGCTCACTTTCTCCAGAGTGCAGATCCTCAGATGTTGCRAAGTGTCCTGGCTCCACTGGGGCTCCTGGAGTTGTAGACGTTTATGTCATTCAAAGATCTGTCCCAAATGCTTTATGACAACTGAGGATCCCTATTTCCAAATATTTTGTTTTACACATTGTGCTGTGTGAGAACTTACTGCTACTAGAACTTTGCTGTGATATGTTTCTAAAATGCAGATCTGAGAATGCATGGCATACATTTATGACTAGCAATAAATCTCAAAATGTTTGAAACCACTGGTTTAGCCAGCTTTCCCTGTTTGAGAACAGCTATTTCACCTTTGTTTCTATTCTGTAGTCATAGATGTGTTACCTGTTCAACTCCTGTGGAGCAGTGCTGTGACTAAATGCAGTAAAATTCATTGGCAGCCTGCAGACTTGCTGCAAAACACACCCTTTCCTCATAGGGCAGTAAAGAACTGACATTTCTTTTCAGACTGCTTTCAGCTTTTAATATTTAATATTAAGATCATCTGTTTTCTGTCATCTTCTTTTTATTTAATGAGTTGTTGAAAATATTTACTTTCTTCTCCRAACATCTCTGTCTTTTAATTGTTCTGGAGGCATCTGGAACTAAAGTCTTTGATACTCTGTTTATCTGATTTTAGCTCAGTCAAAATTTCTATCGGAGGAATCTGGAAATCATTAAGATAATTTATGTTTTCCATCTAAACCCATTAAAATAATAGTGATTGTAATTCTCTAGGTTCATTGTATGTGTGTGGTTAGGTTTTAAACTTTGTAGTTTCCAGGATGTTCTAATAAGATTGGATCTCTTTTTGCCTTAGTTTGCATGTASTCTTGCTGAGTTACATTTGCTTATCTTGCTTTGGCTTGATACTGGGAAGAGAGAAATGAGGTGGCTTACTGAATTTGGTGTAAAACACTGAGAAGGAGAATTTACACAAGAGTGACAAGGTCTGGCTTCAGTTCCCTCTGCTGCAAACTGATTTCTCTATCTCTGTTTTTTGTCTGAAAATGAAATAACTCTCTTCTCCCCCATCCTCTTCTCAATCTAGAATCTCAGAAATGGAGGATGTCCTTCTTATGTGCATATTGCCTAACAAAAACTCATCCCAAAAAGTAGCAATAGTGTCAAGGAGTCATAACTTCTTAAGATGGATGGCATTGCTGGGAAGTCAATACTTCTTTGGGATTTGGTGGTGCRCCTAGCGAATGTCTCTATGGTTCTGGTTGGTTTCATAAATGTATTCCYAGATAAATTCATGTTAGTACAAACTTTTAACAACTGTTAAATTATRTGCTGAGGATTTTTGGGTAGCAACACCAGCAAAGGCCCTGGCATGTGGGATAAGTTTAACCTTTGATAGAAATGTCAACTTCTGTCAAGATCATTAAATACWTCCTTAGTCTTTTACAATGTTTTTGTTCATTTTCAGTTAATAAAATATACAACAGAACCTGCTAAATTTCTTTCGCTCCCACATGGTTAAGGGAAAACTTCTGCATGCAGTGAAAGTTGTTTAAATAACTGTAGGCAGCTTGAAAAATACAGATAAAAGAAAACATATTAACTRAGAGCCAAGCCATCTAATTTACTGCCAGGATTGCTCAAACCAAAAAACCAACAATATTTATCACTGTAGCTTAATTAGGTGAATTATAACTTTTAAAAGTAATTGAGACCATCCATGTTGTGATTCCATGAACAAAGCAAAGTGCTCTAAGGAGAATGAGGGAGCAGTGTATCTAGATGGCCTGTCCCTCAGCAAATGCTGTCTTTTTTTTATTGTAATGTGGCTGTGGTATAAGTTTAGGGACCCTAGTGCAAGTTTTGTCACTGAAACCATTACATTTTAAGCTTAAAGAAAGTGAAAWCAATGTTCTAGTCTCTTACTCATGGAACTTTCTTCTCCAACTCCTATAATTAAGCTAAAACTGAAATGGAGGCTCTAAGATATGTATGTCTGTATGCTTTGGCATTCACCACTAWACTAGCAATAGGTAAGGTGGATATTACCTTACCTATTGCTAAAGACCAATCTGTAATCTGTACTCTACAATAGGCAGTGATTGACTGCTTTCTATTTGCCTTCAGATAGAAGAAAAATGTATGAACATTTGCATATTGATGAATGGGAAAAAAAACTAATGCTTAAAGACTATCACAGCTGACTTGGTGTTACTGTGAAAAACATGGTCCTTTTAATGATAGAAGAACAGAAGGTGTAGAACTGCATTATTGCTGTTAGATATGAGCAATACCCATACGAAGCCCTTTCTTTCTAGGTCAGGCTCTCACCCCTGTGAAGGAAAGGCTTGTGACAGATGATTTCCATTTGTTTATTTGCTCGTATTCATGGTTCCAGCTAAACAATTCACTACCATAAACTGAATTTTCTCTGATGCAGAAAAACGAATTTTTCCACTTTATATAGCTAGAAAGTAGGGCAGTACTAACATTCTGGTTTCTTCACSAGCAGTAGTGAATAAATTCAATCTGGACATTTTGAGATAAAAGTCTGTTTTGCCTGTGCAAACTGCCACCGAGGCTTAGATACCATTGTTGCAAAGCTTAGAGCAAACGGAGCAGCTGTTTCAGTCCAGTTTAAACATGGTGAACAAGAGTGAAGCATATTAACTCCAGCTGTGTACTGATAACAGCTGGGAAGGAAAATCACTGCAAGGGAACCCTAAGTAAATTAGCAGCCTTGGCTATCATGAGTGTGCCTCCAAGGGAGGAGCAGCAGTGAAAATCTGATCCTTAGAACCATGGAGAATTTAATAAGAAATTCCCATGGCTCCTTTTGTGCTTCTGTAAAGATGCAGAGCAGGTTCTGGAGCTGGTGGAATTGTCTCTGAAGGCTTTTGATGCAGACCTCATGCTGTACTTACACTCATGGGCAATTTTAAGATCAAGGCAAGTACTGAGAGGGATTCTGTGCAGAGAAATGGTGTCTGATGAAGTGTCCATAGCTTAGTACCTCTATTTGATATCTATGAAATTTGGAGGGGCTTTTAATGAAAGAAAAAGTTGGGGGATATTATGGTTATTTCCAGGGAATTTGTGTGGTTCTCTAGCTGTCTTTGAATATACAAAGAAAATTACAGCACTGTTCGAGCTGCAGGTGGAAATGGTTTCTGTATTGGAGCACAGTTGATTTCAGAAATTTTTTGCAATTGAAATAGCTAACCAAACACATGTATTTTTCATTTTTTGGTAAAATTACATATTTTCTCTGTGCTTTCCCCCACTATCTTCCTTGTTGTCTTCCTCATCCCTTCAGCTTATGTTCACATTCTTTTTGATGTCTTTGAACCTTCTTGGAGTTAGTATGGTGTCTTGGGTTTGTTCTACGAAGAACCTCGTGTACTTTAGGTGGATATAAAAGGACTACACTTAGACAGCTAGAGTTTTGGACAGGAGGCAATGCAGCTGTCTGTGTCCCTCTGAAAAGAGAACATAAGGATATGAATAAAGACATTTAAATGAGGCCAGTTAGTATTGTCATAAAGTTCTTATAATGTTAACCATCTGTTAGAGACTTGTTCTCATTCTTTTGTAGATTACATGCCTCTTACTTTGCTAAAAGTCAGCATGCTGTATTTCTGTGTGCACGGCAAACAATTATATAATAAACCAGGTCTTCAGTTTCATGTGTATACAATTATGAAAGCAGTAGTTTCTGAAAGAAGGCAATTTTGGCATCATTTATAAGGCCTGTTTTCAAGTTAAAAGTATGGAGTATGTCGAGTAAAAAATGTAAACACATATAGATGTATGTGAAAGTAGTAGGGGAGTGAAAGAGGATAGGAGGAACATGAACAAGGGAAACAGAATTAAAAACACATCTTGCAAATGACTTSACAATATCACATCAAAACAGCTGTAAAGCTGAGTAAACTCCAAAGCCCAGTGGCACACACAAATATGAGCAGAATTTTAGTGTTTCTTAAAGACAGGGACCTGTCTGARTGGATCACCGAAAGTATTTGAATGCCATATGTTAAAATTATCTCTTTCCTTGTGCTTTTATATAAAATTGATTTTTCCCAATGAGATAAATCTGATGGCTCTGATCCTTTCATGACTAAAGTAACTTTCTCTGGGACCCAGAGATTCTGGGACTGGGTCCAAAAAGCAATTGCATATTAAATAGTTGATAATATTGCATTCTGATTTAMGTTATTCCCATCTACTACAGTTTGTTTTATTGTGTTTTTCAGGTTTGATAGCTGCACTGGATCACTGATTGAGGCCCCCTTTAAATTGTAACACTGAAAACAATGGCAACAGAATGTATAAAAACCTGCTGTAAATGGTGTTTCTGCATGGACAAGGAAAATAATGATCGTGAGTTCTGACATAATGAGGGTTTAATAAAAGTTTTGCTGTTTCATTAGTGATGAGATTTCCCATTAATAAAATGACTGTGCCCTGATAAACTTAATTTCTCTTACAAYATCCAAAATTCTTTCCATACCCCCACTTGGAAATTGAACACATGCTTGTCAGTGTTAYGAATTGGAACTGAGAAATAACACTTGTGTGAAGTCTGCTCTTCGCAGTCTAGAATACTGTCCAAAAAAGCTGGCTTTTTTACCCAAGGTTGTGAAAAGGTCTTAYATCTTTCAAACTCTCAGAATTTGAATGCTTCTTTTTTTTGAATCTGGAWATTTTTAACTCTGTTAGGATTTTCTTTGGTGTCTTATTTGTTTGAAGAACTCTTCTRTGATACAAGTGTAATTCTTGTGAAAATTCACTGAAGAGGAAGTTAGCTATAAATATAGAATCTCCAGTAACAAAGAGTTTGGATCAGTAGAGGTGTCAGGAGGATTAATTTCTTTTCCTGGTGCTAGTCCTAAATGCTGTAAATCAAATAYTAGCAGCTGTTAAGTAATGTATCAAGCAGAGATACTATTAAATAAAAGAGATCTGTTCATAGTATTGTTCAAAAATTAATGCACATGTGTACTGTCTGTTTTTCTTGCTCTTTATTTTTAGCAGTTTCCATGGTGCAGGAATCTGAAGCAGGAGCTGCAAGCAAGCCAACTATTGTAGAGAAGCCTCCATTGTCTTCTGTGTCAGTGAAGCGTCAAGTTGGCTGTTCTGAGGATTATTTGCTCTCTAAACTGCCCCTGGATGGTCAGGAGGTACCGTTTGTGGTCCCTCCATTCAAACTGGCTTATGTGCAGCCAAAGAACCTCCCCAGTATCTCACACGCTGGAGGGATTAAAGGTAAAATACAAACAATRTTGCCCAAATAGTTGTTTAGCTTCTGCTACTCCTTGAAAGTTGTCAAGTATTCCTGCTGGAAACATATGGTTGCAGGACTTTTCTAGAAGCCTGGTCTTATTTCAAAGATTCATAGAATAAGCTGAGTTGGAAGGGACCCACAGGGATCATYGAGTCCAACTCCTGGCCCTGCACAGGRCACCCCACAGGTCACACCATGTGCCTGAGAGCATTGTCCAAACATATTTTGAGCTCTGGCTGCTGCTGTGACCACTTCCTTGGGGAGCCTGGGGAGTTTGTTTCTTTTCTCTCTGGACACCCAGAGAGGTTTTGGGAAAATCTCTGTGAYATTGCATGAATAAAACTGAATGGGAGAATTGCACACCAGTGCTTATACTCAAGAGTAATGGAAGACACTTAAAGGAAACAGAATCTTAAAAAGGATTTATTGGAGACAAGGAAAGACCTAACACATCCCCAGCATCCAGATCTCTCAAGTAAAAGGTGGAGGATGTTACAGCTTTCATGGTTAATATTGTGATATGTTTTAACATACTAACACATCTTCCTTTTCAAATTTTGGCAGTAGATGGCATGTGCTACTACTTGGCAGATTTTTTTGTCCCTACTATTTCCTGCTTTTTTGCTGCTTTTTGGGGGGCCAGGGGCCACAGATCTCCTGTTATGAGGTTTCACATGATACTATTGATTCCTTGCTTCACAGCAGTCTTGTGTTTCAACCTCTACTAGTCCCATACTCAAAACTGCCGAAATTAGGTTCGTGCAGTTTAGACACAGTGGCATTTTAAAAGGACAGGATCCTGTCCCACTAATATGAGTTACAGAACATATGTGATTGTTAGGCTCTTAGTCTTGCCAGGAGATGCACAGAATTAGGTAAGGGAAAATTTTGGCACAGGAACATACCTGCACAGTTGTTTTCTCTAGGACTGCTTTGCCTCAAGGACATGATAAGCTGGTAGTATGTTCTTAGTCCCATGTGACTGTATTTCTTTTTTGAAGGTGAAAACCTTAATAACTGAAAGAAGTCAACCGTATGTTRTGTAATAACTAACGCAGTACTATGTGACTTTTTTGTGTTTGTGTGGTTTTATTCCCACCCTTCCCTCTTCTCCCTAGGTCCCTGCTGTTGCTTCTTTCCTGCTCCTGAAGGCCTGTTACCAAACTTGCTCCCCACCCACTGCTGTATGTGCCACTGGCACCACAGCCRAGCTAAGCAGCCTGGCAGAGCTATTCAGTGCAGATTGGCCCCATCTTGCAGTGGATTGTATTTGTGAGGTCTCACCAGCCATTAACAGGCAACTGAAGAGCTGGAGGTAGAACATGTGAGGTCCCTCCTCCTCTCTGAGCCTGATCTCCCCACTTGCCTCCTATTTCAGTGTTAGCTCTTGCAAGTCCATAGTTGGATATGCTATGGAAAAGCAGGACATGCTCCTGGTAATCCCGATTCCTACTAGGTCTGGGTTTAGGCTCTGCCATGCTTTGTCCTATCTCATGCTCAACATAGTATACAGRGAAGGTCATCAAGGACTCTGAGGCAGGAGTGTTCTCCAGAGAGAAGGAAGATGCGTCTAACAGCGTTTAGGTAACTGTTTCCTTTGTTCATGCTGTTMTACACAATCTTAACACTCAGTGCCTTGTCTACATTGAGAATTCTGCTTCCCGATCATTTTTGAGGGACTTGGTGTACAGAGTGGTCCTTAGACTATGTGCTAGTAGACCTTCTGGCAGGATGACCTGACACTTCAGAATTGTCTTTCTTGAGCAAATATTTTAGATTCTTGAATGAATATTTGAAAAGTGGCTCTTAGGTCAAGTAGGCAACTTTAATTTCTCCTTCCAAATATTAATTGTTTTAAGTACAGCTTTCTAACCCTCATTGAAGTTGTGTTTAAAAAAGCAGTGTTTACTTTTTAGAGAGATTTCCTAAATACGGTGAACTGTGCTGTCGTTCTTCCTTCACATTAGCCAAAGCACCAGCCTACTCAAAAAAATGTATTTAGAGTACTTTTTTCTTAGACCATTGTTAAATATCTGCAGAAGTCCAAGTTCTGCTCTCAGTTCCACTCCATTTTCTGTGCATGTCTGGCCATTTTCCTTTAGTGAAACAGGACATGCTCAGTGTTAGCTCTTGGCAAGCCTTCTGAGAGCAGTTAAGTTCTGGCAGCCTTTCTCTTCAGTGCTCACTGCAGTGTGTCTCATGATCTTGCAGAAGTAAGCTAGCAGGAAGAAGTGTGCTCCTGCTCTGGAGCACTGGATTTTCCATCATCTGCTGTGTCGCAATTCTTTGTGGCTTCACTTCTAGCATTCATCCTGATTTACGTCATGCTCAAGCCTGTTGTGCTTGAGTTCTTGCTTTACCACTCATGCTCCATCTCAGCGTTTCAGTTTTTTACTTCATGAACACATGCAGGAGAGGACTCTTGAGATGTCATAGTTTGCCTCTTAYGGTGCAATACAGTTGCAGAACTGAAGGCACTTCATTGCAGGGTGAAGACCTTAAGGGATAGGTTGAAGTCTAGGGAGGTGAAGTGAAGGAAGCAAATACTGGAGTTTGGCAGAATCCAGGTCACTGCGTTCTCTAATGTGCTGTTACCTATCGCTTCCTTTCACTCCAGACAGTAAAGAGCACTACAGCAGTGTTCTTCGCTGTTTTGCTGACCAAGACRTACATGTTCTTTCTGAAATTATTATGGGCTGAGTAAAGGGCTGGGATCCAAGCATTCCCAAATATGTCTACTTGTGAATCAGCCAACAATTCAAGTAATTTTGGACCAGTGATTTTACTGTGGACAGACTTCCTGTGTAAAGTAGATAAGGAGAACTGCAGTCACAAGCTGCATTATCTTTCCATCCAAGACCTTCCTGAAGGTCTGGGGCTCCGTTAGTTCAGTAAGAATATGCCKAGGGTAGGTAACCAAATAAATTGGAGGTTTTCTGTACACATGCCTCTACTTTTCCTCTTAGCTTGTGTCTTGTCTGTCTTTGGAGCCTTCTGTATTTTAACTACTTAGGCATTTACTGTGAAACCCCAAGACAGAGTATGCATAGCTTTTTACGGCCAATTTAATTCTACTGTTTGCTCACACACTGTGGAAACCTTACATAATGTGAATGTGTGTTTTCTTTTTCTTTTTTTTTTCCCCTTTACCCAAAGTAGATAATATTGAAATATTTTGTCCTTTGCCCTGAAGGCACTCTGCCTGCCGTATGAAGCCAGGCAGCATGTGTTATGTCTGGAACTCTTGCATTTGATGTTTACTTGTGCTCCACAGAGTCAGCCAGAGCCTCGTTTGGTGACCGGAAGGCAGAACTGCACAGCGTGTTCCAGTGGCCCCGCTATGAYGTGTACAACCCCTTCTATCTGGAGCATCGCGTTTCGCCAGATCTCGTCAGGCGCTTCCAGGCTAAATCAGATAGCAGGAAATTATACGGGTCAGGTGAGAAGGACCAACCCCTGCTTCTCTGTCTTCCTCCCTTTTTCAGGGTTTATAGGTAAGAGAAGTAAAAGCCATTTGTCTGTAGAAGACCTGTTTGGTTATAGCGGWTCTCAAGTTGGTCTATATACTACAGACACTTCCTGGTTGGTGACTCGATCTGTAGAGCCAGCTCTGTTTAATTTTCAGCTAYGCTGTTACTTTATATCTTTTGGGGGCTTAACAAGGCTTACATGCATCACACAAAGGTAGAGAAATTGGAAAAGAGGTATCCCGTTGCTGCCTCTAATCCAAACCAGAATGCAGGACTGGAAATTTCAGCTACCAGTAAGAGGAGTGAGGGAGATGGAAAAAGGAAGCCAKACAGTATGCTGAGTAGGAGGAGTGCCTGAGGAGTACAGACATGGGGAGAGGAACGAGYACCAAAAACCATTCAGGAGCAGATGATCCGAACAGGTGCAAAATGAGGCATGATGCTATATGCCAGYTTTTTTGTACTTCCCTTTTGGAGCTGCAGCAATGTCTCCATTTCTCAGTGTGTGTAAGAATGAGGGAGGGCTGTCAGATAGTAAAAGTTTAGATAGAAAGTGTTTGGCTACCTAAGTAAAAACTGTCTTCTGGGCTGTTTGTTGGTGTATGTGTCCAATAATGAATTCTGTTTAGACTGAAGTAGAAGACAAATCGTTGCTTGTGATTGCTAAGGCAAATGCATGCACAAAACTCAAATTCAAGAAATGTACACACTCTCCATGAAATAGGAAGCTGGCAACAGCACACATTTTTAAAGATGTTTTATTTAGAATGGTATAGCATGCTTATTTTCAGCTGGGGGAAAAAGTCTCAGTCTGTGTCTTGTTTTAAAATAATTCTGAATCACCATAGAGACTACATGAAAAGACTGTTCCATATATTTTTTTTTAAAGAGAACAAAACACATGTAGAATTCTAGCAGCCTCTTAACACATATGGTTTTACTAGGCTCTGTAAGCACCTGTGATGGGAGCCAAATGGGTTTTATTAAACTGTCTTGAACATCATCCCTTCAGCTCATCATCTCTTTTTCAATTTTTCTTCAAGCTAAGTAAACACTTTACTAGTTTTGTCTTAGTAAGTTTAAACACAAGAAGGGTTATTCTAGTGTGTCTAGAGTACAGTTCTAAAATGCCTTTACACTCCAGAGCTTTTTGACAGCTGTTTCAGAACTTAGAACTTCATGTGCATCTATAGCCTAGATACACATGAAGCAAGCCTAGTTTGTTGCAATGAGTGCCATGATATTTTTCATGTGTGTGGGTTTGGAACTACAGAATGTGTTTATTTGGAAGGTACAAAATCTTGAATTTTAATGTGAAGCCCCTTCTCTTCACCTTAAAAAAAAAAACCTCTGCACAAACAAACAGAAAAATAAATTCATTAATGTTTTTCTGAAATTATACTTACTATTGTTAAACAACATATTTTTATGGTTAGAACCTTTCTGCTTTTTGACATTTTACGGACAACTTTCTGTATAAAAATTAACATTTTTTCCATTAAAAGTTTAATTTTTTTTTTAAAGATACCATCTCTTCACCCCTGCCCCACCCCCATATTCCTGGAAAATGTTACTAGAAACAGCAGATTATATTGTTTTTAAACCATTTTGGTCATTTGTAACTTGCAGGCTTGAGCAGATATTTTCCAGTAGTTTGTGAAAGTTATTCTTAGGGTTTTTTTCTAGTAAGGATGTTAAATTGTTTTCTGTTTTTCTCTTTGTCTTATTAGTTAGTGATTTAAGATCCAGTGCTCTGCCTGGATCACTTGATGTGAGTCGTTCTATGTTTGATCTCAGGAGCCCACCTCACCGATTCATGAGGGTGAGTTCCCCGGGTAATTGGGGTTATACTGAAAACTCAGTTTACTCAGCATGACTGGTCCTGCTGCTTTGTGTTTCCAAAGTAARTACGGGAGGGCATTGTGCTGTGCACTGGGAGGACTAGAGGGAAAAGTTCAACATCTTGACCAACTTGAAGAGGCTTTTTCCTGTTGTCTCCTCTGATATTTGCTGTTCTGGCCCAGAAAGGCTGTTAAGGAACCCAAGCAGGCTGTTAGGCAGGACAGGACAGACAGCATGTTGTGGTTCCTCCTCTTCAGGTTTCTCCATCAGCTGAAAAGTGGAACACTGGAAGTTTCCATTGACACAAAACACTGCATTTATTTCTTCTTTAATAATCATGTCTTACGTAGCAGTGAAGTTGTGTATATATATCCATGAAAAAAAATCTATGCTGGTCAAATGAATCCTCTATTAGTTCATTGCATCAAAATAGTAATTGCATGCTGCTGGATCAAGAAACTAGTTGGGAACAAGGCAATTACTTGAAATTGAGTGTTTTGTTTTCATCATATCTTGTCTGATGGTATAATGTCTGGGTGTTGCATCTGTTGCTCTAAATTAAGTGATTCTTTTTTTTCCTGTCCCCAGAGATACGATTCAGTCTCCAGTGTACCTAGCAGTAGCTCTTCCAGAAAAGATTCACAAGGCAGTAACAGGAGTCTGGGTAATGTTCCATCTGTTTACCTTGTAATGAAGTATTTCCCTTTATACATGAAACATTAAGTTGTTTCTACTCTATTGTTGATGGTTTTGTTGGGGTGGGTTTTTTGTTTTGTTTTTTGTTTGTTTGTTCGTTTGTTTGTTTTTGGTTTGGGTTTGTTTTTTTTTTGAGGGGAATCTGACTAGCAGGTCAGCTGGAGATTACTTGGCAATTTGAAATTAAGTGTTTTGGACTTGCACGGTCCTGTTGTGTGAGATGGAGAAAATGAGACTTTGAGAAGTTCTCTTGCTTTTGAGAAATTCATACCTGGATTTTCTACCCAAGTGAACTAAGAAATTACAGATGCTCTGTTAGGATAGAATGCATCACTAGGTCACAGGTCTAGGCCTTTCTCACATATCAGGATTTTTCTGTGTGAAGTGCCTGAAATCAAATACCCATATTATACTGGTAATTAGACAAGAATATAGCATGCAAACCCAGTATCCCAATTTATGAAAGAATGTTGAAGAAGTAGAGATACTGCAAAATAAACCGTCACAAATTCATCACGTCCCCACARAAGTCACCCTGCTAGAAGTCAGAGTTTCGCCCAGTCTCCTCAAAAGAGAAGACTGGGGCAATGACCTAGTTCCAGTCATAACAGATAAATGCTGGATATTTAATGTCTCTTCTGATTTGGAGACAGCATAATAGTAAAATGTTTACAAGACTGGAATTGAAATCTGAGAAAGATAAAGAAGAGGCCAATTTAAAAMCTAACAGTGAAAACGATTAAGGGAAGTGATAGGATATAAATGTGTTCTGGGTGTCTCAGAAATATGGTTTTTTTCTTTCTAAAAGTTGTTTGATTATAACACAAGCTAGTAAATTCAGTATATATAACCCAGGTACATGGTGTGATTCTTGGTGTGGTCCCCTGTGCAGGGCCAGAAGTTGRACTTCTTTGATCGTTAAGGGTCCCTTCCAGCTCAGGATATTCTGTGATTACATGATTCTCTTCTCTGAAATGTGAAAGCTTTTAGCTATGCAGAAGGTCAGGCTGCTGAACTTGGTGGATATTTTGTTCTTAAAATGTAGKTGTTAAAATATTTCAAACTTATTTTGAGAGAAGTTTGCAAAGTTAAGCAGTCCACCTAACAATGAGTTCCTTTATTTCTTGAACTTTTAAGATACTGCATTACTCCTAAAACTATTAATTGGCTTTCTTCCGTAGATACTATTACGTTATCAGGTGATGAACGAGACTTYGGAAGACTGAATGTGAAGTTGTGCTATGTTCCTTCTGTAGAACAAATTTGGATCACAGTTTTACATGTAAGCAAATATAAATCAGTTGGTTATTTATTCAAATTACTATTTTACTATACTTAGTGGTAATTATCATAAAATGTYTCTCTCCTTTACTTTAATGCTTTTAGGAAAAAAAAATTGTAAGTGTTGATAAAAACAAAGTTCAGTCAAGTGTAATACCAGGCTTCAAAGCATCTTCTTCTCCTTTAATTGTTTTTCTGTTGCAATCTCTGTTCTGCTGCAGTCAAGAAGTAGTATCTCTCTCCCTATGTTACTATACATATGTTAACATATATTCTGATTGTGAAGTGAGGAACTGTTCAGTATAGATTAGAAGGAAGAGCTGGTCAGATTAGAAGGAAGAGCTGGTCATAGGCTGGTCCTGTTGGACATTTTCTGAAGGAAAATGGAAATCTGAAGGCAGTAAAGGGGAGCAACTATGGAGGCAGTATTTAAGTGACTCCTGTGATTCTATGACTTTAAATCCAATAGTTCCTGCAGGGCAGAACCCTAATAATACTTTGAAGACAGCTTCTTGTGGCTTTTTTTATCAGCAAACATGATCTTGTGATGCTGGTTGTTTTGGATTCTTCCAGGAATTGTGACTGATTTTTAGTCTGTGGAACTTTGAGTAGACAGAAACCTCGTAACAGCATCAAACRGTAAAAGTCTTGCATTGTCTAAACTGATTGTTTTCAACATTGCAGTGCAAAGACCTGAGCTGGCCTTCTAGCTGTGGGGAAAATCCTCGGATCTGTGTCAAGGGAATTCTCACACTGCCCAAACCAGTGCATTTCAAATCTTCTGCCAAGGAGGGCTGCAGTGTAAGTAGAGACATGAAAAACACTTGAGAAACACTTTTCCCCTATATCCTCTCTTGCCACCAGCTGGCAAGACAGATATGCTCATAGGGAACTGAAGCTTGAGCTGCTGGCCTTGGCACCTCCATGGTGGGGGCCTGAAGGAGGACCTGGCATCCCTGTAGGTGCACACTCATCCCAGGGAAGACAGCTGATATGTTGCCTTTCATCCAGCAGGAAACAATATTCTCACTTTGTCTAGAAAATGGTAAAAATTGGTCGCATGTGACAAGATTCCTGATAGTGGCAGTAAATTAATATTAAGGGGATGAGAGGTAAAGCAACATTAATCTCCCATGATGTGAGCCAAAGATGAAAGAAAATAAAATTAGCTGGAGAGACTGTAGCAAAAGGCTACAGAATATGACAATGTGTGTGTGCTGTTGTAAAGCTCCAGAAGAGATAGCCACAACTCATTATGATAGTGAAAAATAATCCAGAACTTTGCCCCTGTCAAGGGTAAGTCTGGGTGGACTTTGCACTATAAAAGCACACTTTTCCATGGCAACCWAAAATAGTGACAGGATACTCTGGTTTCTAGGTTTTGGGCTCAGTGGGAACCTCTTAAAACGGTGATGTTACTCCTCTGTTTTTCTTTCTAGGACATTGAGTTTATGGAAACATTTGTTTTTGCTATTAAACTGCAAAGCCTGCAGGCTGTCAGATTGGTATTTAAAATCCAGACACAGACTCCCAGGAAAAAAACTATTGGAGAATGTTCCTTGGCACTGCGGGAGCTGAGCTCACAGGAATCAAGTCATTGGCTGGATATATCTCCTCCTTCCAAAGCACCTGTAAGTGCCAGTGCTGTGAAAGTATGTTGTTATCTCACCTAGAAAGAGTTACTGGAAATAAAACTAAAATAATTCAGTAGTAAAAACTAGAAGGGTTGGTTTGGTTTGGGTTTGTTTTTTTTCCCCTTTTCTCTATTTCCTTGGAGAAAGGCATTTTGGTGGAGAAAAAATGCAGACTTTTGAACTCTGCACATAGCTGTTCTGGTCATAAACTGCAGATGTTTCTAGGAAAAGAGCTAGACCAAGCTCTTCCACATCATAGCTCACTGCTTGAGGGAGGGGCATTCTTGGGAAATGTTCAGCAGAGAACACTGGTAATTGTCTTTTCCAACCAAAAAAGYATCTGAAGATCCTTAGGACTCACAGCAAGAGCTCAGAGCAAATGGAATCTGCTTTTGTTATGGAAGAAAAGTGCTGAAATCTTCAGTGGCGTGAAACTGCAGAGACAGCTATATATTTAATGTTCAGATTGCATGCTGTGAAGTAATAATTCAGACAGTTCATTTCCATTAGTGTAATAAGAAGCAGGTGGTTTTCGCAGTGGGATTTCCTTTCCCCCTACCCTCACTTTGTTTGTTTCTTTTATAGATTGTGTCTAGACATTTGAATTTTCAACAAATTAAACTTGAATTAACAATTCGAAAGCAAATTTTATTTGTGTCTAAGTAATATCAATGATACTTTTGATTTCTAACAGAAGTTACACTTGAGATTTTTTTAGTTCTAATGTGAATAACCATATCACTTCAAAAACAGTAAGATAAAGTGACAGAGGAAGCTGTTTTAGAAAGCATTTCATCTCAATGTAAATTTCTGAATCATCTCATAGTTTCTCAGTCTGTTGTCTTTCCTCACTATTATATCCAAGAACCCTCCAGACACTCTGGAATTCATCCTGTACTATCCTGTGAGGCAGCAAACTCTACCCTCCCTGCCTATAGAAAGACAAAGCTCAGAGTCAACTAAGTGGCTTCCTGTCAGGGTTACACAAACATTTTGTGGATGAGCTACAAAGAGAATTTGGGTTTCTATGATGAACTGGAGCCTGACTTTTCTTTATCTGACCTGGTGCTCTCTTGCTTGATGCATTTTGGTTCCTTGAGGTGCATTAAAACTTGGAGGCAATGAAGACTATCAGAGTCCATTTAAACGAAGGCTGTTGGGAAAGGTGGGTCTCCATTGGCCATATCCTGCTGCTCTTACAATGTTCTGAGATGTTGGAGTCTAACAGAGGAGCAATGAGGATGACTCAGTGCAACTGTGCCAGTAGCAAAAATTCTAGAAAAACACCCCAAGAACCAGACTGGAGATCTTGATGCTTTCACTGTGTGTGTGTGGCAGGGGTATATGTGTGTAGCTATGTAATACACGAGTACTTTGATAACACAGGAAACTACACAGCATGCAGTCACCCTAACCATTTGTGACGTTAAGTGACAGGGCCTTTTATTTATGGAAAACATTGCTTATATCTCCATATTTCAAAATTCAAAAGTGTGGGAGAGGAACTCCAAAGGTTTTTGTGTGAGTGGAGCATACCTGGTCTCTCACTTCCACACTCAGATTAGTAAAGTTGCAGTGGCACGTTGGTTTCCCCTGTATGTGTCTGCYGTCACCACTGCAGAATCTGTACCAGGTGAAAACTGAGGACTAATTTATTTGCCCAGTATCCCCGGCTGCTGCCCATGAGGGCCATATGTGCACCACACATAAGCTGCTCATCGGTGGAGCACATGTACTGCAGCTCTGACAAGTGCAGGATGCACTTACTGTGCATCTGCAGGTTCTGTATACAACACRTGCTTATATTTCTGTCCAGGAAATCCCAGATAGAAATGTGGGAGCCCAACATATGACAAAATTCCTGTGTTTCCTGAGTTTATAAGCAACTTAATCCAGATGTTATGGCAACATTCTTCT
The DNA here is from genome assembly GCF_030028575.1 of Malurus melanocephalus. NCBI lineage: Eukaryota > Metazoa > Chordata > Aves > Passeriformes > Maluridae > Malurus > Malurus melanocephalus. The sequence goes on along the minus strand of NW_026623361.1, from coordinate 913,344 downwards.
GCTTGTAGGTGTGCCGTGCTGAACTTCAAATAGGAACTTGTTTTCAAGCAATAAACAGGAGGATACAGTTACAGATTCTTGAAGCGCAAAACCTTCCTGTTTCATCTACGCCACTCTCTTCAAGTAAGTTACATCAGCTGTTTCATGCCTCCTGTCTAAAAGCATTTGTAACAGGTAAATTACTGCTCAAATGGGTTGGCAATTCATAGCATTCCTTACGAACCTCAGACTAACATATTGTGTGGTAGATTTCCATTGCCAAGATTTATTTCCCCAGATGTCTTACTTGATTACATTTTGTTTGGTTTGAAGAGATGTGTTTATGTATTTTGGAAGATTTTATCCCAGTATTAATCCTGACATACAAGCGCATTAGCTTGCACTTGCTGTTTGGATCCTGTGTTAATCAGTTCAATATTACTGAACACACTCTGTTTGTGTGACAGGAAAGCTATTGTACAGTTCTTTTGGCCAGACTTTTGAGAAATTGTCGCAATTTGAACCATACATATGGACCTTGTTGGTTCCTTTCTGGGTGTGTTGTGAGTAACCCTTTATGTGGTATGCCTTGTTCCTTCCCTTTTGTGCTAGATTTCTTTGTGAAAGTCGGCATGTTTAGTACAGAAGGGATGATCTATAAGAAGAAGACTCGCCTTCTGAAGTCCACAAATGGCCGAGTGAAGTGGGGAGAAATGATGGTTTTTCCAGTTAGCCAAGCAGAACAAGGAATTAGCTTTCTCATCAAACTCTACAGCAGAAGCTCAGTGAGAAGAAAACACTTCCTAGGACAGGTTGGTTTCTGCTAAATATAAAGTAAATTTTCTTTATTCAAAATCCAGTTCCACAGGTTTCTTGGTATGAATTTTAAAATACTTCAAATGAGGTGGCATAGAGCAAAATAGTAAATTCTACTAAACTCTTCTGGGTGTAATCCAAGCAAGAATGGTACCAGGCTCTTAAACTTGCACCAACATTGGAATGGGAGTTGATATATGATTTTTCTTTCAAAAAGAAATCCTGAAGTCAGTTTTGTGTGGAATATTACTATGTGACAGATTACTTCCAAGAGACATAGGGTCTCCTCTTTGCCTTTAGCTTTCTAAAGAAAACAAACAGTACCCACAGAAGCTTCATAAACTACAACGTCCTGTCCAGGAAGGGGGATGTTGGCTTATCATAACAATACACTCACAGATAGATGTGTGTAAAAGGAAATATCAACAGCTACAATGAAACTGCCTTCCTGGGTATAACAATGCTGAAATCAGTACAAGAGTCTAACTATGTATGATCCAGTAATAGTATAGGTGTCCAAACACAATATATTTTTAGCTTTTTKTTGTTGTTGTTGTTTTAACAAGCACAACTTCAGTAGTATCTCTTTGAAAGCATTTGTGTGATCACATTTATKTAACCACCATAAAACTTAGTAGTCAGGTCTTGTTACTCTCTCTGTCCTCTTCCCCTGCTTCTTCTAATTTACCATCATCCTGTCCTTTCTGTCTCTCCTCTTCTTGGTATAGTGAGCCGTACCTGTTCCATATGCTTTGTGCTTTTCCTGACACACTTAGATGCAGTAACCAAATTTATATATATATATATATATATATATATATACACACTATAATATCTTACATATATTTTAATACATGTATGTACTATTATATATATATAACATAATATAGACATGTATGTAACATCCATGTCTCTGACTGTACTGTCCTGAAGTACAAAAAATAGGAGATGCTCATGTGCTATAAGCTATAGAAATGATGTGCCAGCAAGAGTTACATTAAGTTCCTCCATTTTTTGTGGCCTCGTGTTGCACATGTACTGTCTTCCTGTTGGTGGGATTAAATTTGAAATAGGAAAACAAAAATTGTTCTTTTTAGTTGTGCTACCTTGGGGGAAAAATAACTGGGCATGATTTTGCAGTCACCTAGCAATATGTGAAGTCATCTTAACCTGATGAGTTACGATTTTTCAGTCACCTAGCAATATGTGAAATAATCTCAATCTGATGAGTTACATTTAATCATGGATCTTATTTTTAATGGGAGGAAATGAGCTACTTGTGCTCCTCAGAGATTATTTGGAAAAGGTTATTTTAGCTCATGAAGGCAGACATTGCCACATAACACATGAAGACATAAAATATGGCTCAGGGAAAAATGTACTTTGAGCAGTTGGCTGGGTAGCTGGAAAAAAAATGAGTATAGCTGGATCTATTAACTCTGTTCTTCAGAGAATGATGTTTAATTGGATGCTGTTCTAAGCAGACAATACTTAGATTAGRCTGCTTTTACAGGCATGTCTTTAATCATGAGCAAGATGTACATTGAATCTCTGTGGATGAAACATCAGCTGTCTGTGGTATTCTGGAAGACATTATTCTCACTTCTTGAGTACTCATGCCCCAGAAGTATAGGCTAAATGTACTTCATGGTCAAGGTTTCTGAGAAGTCTTAAAAGGACTCATTCTTGGAAGACTTGAGGAAATAGAGTCCTGTAAATAACTCTACCTACTTATATAAGCAGAATTCTCTTGGCAATAGAGGCTGGTGATAATGTTAAGGGGGAAAATTTCCTACTTGTACTTCATTTCCTCATATAATGGCCACTATCCACTAACTGAGTACTGAGAAGAAACGGACCCTTACTACGTGACTATGTGTGGTAAGGGCATGTTAGTAACCTCTGTGGAATGCAGGTTTGGCCCTGGCTGTGGGAGTGTGCAATTTTAAATGCTCATGAAAATGCTGGACAGCTCGTGCCGGATGSAGGATGGCTTGGAGCCAACTGTGTCCAAACACAGAGCCGCCACTGGCCCCGGTGAGCCCCTGACCCCAGCACGTGCATTTGGATACAGCAAGGAATGCTTCACTTAAAACATCTTATTAAATACAGAAACGTTATTTTGTAGTGGGTTCTCTAAACTGTATTAGAGGCTAAATTTAAACACAGACTCCCTGTATTACCAGCTAAAAGCCAAAATATGTTCGGACTAGCAGAATTGGATTTGTTGCTGTTATGCTCTGGTCATAGTCTATATGTTGTATCTTGCTTCCTTGGTATTTATTTGAAACTAGTAAAGGCTCAGCTTTTGTTAAAACAGATRAGCTCAATTTTTTTTTTCTTTTCAATACAGATCTGGTTAAGTTCTGATAGCAGCAACAGTGAAGCAGCAGAGCAGTGGAAAGATACCATTGCAAATCCTGAAAAAGTTGTTGTTAAATGGTACAGCATTGGTCCATCTTGAAGACTGGAGATGAAATTTGGAACTGATTTTGCTACAAGAATTCATATGCTGTCTAAAATAGTATCAATAAAAAGAAAAATACTGTCTATGCAAGTTCTTCAGAAGTTCTCCACTGCATCATGCCTCCATGGAAATAGGGAAAAGTCTGTTTCACCAAGAGAAATACTGGCTAAATATTATTTAAAAGAAGACTTAGGAACTGGAAAAAGCACTTACTTGATTTCACAAAATCTGCTTTGACATAAAAATGTTTGCCCCTTTTGGGCTTCACAGAAGCACAGAAATTCGATTTTGGATAGAAGCAGCTTGAATTAACTGTTTCTCTAGTCGCTGACATTGTCCTCATCTGCAGCCTTGTCTTTGGCAGATTCTGAAGTCCAGGGTATGGGATGGGTCAGTGGTTTGATCCTGGGTACCTCTGAGCCTCTGGGGTTGTTGGCACCATTTGATCAGAGTAACATGTGCCTGAGCAAGTGGGAAAACTGTGGCAGTAGGAGAAGGCATAAAGGGAAGTACACAATAAGGCAGTACCCACAGGCTTTTCTAATCTCCRTTGTGGATGAAGGGTTGTCCAGAACTCTGACATGCCTGTAGCTTGAGCATGCTCCCATCCTTTACTCAAAACAGAGAGATGGAGAGATAAAAGTTTCTCTTAGTGATCTTCACAAGAGGGGCCCTCCAGACTTGCTCTGTTTGGGTAAATTCTAGTGGGAATCAATGGAATAGTACAAAGAGGCAATGACCTTGCCTAGGATCAGAGCCAGTATTTTTAGATTACTTTCTTATATAGAATACTTATATGTAAACCACTTCCTATTTAATCAACAATGCTCTAGCATTTGCTTATATTGCCAAAACACAGGCTAACGTGTACAAAGGAGTAAGCAAAGATTACTGACATAAATGCTTTTTGAAATTAATTAAAATGTAGCACTGTAAGGGACTCAGACTTTGCTTAGAGGATGGGCTGCTACTGTAGAAATATTTGTTACATGTCTTGGATGCTGAAAAATTGCATGTGGGAGTGTATCTTTATTACTTGTTTCTAGTAAGAAGAAATTACCATATTTTTTATTGCAAATTCTATTTTTCCAACAAAATCCTAAGATTATTTTTTCTATTCATTCCCATATTTTCAGGTGTTTATTCACAGTTACTTTTAAGGGGAGAAAATACCAAGTATATAATTGATAACGTATAAATCTAAAAGCACAGACCTCTTCGCACTGTTTCAAGTACCTGCTTGAAAAAATACCTATATATTCCATTAACTTCACTGCTTACATATTTACGTGGCTATCTGGACTGTACAAATACGTATGTTTGTAGAGATGCTGAAAAAAAATCTACCTTTCTTTATAACTTGAATCCGATTCCACCATGGGACAGGAACTGGAGTAGCAGTGAGAGCACTCACTGCTGGAAGGCAAAGGAACATGGGGAGCAGAGAAAACACTGGAACAGGAAAGCACATCCTCTTCAAGCATACAGCTCGGAGCATCTTTACTGCAAGTTTTTTTGTCTTTGAGTGTCAAGAAAAAAAATGCAATCTCTTTAGAATTGTTTTTCATCAGTTGATAATGGAAACTTTTGAAACTTCAACCATCCAGATTTTTATTGTTGAAATTCAGTGTTTTGAAAACAGAAGGATATTCTCAGGCTCATACATGTTCTGCTTTTTGACCAGCCATTATAAAAGAACTGAAAAAGGTTTTGCGTGTTACTTGGAGAACAAACATCTGTTCTAGCTCTTACKGACACTCTGCAAAGCTCCCAGTAGGCCCTGAGGATCTTGACTGACACTGATAATTCCCAGCCAGTTACAGCAGTCAGGAGGAGCCTGGCCTGCTGGGTAAAATGAAAAAAGGAAGTAGGCTGAACTGATATTTTTGGAGTATCTTTATTTGAATACATGGATCTTTTTTTATTCATTGTGGCTGAACATTTTATTCATTGTGGCAGTAAACAAAAGTGCAAAATAACTGTTTCCTTATGTAGTATGCTGTTCTGTTTAAAAGAGAGGACAGGGAATATTCCAGTGTTTTGTAGACTTCAATTACCACAGCAGTGGTTCTACAGAGTTTGCCGACTCACTGGAAACTGTGTAAAATGGACTTCTGGGGCTGTTTTAGGACACCTACCCTTCTAAAGGCCTAACTAGTCTCTKTTTTCCTATGTTAATATTTAATCTGTATGTTTATAATAAAAGCTATGAACAGAAAATACTTCTCTTTTTTTTCCAGTTGTTTATACTAACGTTTAGCAGCATCTCAAAGTGAAGTTCAAGTCCTACTTTTTTCTCTGAGAAAATGCCAGCTRACGAACCCTTGTTTCATGCAGTGCTGCTGTAGGGGAGTTAACTGCTGACAAATGGAGGAAACAAATAAGGCTTCTCCGAGCAAGATGCACACAGGTACTACAGCACTCTGAAGAACGTACTGTGAAGCACTGRTTCATCCTGTGCTCATTCCCAGGCTTTGGCATGTTCTGCATTTGTATGCATTCATGTGAGAATTCAATGAGTTCATAATATTTGGCTGTTGTCAAACAGTTGTGTTCATTTCCCTGTCACATAAAGCACTTTTTATTGGTGATTCATTGGTTCTAGAGCTTATTGGTATGGTTGTTATGTTAGATAACAGTCCTGAAGAAAAAACATGAGACATGGGGATACACACATATTCCCAGCACCAGTCCCTGAGTAAAACTGCCTGTAAAATAGGCTGTTCCAGAAGGTGTCATTTCCCTTTGACTGTCTTAAAATGCAAGCTACAAATCAGCTGGGACATCTTGCCTTTTAAATGCAGAATATTATGCTTTACTGCTTAGTGAGTGCCTCACTATAAATATATGTGAGACTTTAGCTCCTCCAAATTCAGCTCCTGGCTTATTTGAGACTAAGGCAGTTTTCCAGAAAACAAAAATGATGCATCATTTGAAGACCTATCCATGATATAAATTACTAAGGAACTTCATGTACTCCAGGATACATGCAAGAAGAAGGAAAAAGAGGTGTCCTGGAACATTCTTCTACTGGTCACAGCTGTATGTTGTCCCTCTAAAGCATCTTCAGCCACTACTTCAGTTGTTACATCCAAGTTTACTGTCATTTAAAATTCTGTTAAAGCTGTTTTGTCAGTTCACTTTATTTGTAGATAAAAGGCACACATGGTTTATAGTTGCATTTGCTCTTGCTTCTAGTTAGTGACTCACCCAWCTTCCTAACCTAAAACAATTCTGATGAAAGCAGCAGAGGTTCAGAGCTGCACCGTTATATTTTAGTCAGATCCCAAAGGGATGTGGATGAACTAGAAGAACAATTATGACCTTATATTAAATGTTATTCATAAAGAGATCTTTGCCTGCATGGTTAGAAACCAACTACAGACTAAACTTGATCAGATTTTCCAAAACGTGTGTGCATAATTTCACTGGTTAATCAAACAATCCTGTTTTATTTATTTAAGTCTAATAGCATTCTGTATGTAAATGAGGTCAACAAATTTATTTTTCAAGTTTTTATGTCTCAATGGCCYGGTATGGCAAGATAAGTGGGTGTAACAGTTTCTAAACAACATTATCATACTATGTTATTTGGAAAATAAYTGTATTTGAGTACCCAATCTTGTGTGATCACAACATAAATAGAGCCATGTGGTTAAATCCATTCAGCATCTCTGTTTTYTCCTTTTGTTGGCAGAACATCTGTATAAAACAAAAGGTGATTTTGTAAGCATTCAATTAAGTACATATGCCGTTTGACTTAAAAATTGTTTGCCTGATGAAAGTTCCTTTTAGAGTTACCAGTTGATTTTCCAGTCAAAACATAAAGTTGTCTAGRAGTTTGGGGCAGGGTTTTCCCACATCTTATTTTCATCCTGCCAMCATACGTTTGACATGGCTGCATAGTTGCAGAAAGCTTGGCATAAATCACACTGGACATGATATACCCTCCTTATTTTTCCAGCTTCTGCTGCAAAATTACATCACCATGTAAATACAGCCCTGTACATGATCTCATGCTTGGTGCATGGAAAAAGCCATCACTAAAATCAGCACAATGTGTAACAAACACTGCTCCAGCACATGTAGGTTCTTTTCTCTAGCTTGTGATGAGGAACAGGCCATTGTCTCTCAATCCATGGCAGAACTCCCACTGTGTTCAGCAGAAGCAACCAATTTTCAAAGCTGGTTTMGTGATGGTATAATTTATCTAACAAAGGATTACACACAGCCTTTTCCTTTTTCAATCTATTTTTAAAATAGAGTAATATATCTTCACAGTGATGTTTCTCTAGAAACTGAATTTCATGAAAGTGGATCTTGGATCTGCTTCTCTTAATGTAATGCAATTCTTCCCATCAATTTCAGAGTCTTTAAAATAAACCTATGTGCTGATTTTTCTCCCATATATAAGTGTGTGGTTTTTTCCTTCCTTTGATTTGACTGTAGACTGCCTCAGCATAAACAAGTCTGTAAATACTTTCTGCTTTTTGCAATCAACTTTCTGTGTTTCTAGAAATATTTCCCCCTTCTTTGCTAGTATTGGGACCAGCATCATATATGTGTAACTTGGTGTTTAAAGAACTAGCTACAGGCAGAAGGCTTTCAACCTACAGCTTGGCTTATGTCTTACACTCTACACTTCTGAACTACCTTTCTTCACAGTTCAGTGTTATGGTTCTCTTGGTACTCCCCCAAATTTYTGTGTTGTCTACCACCATTAAATACAACAATGGGACAAGTTAGTTGTAATTTCTTCCATGTACCTGGGTATTTACATTTGCTTTTTTCCTCTTCCAAAAATTACTTTAGGAAATCATTTTGTGTGACAAGAAGGGCCAAACTGTGCTTCTGACCTTTGAGGACAGTAGTGTTGTTTGACTACCACTGCAGTGCTTTGAGACAGAGGAAGGCTCAAGGAAGAGTCATAAAAAGCTGCACCTCCACGTGGAGGGAGGCCTGTCTCCTCTATGCATGATCTGGGAAATACTCATTAGGCTGGGACTGGGATCCCTTGTCAGATGCATATTGTACTTTTTATCCTTATTTTGCAAAACTTTCTGGAGCTATGGAGYGCCTAAATAGAGAAATTTTCCATAGCAGGAATGGTATGATACGATATTTCTGTGAAGCAATGAATTGACATAAATGTCTTGGAAGTCTTTGAAAAAGCCAGTCATAGGAATGTACTTCTTAGTTTTAAATATAGCCAGGCTTTGTCACTTGTAGGAGAGGACTGGATTTCATGCTTTGTGATACTCAGCAGAAGAAAAGGGCACATATACCCCAAAACAGAGCTGCCTTTCCTCTGCATTGGTATCATTAGCTCTTCCAACACTGAGGTGGAACTATATTTACTTAGCTGCCTCTTTTCCTGCAGTACRGACAAGTTGGGTGGGGAATTGTTAAAAGGGAGGTAGTGAAGRAGGTAAAATAAAAGCAGTGCTTTTGTTTGGAAAAACTTTGTTTCTCAAAGCAATGTAACATGCCTGTAACTATTGACAAAGCTTTTATTTGACATAACTAAAGATAGCTGATTACGCATTTAGGTATTTGCTTAGGTTCTACCAATGCTTCCTGGCATGAAACAGGATTCTTCCTCTCAGTATTTATATAATGCTTCATTTTGCTGTGTTCACTGACCTTTGAGCTCTAGACCTAATTATGCTCGATTTCCTATGGATTTATCCCTCAGAGCTGATTGACTTTGGCATGCTTATTGGRGTAGATTTTTGCCATCCTTTTGCTGCACAACACATAATTATAGAGCTTCTGTCTCTGATGAATTCTCTTGTGTCTAATAAGAGGTGAGCTCATGGCAGCTATTGTTTTTACCTGGGAAACTGGAAGCTGCCTCTCCCTTTTTAATCTTAATATTCTTGGATTTCCTTAAAACCTTTGGAGACAGAATTATCTGTGACATCTCTGCTATCAGTCATATGTGGCTGTAATGACTAACGGGCTTAAACATTATTGTGGACCTTGGAAGAGGAATGAGAGAAAGCAAGCTCTTCTGCTTCAGAACCCTGGGGCTACCCTTTGCTCTGCTACAGGCCASAGAAGCTTTTCAGATCAGTGCTGATCATGATTCCAGCAATATTAGTTCTAAAGACAGCTCAAGCCTGTCTAGTCTCTCTAGAGACACATTTCTTAAAGTATGGACATTTTCTTAAAGCATGTCCCTCTGTATRAACAGATCAAAACACTGGAGGTATGAGCATATAAGCCACACCAATATATCAACACTTCAGCAGGAGTTTGGGCAGTAAAAACCATGAATCCAGTATTCAGRTGTAGATCCTCAGCTGGTGCAGTGTGAACTGTACTGTGCATTGGCAGATCTGAGCTAGCTCCTCTTAGCTGGGAGTCTGGGCATGCAAGCCACAGAAATTACAATCTTCTGTTCAAAAAAAGTAAGAAGATTGTGGCTGTTGCTGTTCATCTCTTGGAAGGTTTCAGAAGGTTGCATCAGGGTCTCCAAAGCAAGTATTCAGGGCTGGAATACATTTGAAGCAGCTCACATGAAAACAGGAATAAAGAACCCTCACCTATAGTCTGGACTGATGCAAAGTTACTCTAGGGATCCATGACTTAAGTTCTCAGTTTTAGTACTTCCTRATTGAAACATGGTTTCATGATGAACGTGCCATGTCCATTTGTATCTGTCATACTAAATGAGTTTCTTGATATGACAGGGAAGAATATTTACTGTGATCCTTGTCAACACTCCTATAAGCTGCTTGAGTATTTCTCTGAACTTGTTTTCTGAGCTGCAGGTGGGTAGCCAGTTTAAGAGAAAATATTAAGATACTGAACAAAAAAAAACCACATGAAAACAACAAATTCTTTGACACTGGCACCAAATCTGTTTCTTCATGTGATGCAACAAAGACAATTCTTTCTTGCCTTACAGAAGAGACTTAAATCAATCATAACATAAAATGCAGTGCTTAATAATTAAAATAYAGAAAATATAGTAATATAAAATATTTTGCTTATTCATTAAAATATAGTATTATATGTCCTCATCTATATATGTCCTCATCTATGCTACTAAATAACTCAGAGAGCTAAACCAGCAATGATTTTTTCAGACATTCGCTTTTTCTTCATTTGAACTGGTGCATTTCTGACTTTGAGAGAAGTCAGAATAAATTGGTCATGTTACCTCTGAGTGAGACTAAACTTCTCTCATGCAGTATTCATTCAATAACTGGCTATCTGTAGAGAATGTAGAGATGGCAAAGAAAGAAATCCTGATATTCTGGAGTTCTGGGACCTGTCAATTTCTTGGCATCACACACATTCATATAGAGACACACACGCATAGACTGGGGAACAAATGGTTTAGGCAGCAGCATCATAGGATGTGGTCCTGCTGTTGAGTGAGTTTGTTACTGTGAATAAAAGTAAACAAGCCAAAAACTAAATCCAACTTCCTTCAAATGCCACACTGCCAAAGAGCACATTCTGCTCAGGGAGAGAGAATTTCTATGATCTATCCCAGTGAAGTTGGTGTCTTTCTCTACAGCTATCAACCTGACAGTGATTCACTTCCAAACATACAGTCCTCACAAGCCTATACTGAGTATTTCCTAGGAAAAGGCTGTWCAGCATTTTGACAGCAGACTTTTCTGGTTTAATGGTTGTAAGTGTAGACAGAAGGAGCAAAACAATATGAAGTGCAAAGAGGGCATAGCTCAGTACCACATTTGTCAGAWCAGGTATGGGGGACCCTACAGATTCAGCCAACTATCAGACAGAAAGAAAGACACATTTTGGTACCACCCAGCCATTGTGGTATGAAATGATTGCACTGATTCTTTATAGTCCGTTTGATTCTGAGTGTGCAATCATGACTGGGATAATATTCCAGTGTGCTGAGGTTAATTGCTTAATTTCTGTTTATTCAAGCTGACTGCAGGCCTCCCAAATTACATACACTTTAAAAATACTGAAACATCTCCTGACAGTTGTAATAAATTAGCCTGCTGTTGTAATTTACAGGAAGGAGACAGTAAGGACRAAACCATAGCACAGTAATTTCTGAAGGTTGATACTAAAAGCACAAATGGGCACAGCACATATTTTCAGAGGGTGAAACTGGTATTTCGCTCCTCAGAATAAAGATTCTTGAACTGGCAATATCATGCTGTTGCAAAAAAAAAAAAAAGGGAAGTATCATCCTGAGACCATAGTTGAGAGTTTTGCACAGATGACACAGCTGCACTTTGCTTCACTTTCCACTGGGAAACCCCAGCTGCAGAACAGCATTGAGCTGTAGTCATCATCTTTCAAGTCAGATACAGAACAAAACTGAGAGAGTTTAAAGGAAATTATGATATCAAAAATAAAAAAAATCTGACCATTGAGTAAGGACTAAAGGTACTGGGTGGCTGAAGATGGAAAAGAGAAAGCATTGAGATAAAATTCTAATATACTAATATGCAAGTATGTGTGGAAAAGGAAGRCAAAGATTGACTGTTCTCCATGTAACTAGGGATGAACTGAATATTCATATCATTACAGATTACAAGGAAGTTTCAGCCAGAAAATACCTGCTTTGGTTTTTTCAAATGGCCCAGCAGTATTTTACCTTCTCTATAAAATACTGAAGCAAAAATAACATGCTCAGATACAACCTGAGTATCTTAGAAGTTTGATTATTACTGAAGAAGAATGAGAAGGTGGTTTTCTTTACTTCTTTATTCTGCTGTCCTGCAGAAGTCTTTAAAAACAGTTCTTACCAGCAGTTCAAAAACTATATATGGGACATTTTTAAYGCCATCAAAATTATCTCTTTTTGACTGGCTTTTTAATTTTTTCATTAAAGTTTGGCAGCTCTCAGAAATAAGACTGCTCAGAAGCTAATTTTGCAAAGGCAACGTGATCCACTCCCCCCGCTGCTGACAAAGAAATAAGTTTATGTAATTCACCCATTGGATAGATATTTATTTCTGATACAGTAATGGTCCACATGGTAAATATAATGTTAGTATTACCATAAAGCACAACTTYCAGCAAACACAGTATCTCCACCTTTTGTTTAATCCACTAATTCCTTACTGTCTGTTCTGTCCCACAAACATTGTTCTGTGAAAGCTTTCCATTACATCAAGTATGAACAAAAGGCTAAAACAAAGGTTMATTGACTTCCTCAGTCAGGGACCTCATCGTGCCCGCCTTGGGCACCTTTCATTGCAAGGGGTGTGTCAAGTACACACAGTGTTTCTGTCAGGCCACCAGCCAGAAATAYGAGTTTATAAAGTACTATTGAAAAAGTTTAGCAAGTGTTGTTTTCTGATCTCATTTTGGAATTCTTTTAGTGATTTTCACTGCCCAAACCCACTTTCATCAGTGTAGTTATTAACAGTGACTTTTAATGAAACAAGATGAAGAAGCCTGCAATAAAATCATGGTGTAATACAACCAAGATGGAATTTTTTCCAGTTCCCTCTCCTGGAAACAAGTGGCACCATACTGAAATCCATTAAAATACTTTAAATTTGAGGGATTTTTTTCTTTYTAAGTCTCATCCCATGGTACCATCAGTTTATTTTTCACTTAGAAGCTGGAATCTGATATTTCTGTCTAAGGGGACGGCAAGGATTTTGTCAGAGAGAACAGATATGCTAATAATGTGGAACAGAACACTGGCAGCAAGAAAATATAGTCTGTTCTTGGTTTTAATCTGAACTTCACTTGACTTGGTGAAGTGTTGGCTGCTTTGAACTTGAATATGTTTTGACTTGGTTACGAGTAAAAGGTAATTAAAAACTCCTTCATTGTATATTAATGGGACACGTGCATGGACTAAAGTTTAAGAAGGTAGCTTTTGCTTACATATTTGTAAGGCATAGTTTGAAACTCCAGCAGCACCATTGGAGGCTTTAAATTAATTAATTTGCATTTCAGTCCCAATCTATGCACATTTATAGTCTGCAGTATATTCCAGATGAAATTGATTAAGCACATCCTGAATTTCAAAGCCCTTCTGTGTCCAGTCATGTTTGTTAAGAGTTTGACGCACAAGCAGCTTTGCTGATTCCTGAACAAGTTCAGGTATAACAGGACTGGGCCTACCATGTCTCATGTTGATTTTCTGAYTATGATATTTTATTACACTTCATTTATACATTGAAACCATTTCTTTTTTCCTATAGCACTTCCTGTTGGCAATGTGCCACTATGTGAATGGCACATAGTGTTAACTCCTCTAGCAATATCATGTGGTCTAATGCCAACTTTTTGTTTAAAAAGGGTGTGAAAGGATTTGGTCTATGAGAAAATGATGCTAAGCATTAACTGTGACATCATTTGAGCACCTGCCTCATGAATAACCCCGGATACTCTCAGAGATAGAGAGGAGAACAGAATTTTTTTTAAATCAATTTCATCAAAAATTCTTCTATAAAATCCCAAATGTCCTGTCTTTAGTTTGTAGCTTAAGTAAAAGTTTTTTTCTTGTTCATAAACAAATAAATTTTAGCCAATACCAATACCTAACTACTATAAATGTATGCTCTGGACAGAAGCCAACTGTGATACCCATACTTGGCTTTAGTAAGCATTGAAATAATTTCCAAAGCTGCTTAATGTGGTTATCAATTTCCCATCTCCATTTGTTGTGCARCGTTGCTAGGTATTCTCACAACACCTGTGATACAACCTCTGCTCAGCCGATTTTGTGAGTATTCCTCTGGGCACAGAAAGCTTTTAAAATGGATAGGTTGTATCACAACAGAAATCATGAATGGATATTTTTACAGATAAAAATAAACATGCGGATGACCTAGTTTATTTTCTAATTACTTAGACCTTCTGCCTTGGAATGAGTATTATGTCAAACAAAAAAGTCAATGGCCATAACTGGTTCCAAGATTTGTGTGTGAAGTTCTGCATGAAAAATGGAACAGAATTAAGTGACTTGAATACTTACTGTCATGTACTCTTCAGAAAATGTTTTCTTTTGGAATAGACAAAACAAAATATTATTATTTAGCGCCACTGCTAATTTTTTGTAAARAGTTTAGGTCTCAAGGTAAAGTCTTAGGCCTTTAGAAACCAATGGAGTTATTTTTGGAAAGTAATTTCTAATGCTGTTCTCTTCCTAAGGAGAATACACATGGTATTACAAAATTACAGAATCATATTTAATTTTATGTAGTTTCTTGATAAACTATTCATTACACCAGGTATAATCCACAAAGATGGAATAAGAAAGGAGCAGAAGACTTCAGAATGAGCCATGCCCAAATGACTATGAGGTAGTAGAAAGATGATGTGGGCTTCCCTGTGTGAGTTCATGTACCTGGTTATGTGTGTACCTACAGAGGACTCTGCAGAAAGAACAGTAGAAGAAACTGCTAGAAGGACCAGAAGATAGTTGTGCAGAATAAGATCCCCAGAAGAGCAGAGAAGCCCAAAAGGTAGCAGCTGACACATGAGCAGTAGAGCTGAGCTCAGCTAGACACCTGTGATACTCTGGCAGTACCAGCTTCTGAAAACTATTTGATTTTTCAGTGTGCTCTGGCTGCTTTAAGATGCTCTGGAGAAAATCAAACCTCTTTTCATAATTATCAAGTTAAAGCATGAGAAAACAGAGATTGAAATTATTTTCATGCTCAAATGATGTATTTTTTGTATCTTTAATGTGATACATTTTCATTAACCTTAATTACAAGTTTCCTTGGCTTATCATTTTTAGTTTAGGAGTAAAAACAACATCACTCTAAAGTCATCTGGAAAAAATTGTCTGGATTTTACTCTACATTGTGAAATCCATTCTCAAGTAGTTTTGTCAGGGACTAATTCCCAGCATTGGTTGAAACAGCTTTTGCGGAAAATTAGATCTTTATTAAATGCACATTTTTAAACAAAAAGACTGATTTCTGGGGAAAATCTTGTTTTCTTTTAAATTAACTAATTAAATACTCAGAACCAGTCTTTTAGCCAGAAACTGAAAAGCCTCACTTTGGAAATACTCCCATATCTTCCTATGGGAGCTGCAGCTCAAATGACTCTTTGTCCTGTATTAAGAGCTGCTCTCTGTAAGAGACTGCAGCTCCCAGAAGCACTGCAGGCAATCGACAGCAACAGGAGACTGACAGAGACAGTCACAAGCCAAACCTGAAACCTGGGCTACAGCTCCAAGGAACCAGCAGGATGACACTTTCTAGACTCTAGCTTTTGGAACTCTCAGGGAATAGCTGGAAATGTGGCTTCCTCTTGTGTTTTGAGATTCTACACCTTTTCCCGCAACCAAATATTTCCAAGAGCAATTGAATAAAAATTACTGTCAACTTGTCCTTCTCCTTTTTCCTTTGAAATTAGTATTATTCATACACCAGAACATGGGGACTATACAAGGTTTTGATATTGTGGGAATTTGGCAATGGTAGTACTGGTCCCACTATCTTCCAGAACTGTCATCTGACAGCTAATTTAAATCATGTTATACCCAGTGTCTGTACATTTGTTTGCATATACCAATTAGAATTTATATAACCTTTAACTATATGGTAAAGAAAGCTAATCTACAAAAGATCCATCAGCATAGCTTAATAAACACTCTTATCTTACATTAAGTTTCCACTCTTTCCCATTCAACATATGGTTTCACTTTGAAAGAGCAGACTTACAATAAACTGTATCATCAGTAGGCTGATAAATGCTGTAATTCATAACAGGATGTCTGTTTGGAGAAGATTTCCCATGCCTAGTCAATGCTTGATTGCTTTCTAAAACACTATTTTTTGCTATATATTTAGACACTGAGTACTATGCATAGGAAAAGAAATCATGGTTCTTGCCCATCTCTCCAACAATTTYAGTTTTTCATTTATTTTACATGTACATGCTGGTGTTTGGATGCTTAACAGAGATGCTAACCTCAAGACCCTTTGCACTTAAGAGGCAAAGGGGATCTTAACTCTCCCTCAGTGGCCCTGGGTTTGCTGGTCTTGTAATGCAGCACATCAGAAGTTCTGGATAGTGTCGTTTACATTTCACACAGCACATGTAGTGGATCATATTGGGTGTTGGAAGGTTCCCGAAAACCTACTGGCCCAAATAAAGACTGGGGCCTGCCTGTATGAAAACTCTTGGCTGGAGATAGATGAGGTGGAAGGTGACAGAGACCCTTGAGGTTTCTGAGGTTTCCTATGACTAATTTTTAGTCTTTTTTCTTTTTGTAAAGCAGCAAAGCTGGACAGCACTAGCATACATACAGTTTCCACTTGAGCCATCAGTGCCTTTTGCCTAGGCAGGTCACTGCAGTGAGACTATTTCTCTGTATGGGGTAATTGTATCCACACAGCTCCCAAAAGAGACAAACCACACATCTTCAAAATAACAAGGCTGGAGCAGGTCAATGCTCAGTGCTTTTTCTTACACGAGGCTGCAAAGAAATGCTCCCAGGAGAGTGCTCAAGGAAGACATATATAGAGTTGTATGAAGATTGAGCACGTTGTAGGGCTTGGAGTCTGCCTGGTGATGTACTGCCATGACCTGTAAATATGCAAAAGGATTAAGGTCATATCAACACACTGACATGGAAGGTTTATGACTAAGTCAATCTTACTGTTTAAAATGCACACTTGCACTCATCAGAAAAAAACATACAAAGGGGCCACTAGTAGTGGCTGGAGCCAGAAATTTCCAGGTTCTGCTCTCACTGGGCAGCTGGCAAATACAGATTCTGAAGATGGAACAGAGGCAAGGCAGGAGACGATGGGATTAGAAAATCCAGGCACCCCTTCTCTGAGTGGTACAGGATGCTAGTCTAGCGGAAATCATCAGYCTACCTTGGTGTTAGATGCAAACCTATGTCTCAGGATAGCAAGTCCTGAATCACTGGGCAAAGGAAAGAACTGAACCCCAACCAAGCTTTTCATCAATCTTATCACTTTATTAAAAATAGATGCATTTTGCAACACCCTCAGGTGGATGAGGTCACAATACAAATGTTGATCCTGAAGGTATACGCCAAAGAAATTCCATTTGGGGCTGTTTCAGCCTCTTGGAAAGAAGAAATTCCCCATGTAATTGACATTCTTACACGTTTTTTGGCACGGGATCACAAGAGCACTGAAAGGTTTTTTCTTTTATGTCTCCAAATCAAGGCTTTAGCAACTAATAGTGGAGGYATTTGGATACCCAGATATGATGAAATGAACAGCTTCTCCTTCAATTTATTGACAMGTATTTGGTATTAAGCTGCTATCATGCTTTAGGCTGATGAACTGCTCCATATGCTAGGGAAGGTAAGGTACATGGAAATATCTAGATTCACTGTCAAATTCTACAGCTTCAAAATCGGGCTGTAACTGAACAGACGAGCAGAAATTTGATACAGACTGATGTGTGCTTATTAAATGCTTCTCTGTTTTTCACTTTGCAGTGCACAGTGAAAATCAGTCTCAAAAGACTACTGATTTAGGAGGCCTATGCATAAAGATCACATAAATTAATATATTGTTGTGAATTCAGTAAATGCAAATCAATTTTAGGTTTATTCTCCTCATTCTAGGACATTCTATTTGTTCCATTTTGCCATCTCTGGCATGGATTTTGCTTCCTCATTCCATATACACTCAAAGCTCTCTATTCAAGTTCAGCCAGTGTCCAAGAAGTGCGATCAGTCTTGTCACAGTAATTTCTTGTAGCAACRATGTCTTCAGTTGAACAACATTAAACTTTCTCACAGTTCTTTCCTGTTTAGTAGCAAACCTGTTAAACCTGTAACCAATGCAAAGGTGTTGCTTGTAGAAGTGAGGGACTTAAGAGCCTTACACAGGCCAGCTCAATCAAAGCATTTAGCAAGTAGCCCCACTGAGACTAATGCCCACTTTCATGGAAATACATTCTACATGTTTTATAAAGGCCAGGCTATATGCATGTTGCCTTTCAGAACTAATACCATAGCTATGTATGACTGCCAGGAGAAATGGGAGACGAACATTTTGGCCATTGAAATGTTACACTGGTTTGCAAGAGAGATGTCCTCTCCAAACAAGGTATAAGGTACAGATCCATAACAGAATTCCTAAACATTTCCCACATGAGCAAATATGGAGTGAACAGTTGTATGTGCATTCCTTAAATTTTTTATTTTTTGACTTTTTATCAAAAAAAAAGTTGCTTAAAATTTGATTCATGTTTCTTGAAACTTTTGCAAATACGTATGAGTGTTTTTGTGCTTTTGCTTTTTTGTAGTCTTGGATTTCAACATCAATTGTTCCCATGGAAATGTTCAACACCGTTGTCTAAACACAGTCTTGTATCACGTCAAGTGTGTTTTGGCACAAAGACTTTTTTTAAGTGATGTAGGTTTGAGTTGTGTTGGTATGGTTTTGTCTTTCAGTTAATACTTAAGCAAATGGCTGAGACTGTAGCTTATTACACACACTACATCATAAACAATCATATTTCTCTTTTATTTTGTTTAACCAACTCTGTGTTTACATCTGTTGCCATCTTTTCTCTATATATGTGTGATTAGTTCAAAGAGAGACTGACTCACTTCTGAAACTTCTAGTATCTAATTCAAGATTAACATAAAAATAAAAAAAAAATACCATTTTTAATTTAAACACCTGGCCAGGGCATATGTATTGTGACTGTAATTCCTTTAAGCATCAAACTTAAAATACTGAAGTGGAGCTAATTAAAACGCTGTTKGTCCTTCAGATGTCTTTCCTGCTGTTGTGTGTGGATAATGACATACTAGTTTCTCACTTCAGTGGCCAAACTAAACAAATGGAAAATAATTCTGGTTTGGGTAGAATGGAAAACATTTTAGTCAATCCAAAACAAAAGGGTTTATTTTTATTTCTTGTTATGCATCACCTGGAAAATCAAATTTTAAATGGAAACGTAACTTCACAAGTATACTTTTGTCCTGATTTTACAGCAACAATACATATCGTCCTTTTCTGTAGTTTTAGGGTCTCAAGAAAATGTTTTTTATTAGGTGGCATATGACTCTGTCAATAYGTGCTATGTTCTGAGAGCATGTTTTACAAAAAACGTAGTATTTGCTACAAATACAGCTCCCTAGTCTGCTGGAGTGTAAGAGGGGAAAAGCCATCTGATTTTTCTCATTGTGCCAAAAAGGAACTGCCTGGAGTTTTACTTATTATCTTCTGTTGAGGGAATTAATTTTATATTCAACTGTCCGGCGCATCCCGGCAGCTGCAGCTCAGAACCAGCTTCGCCCGGGCCCGCATCGGCGTCCCGAGGCCGGCAGGGCGGAGCAGCGCCGGGCACGGCTCCCCCGCCACCCCGCTCCGTCAGGGGCGCGCAGCGGGGCCGGGGCCACCGCCCTCGGCASTGCCAGCCTGTGCCTGTGCCCAGTCCCTACGAGCCGCCTGCCCCCGGGTCCTTTCACCCCGTACTGTTAACCAGCCGCAGCCATTCGCACACCCGGCCCGCGGGCCGTGGCTCTCTCCCCGCCGGTCCCCCGGGCCCCCACACGCCCCCCGCTCGCCGCGGGGAGACAAGATGGCGCCCGTCCCGCGCCGGCGGCCGCGCTCCTCCCGGGCCGCCCGCCGCAGAAAACAAACCTCCGCTTGATCTCTCCTGCCACGCAGTGGCTGCTGTGGAGAACTGTCGGGAAAACGCGCGTCAGGCCTCGAATGAATCCGCAGGTTTGAGGGCAGATTTAATTGCCCCCGCCCCGTTGTGGTCAGTTCGAAGAACAACCACCCGCCCCTTATTCAGCCCTAGCTCCATTCAGTTTCCCGCGTTAGCGTGTTCCCAAGCCAGCTCAGGTTTTTCCCAAGTTCCTTGACTGTTCGTTTCTTTGTAGGGGGGAAATGTACACAAACAGTGATGAGTTTGTTTTATTCTAAGATCGTTATTACGTGTTAAACTGAGCACGGGCCCAGAGCTGCACTGGAACGTGCAGAGTGGCTAGTGCTGGTCTGAGGCGGCAGGCCCAGGTGCGGCCCACAAAACACTGCACGCACCGGGGCTGCTAAACCCACCTCTGCTCCTTCAGGGACCGTGTGTCTCCCTCACAGTGGTGCTGAGCAGAACTGGGCTCTGTGGGCTGTGTGGGTTCAGTGAACTTCTTGGTAGCTCCAGTCTTAAATGGGGTATGGTGCTGGATGGTACTGGCGCCGCTCTAGGAATTGCCAAAGTTGAAAGCAGACACTACCACTATTAAGGAGTTGTCGACCAAAAAAAGCAATTCCTGTAGGTAAATAAGAAGCCATATATCCTCTCATATATGATTCAATGGGAAATAGGTCTTCTGAAATTGGTTTGGCAATTTCAGCCCATGTTGCTGCCTTCAGTCAGATGAGAGAACCTGCTGCTTCCCTTGTTGCAGAGGGAGTATCTTTTGATATGTAAATCACAGGACTGGATTTATGGTGTCCACAGAGTCTTTGGTTAGGAGCCATCTGATGCATTTGTCCGATGAGCTGGAAACACCCAGATTTAATCACTATTCTGACTTACCTCAGAACAGACATCGATTGGGAAATATTTTTCTTTACCAGCCCACCTTATCTAAATGAGATACACAGAGAGACTACATTAAGATAGCTGAAATTTACCCCATTGTCCAGGAAGGCTTTTAAGCCAGTGTCTTGCCTTCCATTCCATTTCTAATACTATTTGGCAGAATGAATTCCTGATCTTCCTTGARAAGGAATTCTCTCCATTTAAGGTCACAAAATGTACAGTCAGGATGGTWTTAATTTTAATTTATATGTCCAAGAAAAGTACAGTTTAAAAATATGGCTTAGTTATGCCATTTCATTTGCAGAAAAAAAATAAATTTCCATGTTACTTGAAAAGGGAGACTGATGGCCCTATGCTTTCAACAATTCACATACACACGTGCAAAACAGATGTTTTCTGGGTTGGCTGATTGACTCCTCCATCTTTCTATCATCCAGATTGACAAGAGAGACACTTTCAATCATTTTTATCCTTGAAATAAACATTTAGAACCTATTGAGACCCTCTTTTCAGGTATTACTGCCTAAAGATCATATTCTCTATGCAGAATCTCATTTACTGCGCATTGAAGCCAAAGGCAAATTCTCCCTTGACTGATCCAGTGTGATGGACCAATGCCAGGCTTGGAGCAGGCCTCTGTTCTGCCAAGTTTCAGCTGAAGACACACAATAAGGAGGCAATACCTCTCCCAGAGAACTTAGAATCTAAGGTAAGAGATAATAGAAAACTGCCATTTCCTGCTGTTCCCAACAAACAGTTTGAAGGTTCATAAATTTCAAATACTTGACTACAAAAATAAATCTTTCCGTTTTAACACAGAATTATGGAATGGTTAGAACATAAGGGRGCTGAATGAATTTCACCTAGGGCATTCTGCAAGTTTTCTCTCCTCCATCTAACGATGATTCCAGCATTAGTTGAGAAACACCTATTAGCACTAGAATGAACTTTGAGAAAAACTTTTTTAAATGGATACACTAAGCCAAACACTTTCCGTGTTTCCTCTGCTAATTCTGGAGCTAAGTGTATTTGAATAGAAATGTATCTCCTTAAGCTTTGTTTTTTCATTTGKCTGAGTCTACAGTAATGTGCTGTGTTCTATGTTTGCAAAATGAGATTTGCTGCTAGAGTTTTACTGCAGGATCAAATATGATGAAAAAGTATGTTGAGAGAAARCCAAAGCCTTCTTAAAACACCGATGTCTAAAATTTTACAGATGTCATCTATGTTTAGCGAATAGGGTGGGGGGCTGGATGCTGATGAGACCTTGAGTGATCAACCTTTCACTGGTAGACCACCATTTCTAAACAAGGACAGAACAGTGAGAATTACCAATTACAGGACTGCATTTGATTCTATGAAATATGCTTGCCGTCCATGGCCCATTTCACAGTGAACAAATCTATAGTTCTTAAAAACCTATGGCAATATAAGAAGTCCTTATCACAAATATCAACTTATACAAACCTTTTCTGTTTCAGCACCAGATCCTTTAGGTTAGGTTTGGGGGAGAAGCATATATTATTCTTAAACTGCACTTCTACTGCTGCTAAGCAGTTCAGGCCCCAGGAATGCAAAGAGAGCAGCCAGTAATAGCAAGAAATTTAGAAAATAAAAAGTCAGCCTGTACTATTTTATGGAAAATTGTAGAGATTAGACTTGGGGACACCACTGACCTTTAGATTTCTGTGATAGAAAAGGAGCAGGCTATTTACAGGAAATGTTTGGAAAGCTCTCACAGCTTCCTTGAGACTAAGAAATTGGTTTGGCAGTATGGACTCTGCTATGACCTTCTTTACACTTCCCAGTGATTGCTGGTTTTTCTTCATGATTAATTTTCTGATCAGACCTAAACTTATAATTATTATTATGATTATTATTATAACTAGTGATTTATTTGAATTAAAATTGTTTTTAATACAAAACTTCCTTTATTTCCACTTTTTTGTCTTCTAATATTCTTTTCTGATGTTTTAAGTGGCAATTTTCCTTACTAAGTACAACTTTCCACTGTTTATTTTAATTGTCATGTTTCACTGGCTTATCATTGCTTTTGCAACACAATATTTGGCAACCATTGTTCTCTTACACTGATAATATACCAGTATCATAAGGACAACATGATCCTATTTTCAAGAGAATGTGCCAACAGGTTCTGTAATACATAAAAACCTTTTGACAGACTCCCATTTTGCTTTGAATCAGTGTTGGATGTCAGATATTGACATTCTGAGATCAAAAGTCTTTTCCTGGCTGTTTCGGAGACAGTTTTCAGTGAATTAGGGACAATAGTTTTAACCACGGTATTGCATTCTCACTAACAGACTGTACCTGTGTTCTTCTCAGGCACACTGGAACTCAGCTTGCTGGCATTTTTAAAATATTTTAAGATAATTGCAAGTGTTACTTGCAATTACTATTAACTCTATGTGCTGAGAATTGTAATAAAGAGACRTTAAGTTGTTCTAATGTGTATGTTGTGAGAACTGTAAGACTGCTGTTGTGAGTTTTGCTGTTCTGTTGATTTAAGGAGCTTTTCTGATGATTTATAAATATCTATTTTTGCATGTGTATACATATACATTAATATGCACAGGGCATATATAGGCTATGCGGGGCAGTAGTGTCACTACTGGTTTTATTCCTTCAGCTTCTGCTTCCACCTGTTGAACTTCTTCATTTCGCACTTTGTTCCAGGATGTTTGCCACAGATGACCAATCATTTCCTGGTTTTATCACCCTGTATTTGAGACTCTTTCTTTTGCAGGTTGGGAGGACAGAGGAGAAATTTAGATATGCTGATACCATCACGTGTGAATAAGGCTTTCCTGTGGCTTTGTGTTTGGCCAGCTGGTAGAACTGCAGTCATGTCAGGAGTGTGCTGCTGCACAGCTGTTTATGGCACAGTAACCTGCTTGTCCACACTTAGCTCCCTGTTCTGTAAGGAGAAAATGCTAAGCATACTGCTAATGCTGGGATCTTTGCTCACTGTCTATAGAAGGGGAAATATGGATACTTCTAAAAGAAATTACATCTTAAAAAATAGGGGTGTTAGCTATTTCCTTTAGATTTTTTCTTTGCTACATCTGGCCTGGAACATACAAAACCATAAATCCTTCAGAGGGAATAATGTACCTCATACCAATTAACAGCATGAACAGATGATTGCAAGCAGATGTGTGAGGGCCACTTCAGATGCTGCTAGCCCCTCCATTCAGCTGGCTGTGAGCACACATTTTATTGTTTGCAAGGTGAAATGAGATGTGTTAATTCCCCAGGAGGAGAGATCAGTAGCAGACAGCTCTGGTTGTCAATCTTTTTAAACTGCTGCTGCTGGTCACCACAGGGTCAGAAGTGAAATGCAGGTGAATTTTGGCTYTGTAGTGACTGAAGCCATTGAGGCAAGATTGCTGGTCCAAGAGGTGAAAGGAGAAAGCTGAAACTTCCAGACAAATGGATGTACTGAGTATGTGTTGTCCAGAATTAAATGAGTGTACATTTTAGGSTGGGTCAAACAACTCTGAATTGCAACCCTGGAGTTTGGTTGCAGCTACATGGATTTGTCTAGGATGTTCCCAGTGAATATTCCTGCAAGAATGCAAAGGGATGTTTCTAAACAGAATGAACAAAGCTTTGATCTTCTGTGTAATCAGAATAATTCGATCTCCAGTGAGGAGTGGTGCTGCTGCTGCTGTTTGTTTATGTTMAGGCATTTCAGTTTCCTTACTAAGAGAATAATTCATGTGCTATTTCCTTGGAGGTCTTTTGGAGTGCTGACCAAATTCCATCTTCCTTGCCTCAAGAATTTCTTAAGTGATCTAACTATATCCAAATACAATGAACCATTGGTTTTGACTGTTATTATATTTGCCTGAAAGCTAACTTCCGTGATTTATAGATTTATTTTTATGTCAAAGGAGATACAGTCACTTAACTGATTGGATTTTATTGTTCATAGAAAGATCGTTTCTCTGTGCAGCGCCGCCTTGTGCACAGACCTGCTGCTGTATCCCGGGACAGCTGCGGCGCTTGGCGCGTTTGCGGGGGATGAGCAGCGTTTCCGGATAGCTCACGGCAGATGTTACTCAGCCCTTGGGAAAAAAAGAAGCTTCTTTTCTTACAGCTTTGCTTTTCCAACACACGTGTAGTATTTGCCTTTTCCTGACTTTAAATTCTTTCCTAGCCTAAGTATAGTCTACTCCTACTTTCTTGGTAGTTTGTAAAATAGCTGTAGGGCCATTATACTACTAGCTATTGATGCTTGTGTTATTTTTCTTCAGCACAAGTCCATGGTTGCTGTTTGCAATATAGGGCGCCACAAACTGGAACCCCAAATTTCCAGRGTTGTATTTCCAAACATCAGATTTTTGTCACATGGAATGCTTTTGCACATAGTAATTTCTATAGTTTATGGAAATTAGGTATGTATATAAAGAAAGTAATGTTGTATTTGTGTGTAACATAACCTTTTCTCTTTTTTTTCCCCCTTAAGTGGTAAATATGTAAATGGTCCGAATYTGTTGTTGCAACTGTTTTGACAAAGTTCCAGAGGAACTTCCAGAGGAACCAAGCTCAAAATTACTAATTTTATGCATTTTCAATTACTGGATTCACTGTTTTGCAGGGTTTGTACCATTTCTATCAGTGATCTCATTTAAATTGTGAACCTAAAGTAATAGTTATTCAGCATCAGTACCCTCAGCAGAAATTGATCTTTAGTGTAGAAATCCTTCATTTTAGGCTTTTGTAGAGACTACTGAAGAAGCTGTCTGTAAATATTTTTTTATTACATAGAACTGTCAAATCAACGGGAGAGTTTTCTTCCTAAATGAGGTTYTGTGTTCAGTCAGTTTAGTCTATGCACAGAAGTTTGCAGACAATTATGAAAATAAATGGCATTTTTACACATGATGAAGTAGACAGGTACTCTTTCCAGAAAATATTAATCAACTAAAAAGCAGGCTCTGCCTCTAAGTATACCTAATAATTCAGAATGGCTGTTTATTTAATAGGTATGGCTATCTAGTGATGGAGGCAATTGTTTTAAATTGTTAAATCTTGAGGATAAAAAAATTGTGAAAGCAAATATGTGTATACAGTAATTCAATCACCTTCATGAGTGATAAGGAAAGCATTTTCTTCCCTAAGGCACGTGCAGGATTCAAACTTACTTTTGCCAGGGAATCATGGCATGACAAGCTACACAAAAAAAAGCTCCTGCATTAGCTGGTCTTCACACATACTTTGTTAATGCTGTTTCACCATAAACATCTTCTCTACAGAAACATTGATTCTTCATGTTAGTAAGTTCTGAGTGAATAGATTAGAAYAGTTCAATGCATAAGGCATCACTTGATAAAGGGACAAGGTTTGCAGAAATCAGTAGCCCCGTGCTTTATTAGCTGTGTAGTTGACAGAATCAAGCACAGTCGTCCCTCACCTAGTGAAAGAGCAGCAGGCTCTGGGCRAAGTATTTTGGTGATACCAACACACAAACAAGGAAAGTGTAGTCTGTGACTGTGCTAAGCATGAGCAGTCATGCTTCATTGCTGAGAGGTCATCAAAGGACATAACAAGCTCATCAGTCATATACCATATATTCCTTGCTCATCTGCTAGAGAATGCAGATAGCTGTAATTAAATAACTCATGTATTGTCACTGTATGAATTGAATCTTGACAGGCAGACTGTCCTTTCTCACATTCCATTTGTAGTAGTGTGCTAAATATAACATACTAGGATAACATTGGCTTACATAAATGATATCAGGTAAGTATAGATTTAGTTTTGTTGTCTTTTAATTAATCTCTTCACTTGAAGAAAAACAGTTAGCCCGTGTAAGGAGAGAACTCTTTAGAAGTCACTTTCCATGAYAGAACAGTGATTCACCAATCCAAGAGCTGATTTTAATTGAATATTTTGGTACTATATTTTGCTATGAAGGAGAACAAAATGTGTCATTATTTTTGTGTGGTGAAAGTTCTTTGACAATCAAAATCCATTCAGCTCACTGCTCCTCTACTGAACAAAGAAACCTATCAAGTTCAATGTACACACTCAAATTTCATTGAGGAAGGTGTGTACCAATGCTTTAGGAAGAAGGAAATGGTATATAAAATATTACTGAAATCAGTGGTAATTTTGCTATTATTTTGCCATGCTTTGAGTCCTACATTTTTCAATCTATAAATAAGTACACAGATACAAAGCTCTTYATTCTTGTAGAACCTTCTTGAAGTTATTAGGTGTAAGTATCCACTTCAATGACCACTGCAGAATAATCTACATAGTATCTTTTCAGGTATCTTAGGAAAAAGCATTTTATTTTGTTAATTTCTCAATTTGCTCTGAAAATATTTTTTTCTTCCCTGTGGTAATTTGCTCTGCAATTTTAGGTATATGCCTAAGTGAGAGATCTGATTGAAGTACTGAACCTCAATTCTACTCTGTATCATCTTAAGCAGCACAACTTTTGTCCTCTCTTCATGTGATTCTTTATTTCTAATTTATTGCCTGTATTTCAGTTTTGTACATTTGGAAACATGCCAGGTCTAAGACTAAGAGCAAGTGTTGTMAGATTGTACTGTGATCATGTGAGAGCTTTGCATCTAATGACTTTGAGTAAGTCGAAGTCTGATAGGCCGGAAATAAAGAAGCTAAATGTTTTCAAATCGATGGAGGTCAGCTATCAAAAGAATTCAAATAAGTGTTGTAAAATATCCTTTAAATCTGCAAGGAACAGTTTGCTTGTCATTGTGCACAACTTCAAGAAGATTTTATTTCTACAGGGAATTGAATCAAAAGTATCCTTATTGTATGAAGAAATGTCAGGCCATCGCATATATATAGCCACATGTACATTTGAAATGTATAGCTGGACTGTGTGACAAYAATAATGCAGTTAAAGTAAAATTCAGATAAGAGATAACTGAATTCTGTGGTACCAATCGCCATTCTACCACAAAGAAAATTATTTGACCTCTATATTTAGAGCCCCTCTTCAGTTCCCTCCAAACGGAGCATACTTGAAAAGGCTTTTTCATCCAACCCACRTGGCCAGGTTACACTTGCCTGGTGCAGAGGGCTTTGAGTGTTCACCCCACCCTTGGAACACAGCTCATTGGTGCTGCACAGGCAGACAGTACTGTATATGAAAAATTACATTTGTGACTTACACSCTTTCACTTACCCACTTTAGGGTAAGGGCAATTTCACTTGCCCTTTTATAATCAGTCTCATAAAACCGTGACATCCTTTTGCAACTCTGCATAGTCAGACATAGTCTGTGCTGTGCTTAGAATCATTAGTGGCATTCATCACCTTATTTTTCATTCCTTTCCAATTCAATTGTGAATCATTTGAAAACAAACATATAGAATGCAAAAGACTGGGGTACTCCACAAGTCACCTCCCTCCCGTGAGATGCAGTGCTAGTACCTGTACTGGCATAGGTAAATCCTCTTTGCTTACTTTGTTCCTGACCATTAATGTTCTGCTGACAATGGCACCATCAGACTATTATACCTGCTGAATCAATTTACGTAGTACTAGCCATAATCCAGTAATATAATACTTYTGTACCCTTTACTATTCATTTTTGCTGACAATTTAAATGATCAGTAAGAAAAGGTTCTAAAGTAATACCTTGGATGCTATTTAAAGATTTTTGACAGCTGTCACACAATTCAACTATAAAAAAGAAATACTTATGGTATTATAGATTCTACCATTTGAGATCAAATAAAGGAAACTTACAAAAGAATACCTATTCTATGGGCAACATGTCCATTGCAAGATGAAGAAACAGGCTCTTTTATAAAAACTAAGAATTTTTATTATTTYCAATTGACAAGAGCTTTTTTTATTGGATTATGTTGCATGAAATAAAATTTTTATATACTAGTAGACATTTTTTCTGGCCTTTTAGGAAGTAAACAAATTATTTGACCATGTATTTTGCCCATATATATGTCACTGAGCAGCAAATAATATTTTTTGAGCATAATGTAACCAGAAGGAAAGGTGGTATCAAGAGCTCAAAAATTCATAATCTCTGTAAAGGCCAGGTGATACAGTATTGATGAGATGAGGAGACTTAATAGGCTAGTATTTAATACTTTCAAATGGTATCAAGCAGAAGAGATTTGGCCAAATATTTYGCATCTTCTATTTTTACTTTTTTGATATGTTGTTTTAGAAATTATAAGCAAATAATAAATGTTCTAACAAATGGGAAAATTCACAATTTGATTGTGGAAGTATGGTCAAATATGACATTCTTTATCAATATTTACTTTTTCAGCTTTTTAAAAACAGATCCACCGCTAGTAATTCTGATTCACCCAAGCACCTCCCTTTTGAAGGAAACAAGTTCTCAAAGCAAGGGCACAGCTAATTTAGCACAAACTATTGGGTCTGCCTTTAGCTCAGTATTGATAACATCACTATCACTATTTGTAGTTACAAAGATTCATGGATTCCTTAGTGTTTTGGTTTAGGAATGGTGCTCCCCACTTTAGTGACCCCACTGAGACTATCCAATTCAGGCTGCCATTCAGTCACTCCTCCTCTTCACCTCCTCCCTGTGGAGGGCTGAAGAGGAGAACTGGGGGCACAAAAGGCAAAGATCACATGTTGGGAGAACAATTTACTGGGAACAGCAATGAGACAAGAAAACAACCAATGACAGCAGAAGCAATATTAAGAACAAGATATTCCCTTCCCCCATATGCAGAAAATTACATTCTTCAATAATCTGCATGTCATAGACTGYATTTCTCCTGACTACAGCAAAAATTAATCCTGCCCCAGCTGGAACCAGGAAACTTAGTCACATGATTCATACAGACCTCTGGAAAGAGCAGGAGATCCTTTCCTGGATGATCTCAAGACCAAATAGATGCCATATGTAACAGAGAGTTGTCATACTTTTTGAATATTTATGCAACTCAGCCTAAACAAATAGTTCTGCTACCAGTCCTAAAGATGTATATTATTGTTACKGTTATTATTATTATACCAGAGGTTTTCAGATACACACAAGAAACAGAAAGTTATATAGCCTCAGTGAGTATAGTTGATTATTAGTAYCAAAACTACCTGAGAAAATCTCTTAGGTTACAACCACTTCTTATAATGTATCATATCTGCTGACAAAATCAATTTGACAGGTATTGTAAAAGATGTCAGTCAATCCTGAGAGATTCATAGCCTTAGCTACCCCCTTCTAGGAAATCATCTGAACTCTTCTCAGTGGAGGCATATTTTCTGGGAGACAGTCTACAGTTTCCACCTATATTCTTGTTGACTAGGTAAGTATTTCTCTTCCACAAGAGTTCCTTGAATTCACAAACATGGGCCTATGTGAAGTAATTCTTCAAGCGTGTCYACTGTTAAACTGATGTATTCTATTTTTCTCTCTAGCTGTATCAGGTTTTTTTTAATATATTCCAAATTTTTAAAGGTAGGTGTAAGTAGGAATAAACACTGAGGGGAGATAGGGCATTCAATCCCTCACTGCATTTTTAAGGAAACTTGGCTTAGCAGCATTTACTGCAGTCACTGATGARTCAATAGAGTAAAAACTTGGTGGTCTTTTAACACTGTTTCTCCACCATACTCTGTCTTCCATAATTTTACATGTGCACCATAACCTGACCTTCTTTGCAACATTCTAAAGGTCCGGAATTTTTAAATGAAATTTTGCCATCTAAAGTAACAAATTCCCTCTTATTTTAAGCTGTGAATTGTGGTCCTGTATTGCAATACCACTGTTTCCTATTCAGAATAGGCACGCCACTTCTTTGGAAGCTCCATGTGAAATGTAAGTGCCAGAGAACACACTAGCTAAAAAGTCATTGCCTTTAGCAGATGCAAAGTATTTTACATCTCTGGTAATTGGTAGCAGCTCCCAGATCACTTCACCTGAGAAGTCATCAGAATCAAAAGATCCTACACCTTATAGATGTAAAAATTGCTTCTTGATAGCTTGTCAGAGCCCAATACTCTCTGACCAGGTGCTTTTAGATATTCCACATGAGGAATCTTCAATGTTTAATGTCGAATTTACTTATTTGGTATAGTAGGCATCACATGGGAGTTCAATTTAGCAGTGATACAGCAATCAATTGAAATCATAGCACAAGCATAATATAATGGTTGCAATATTCAGCTGTTGCTGAATCTCTGTTCTGATGTGATTCTCATTTCTGGTCCCTATATGCTCACTGTCATGACACTGGGCATCCCCYGTCACCTGGAAAGAATAAATTCATGAAAGCTTCTCAAGCCTGTTGCTCCCTCAAAATTTATCATTTGTCCAACTTTTATGCTTTATGTTGTCTCAAGCTACCTATGCATTGCCCCCTCCCCCTGCCATCTCCCRGTGGGGGTCTTGCTGGGTCACAAAGCCATTGCTCTTTGTTAATGGTCTTGGAACCTGATGATTCACTGATGCAATKGTAAATAAAGCCAAGGTTACTGTCCAGTTTACCTGGGATTGAAGTAAGATCAACTTCCTTTACATTACATTGTCTGAACTCACTGGGGTTTGTCCTTCTTTGATCTCTCCTCCACTGCAGGAGTGTGCTGATTGGTTACACAGCTGAGCTGCCCAAACCCATACAGARTCCAGCAGTCAGTGGATGTTGGTACCACACATGGCATTGCCTTCCTTGAGCAACAGTAATAGACTTAGAGAAGTCYTTGCTGAATCCTGCCACCACAAAGCAGCCTGGTCTTGTTCTGAATAGCAAGGGATGTCAGAAGCTGTTGTTCTGTGAGCAGCAGCTCCTGCTTCACATTTCTGCTGAGCTTGTAACCTAAGCTTTTATATTCATAACCATTTGKATCTCAATGCGTAAACATTTCCCCTTTATTTCAAGCATGCCTATAAATGTGGTTATAGCTGTCTATAAATAAATAGGYCCTTACATATTCTTTTCTTTTTATTACTGATATGCTTTGAACATTGTCGCTATAACCATTTCAGAAATCACTATGGTAATTAGTGGTCACTATAGAGGTATCTGGATTTGGCACTGAGTGAAGTGGTTTAGTGGTTTAGGGGTTACACTGATAGTGATAGATTTGACATTTGTACTTCATTATCTCAAAAGATCTCTTCCAGCCTTGATGATTCCAAAGTATATTAAGATGTTATCAGCTACAGAATTATTATTAGCACTTAAAAATTTTATGAACTCACAAGTCATTTCAATAATTCATTTTACTTAGTGTTTATTCTGCTATTTCTTGGCTCGGTTTTCTCTAAGTTTTTGCTTACTTCTTCTATGTGACCTTCTCTGAGGCAACATTCCCTTTCAGCCAATTGCTACTCTTTGGGCATAGCTTGTACTCTACTTTTTTCCATGATATTTGGGGCAGTGGCCCCTCAGATTTTGTCTCTCTCAAAAAGCAGCTCAGACTCTTTTTATATTGCTCTTACTGAAAGGTGATTTCTACACCCACCAATACTACAAGTCTAGTAAATTTGTAACATTCTGGTCTTCTGTCAACTCATAGTCCTGCTGAGGTTCAAAAGAACATAGTTGTAAATAACTATGCTCTTTCCAGCAAGGTAACATATGTGTTCCTTGTGGACACTGTTGCTGCCCCTCACTCATACACATCTTCTTAAATAGCTGGTGCTTAGCTGATCACTGAATAGGTTAAATTAATAGAATAGAAGAAAAGAAAATGTAAGTAAAAGAGATCAGTACATAAACAATAACAAACAATGTGTATGGTTTGATAATTATTTTAATTGTGGGGGGAAAAATGGATTTTGGTGAGATATGTCTTGTAAAGCAAGTTATTTCTATTAGTAAAAGTCTGCATTATAAAGGAAGAGATTGTTTTAATCGCTAAGATAAACACCTCTCACTCAGACTTGAGAAGGGTAATTCTGCAGTAATTGGTCTTCAGTAGTTAAGTTGGAGTTTACCCTGACTGACCATTTTGAAAAGACAAGTGTGTGGTAAGGTAGTGGTGTTCAAATCACTAAGGAAACCAGCGTCTAGATACTAGAACTTAACACTCTAAATYAGGAGGAAAAAATACTTCAAAGATATATTTCCTAATGATTACAGCATTTATGAATGCAGGTCCCTTTTGGAAATTTGCAAAATTTATGCTCTTAGATACCAAAAAACACCTTTCAAAATCCCAGTTCTCAG
Source organism: Malurus melanocephalus (assembly GCF_030028575.1). Lineage (NCBI taxonomy): Eukaryota > Metazoa > Chordata > Aves > Passeriformes > Maluridae > Malurus > Malurus melanocephalus. Next base: position 880,434 of record NW_026623361.1, on the reverse strand, counting down.
AGGAGACAAAATCCTGTCACATGCATCTGATGTAATGCAAGCTACACTTATCCTGGGGAGGCAGGAAGGAATTCAAGGTGTTCTTGACACAGCAGTCCTTCATTCTATGCTGAGAATGCACCCTGGTGATGAGAGTAACACCAGGATTTGTACCTGATCGTGATGGGAGTAGGTGACCTATCAAGATGCTTATATAGTATGCATACCCTTCAAGAATGCTAAGATCTTGACAGTCAGTTTATTAGTTTCAGGCCCAGTTATTAGTTTCAGTAATACCTATCTGACCTTTCTGCCTGTTAAAAGGAAAAACAAGCAACTGTGCTCCTGCCACTGATGTTTGTGTACTCTACAAATGTACTGACAGCCTTGCATTGGTTGCTGTGGCCAGAATTCTGGCTGGAATTGTTCCTCCCATAGCTCCCTGATGAGTCCATCCTCTGTGTATAAGCCCATCATTCTGGGTTCTCACTCACTGCACAATACTTTGCAGCCTAATTGTGGTCTCTGGTCTCTGATCTTGAGACTATAGTTATTAGTCACTGGAGAGTAGGAAATCAAAACCAGTTCCAGGCATCAGGAACTCTTTCTGCTGCAGTATTACAAGTTGAACCACCATGCTTCCTCACACATGCTGTATTTCTGGCTTCATTTCTCTGTGTAAATGCCGAACAGCAAGCATTTCTGCACTAGGAAAGGTGGAGACAGCAACGCCTTCATCCAGCTTTGTCGGAGCAACCATTTGTCAGAACGACGGGAGAGAGACACAGAAACGACCTCGTGGATCTGGTAGAACACTCTCTCAAACTCTATTGCACGCACCGGAGAGTTTTTATAACCAGACTTTCCAACGGTAACAACAGTCAAACCTAACGCTTTTTCCAATGGGAGTAACAGTAACTTAATGTTCATGAACTCCTACTAACGATATGAAATGCCTTATATGGTAATTCTGCCRTTGCAGGCCGCGCGTGCTGACTCCCCCTGCCATTTCTTTACATTAGTAGTTCTCACGGCCACGAGGGTACTCGGGACAGGCCCCACTGGAACCGTTACTGCACCTGCCGGCTGCTGGYCAACGATGGCCAACGGTTCAGACTGTTCCAGAACATTCACCGGCCTTCTCTCCCTTGACCAGGCCTTAGATAGGCCTACTAMGCAGCTTTACAAGCTAACAGTCAGAACTATCTCTTGAGAAAAGGGCTTGGACTCAGGCTGTGGAGGATGTTGAACACAGGGCTTGTACTTTCTGGGTGAGTGCTCTCACTAGTAGAGTTGTACTACCAATAATCGGCACATCCAGGAACAGCTGGCTTTGAAAAACTGAAGTAGCTACACACACATTTTAAAACTGACGAGGGGCACCTAAGATTCCTTTTACCTAACTCCATGTGCCAATTAGACAGATTTCCTCAGGAAATTGATGTGCAACTCCACTTAGATTTGGATCCTTACTAACTTATGTGGGAACTTGGAGGTTACTTGCATAGGCCACAGCAGGTTTGGTAATGCTCTGACAAGTGTTGAAAAAAACACAATGACAAAGGCAATGGTCACAAAAGGAAGCACAGGAAATTACATTAAACACAAGAAAAAACTATTTTACTGTGGATGCTTTAATAACACTTGGGGACTCTCCATCCTTGGAGATATTCAAAACCTAACTGGACAAGACCCAGAGAAGCCCTTTCTAGTGCATTCTATTTTGTGCAGGGGATTTAAACTAGGCAGTCTCCAGAAGCCCCTTCCAACTTCAATTATTCTGTGTTTCTGTGAACTTGAAGGCCAAACAGAAAAGGCAAACTCTGACCCCAGACTCAGCTTCTCATTCTTGAAACTCAGATAAATCCTATTTTTAGTACCCAAATCCTCACTGAGATCAAAGCAAAGAAAACCAGCTGTGAGAACTTCCTTTACACTTGCATTATTTTCTTTCATGCATTAACATGGTTAAACTTAAAAAGAAACGTGTGTTGAGTGGGGTGGATGCGTGAGTGGGTAGATGGGTGTGTTTGTGTTAAAAAAGAAACAACACAAAGAGCAGAGGAGCTGCCTTGTAAGAAAGAACTAAACCCAAGGGCTGGAAAGCTCAGAGCAGTTGAAGTCAGAAAGGAAACTTTCAAATTTACATTTTGTACAGATTCTAAAGCGTGAAATAAATGGAGATAGAAAGGCTACAGACAAAAAAATGTTAAATATCTTTCCACAGTTATTTTCATTGTCCTTGCCTACAGTACAATAAAGGACTAGTTAACCAGTCAGCCAAATTGGCAAAGAAGCAATTGCTGGTGTTGCGGAGGGAGTATGCACAGAGTTACAATGAAGTAATTTTCCATATTTCATTTACATAGCTTTGAATGGAAGTAAGTTCTACAGTTTGAATTATTCTTTTTCTTTCCTTGGGATTTGGTTAAACTACAGAGTACTAAATACTCTGTAGTTTAACCAAATCTTTGCTGTCTTTGCTTTCTTGCTCAATTTCACAGCTTATCTAATGCTTCAAATGTGTTTAAAAAACTTTGTTATTGGCAATCAGTACTGGAAGTGAATGCAAAAAAGGACTGGTATTAAATAGACAGTTACACACTGGAATTCTCTGTTTGCAGCAAAGTCATTACATTTACAAAATCCATCCCTTACAAGCCATTAAGGGAAGAAAAACAATTCTGATCAATAGCTGTGTTTCCACCATTTTTTTATTCTGTATGGTTTTTCAAACACAGCATTACTTTATTCTGAATAGTTTTGGGAAATGGAAGAGTTTAGATTGAGTAAAAAAAAGTAATTATTTTATGTAGTGTAAAAAATAGTTATGTAAAATTTTACTGATCATCTTTTCCCAGTCCTTGGATAGTATATTAATGTAAGTCAGCAAAGCATTCTTCTACATAATGAAAATTCTTTTAAAATGTTATTCTTTATGAAATTTCAGGTAAMGGAAATGCCCCTCTTCTGGTTTTGGTTCAATCTTGTTACTTTTTTATTATTTCGTATATTCCTTCATATCATCCTCTAAATATTCAGTTTCTTTCTGGTCTTTCTGTTTGATTCCATAGAGATGTAAATTTAATTAATAATATCTCATGAGATGTTGTTCAGAAGGATTGAAGGAAATCAAGCTACAGGCATTGGGTGAGATCAATCTTTGTAAGAATGCCTTCTGATGTCATGGAACGACCTTGATACAGAAGGGAAATCTTAGATGGATAGTGGGACATTTCAAGAACTGAAAAATAATCTGAGAACTCTCTTATGCTGATTTATCAAAAGGAAAGATTGTGGAATTAATCAGTTAAAGAAATAGTAAATAATAGCCAGGGCATGGAAAGGTCTTTCAAGAATTTAAAACATGAAATTCCTCACTTGAAAACTGTGGTGTTTAACCCAACATTTCAATCAGTCAGGAGAACAGAAGATGTCAGTCATGTTGCTAATTTTTAAAAACTACTAATCTCACGGGTTATATGAGGAACTACAATACCCAAGGTCTGACTTTCATTGGTAGCAAACTAATTGAAATTATTGTAAAATAGAACAAGTAGAAATTTGACTAAATTAAAATATGAAGGAACAATCAATATGGTGTTTGAGAAAGGAATTTGCTTAGCAAATGTAGCAATCATGAGGCTGAACAAGTGATTTTCATGCATTTGTATTTGTAAAATGCTTCTTTGAGAAATGCACCTTACTAAGAACTTTTGAAGAAGTTAACCTGTCATGGAATGGAAGCAAAGATAATCAATAGTCAAACAACTGGATGGGAGATCCAAAGAAATTTCCCACAAATAATAAAGAAAATAAGGTTCCACTGGATCTACAGATGTCCAGATCCTGCTGTACAAGCCATTCACAAATGACAACATAAAGGTGTTTACTGACGCAGGAAGGTTTGCAAAGATAAGAAATTGTGCAGCAAAGTCACAACTAAAGCAGATGGCAAGGAGTTGAAGAAAGTTTTAACCAATGCTGAGCAGCCAGACAGTAAAAAATCTCATACAATGTGTGCTTACCAAACTCAAACGCTGGCACTCGAAAGGAAAATACGAAACAGCGAGCTCTTAGTTGTAACTAGTCATGAAAGGGATTTGGGAGTTATTTGAATAGGAAGCACCGTGCCCTGTGGCAAAAAAGAGACAAAATGAACATTACAATTATTTCCTTATGAAAAGAAAGGAGAGCAAACCAGGAAAACATAACGGTGCTGTCGTACCAACCTTGAATCTCAAATACATGTGCTTCTGATTATTGATCTCCGAAATCAATGTAGTAGCACGAGATAAGATACAAGTTAAGCTGTAGGAATCAGAAAGAATGAATATGTTTTATTCAAGGGAAACCAAATAGCACATTTCTTAAGGGAAAAGAGATTACTAAAGGTGGAGAAAACATAAAAATAGTGGTATAACTATGGTGATTCATTGTTCCTCATAAGCACAAAAGCTGTATTGTAATTTGAAACAAACAAAAGGAACACTTTTTTTTACATGTCACTTAGTTGTGCAGAACACTGAAACAGATGCATCTTTGATCTGACCAGTGTGGCAGTTCTTACAGTCTTGTGACTGACACTTTTTCTCTGACTGTGTTCAGTGTCATATTGAGGCAACATCAGTAGAGCAATATGAGAAGCTCAGTATAAAAATAACATCCTTTTCAAAGTATTCTTTCCATTTGTATCTACCACGCCTCTCTACTGTGACAGGCATTGCCAATAGCTAAAAATATGCAAGCACATAAATAACATCAGCACCAATCGTGTGGCAGTGATCTGCTTGTACCACACTTGTCCACATAATTTCTGTTATCAGTTTTACCAATTCATAATTGGCAACTGCTTCTCCTGAGTACTCTGGTGAAAGTATGGCCTTGCCACACACACTGAAAGCTAACAAAATCAGGCTTAATTACATCAAATTTAGAACTATGAACTCTTCAAAGAACACCTCACTAAGTATGYTCTACTGTAAGGCCATTCCCAACAGAAAGAGGAATCAATGAAATGGTCTTCTGATCATTACAGGAGGAGAATTACAGAAGGAGAAAGTCAGTTTTAAATTACTGGTTCCAAGATAAAGAAATTCAGACAAGTCCCTTTATACCTTTGCACTAGGTTAGGCAGGASCAGCAAATTTTGCAATGCAGATATATCTGTCAATGCAAAGATGGTATTTACTGTGTTCTTTTAAATGGCTGTCTTTGCTTTGGAAGTTACTAATTTATTTTCACATCACAACTACCTATAGGGTATATCTATAGCAACTGTGATTATCCCAGAAACCTTGTGTATTTGTGATATGGTAGCATGTATTATAATACAGAAAAGTGGCAGCCTATCTAGGAAATCAATTCATTGCATTCCTCCACTTCCAGTGTAATGTGAACAGAAAGATAAAAAAGATTACAATGGTTTTCCTCTCCTCAAAGAATTGCTGTTAAGAAAGTTAAGCCACCATTAGGTGGTGCCTCGGAATTGACATAGAGAGAAGAACTTCCTACCTTGTGCATTCATTTTTGCAAGAGAATCGTGAGCCTGTCTATTCATATGCGTATGTTTATCTGAAGAAACTGTCAACAACAGCCTACAAATTTCTTTAAGGAGAATGAACTATGCAGAAATAAATCAACAGCAAAATCAGGCACTAGATTGAAAAAGTGCATAAAATGAGTCTATCTTTAATGTATGCTAAAATATGCCTTTTGCTATTTAGGATGAATAAATTAAACTGCTATTTTCCATGTAACCTCATGACCTCCTAGGGGGTTATTTTCAGTGCAGTGTTTTGGAGGAGAAAAATAATCCCTCAGGATCCTTAAGTTCTTCTGCTGTGCAAGATTGAACTGAGATAGCTGGAGGCAAGAAACAGCACAGTTCCCAATTCTGATACCATTGAGTGTACTACTATTAAAAAAGTGCCATTTAATTGTCATTCAAACACATCTCCTCTTTAAATGGCTGAAGTCTGGTTGTACTAACAAGTTTTTGTTTCATTTTGTGAAATGCCTGGATTTGAGTTTAAACTACTGTAAAAATACATAATAAATACAATTAAGTTTAAAATTCAATTGATTAAAAATATCTTGTATCTCCTATTAAACTTGTATTTCTGATTTTCCACCATATTGTTACTTTTCCTGTGTCCATTCTTTCATCATATACAGTTAGCCTGCAATATTATCAGGGATCTTTCTTCCCCTTGCTATTCCTCATGCCTACAAAGAGGCTACACTGAACTACATGACAAGGTTGTGTGCTGGAATTCCCAAAAAGTCACTTTCTGAGAAAATCGGGAACAATATTTGCTATGTGAAGAAGAGCACCACRCATGGGATACACAGGAGGCTGATACATACTGATTTCTAGGGGAAGGTTTGCAAGGCACATATAAGATGGGAAAGAAAAGGATAGGAGAAAACCTCTGAAAATGTATTTGGCTTGTGGGGGGAACCAAGATGTGCAGGCCCTTGCAAGCACAGAGATTAGTCTTACAGCAGGGAACATGATACAGCAGAGATTTCAAACTAGTGATAGCTATGAGCAGGATGGCAGATGAGAACATAACCTAAGCACAGCTGATTTGGGTGTGCTGAAAGGAATTGAGAGGACCACTGTAGAGATATAAAGAAGGCACTTGTATGAGCAAAGGAACGAGATGAGCTTGACTGGATCCATGTTTCCTTGGTGAGAAAGTCAGGGAATGGATTTACTGCTGGTCCATGTGATATATAAAAGGTAACAGGAAAGTATAAATCATAATCCCAATGATTTGGGATTATGAGAAGTGAGAAGCACAGAGGAAAGCAGGAAGGGATCAAGGTTTCAGCTCTACTGACTGGAATTAGTCTTGTTTTCCTTTATCTCTAGTTGCCCTAGAATACTCCCATGGCTGCAAAGCACTATATATTCTTTAGGTGACCAAGGCTCTGAGGTGCCTGTCCAGGGGACCTCAACAAATGCCAGCTGGAAATTCTGTTGTCCCCATACATGTACATTAAATTGAATGGCTCTATTATACCACATATCTGAAATGGGAGAGAATGTCCTGACATCAGTGAACCTTAAACACCTATCTACCAGAGAGTAGACGTTTACAAGATTTTTATGCAGATTACAGAAAATTTAAAGAATTCTCACCATACTCTTTTAGTCAGTATCAAACACAAATAAATACATAGAACTGAGATATATTCTTATATATGATACATTCTCTATTATTTTCTCAGGTTCTGTCACTAATGAAATCCATAAATGTCACAAATAAATCCTGCATGTTAATTAGTTTAGACAACTGTTAGTGAATATTTAACATATATTATTCTAATAATGTAATAACTAATTCCTATACAGTGATAAGCTGACCATAATGAAATGGTGTGCACTTACACTGTCTCTGGTAGCAGTGTCCAAGTGTGTTCCTAGTTGTATTTATTTAGGATTATTTATTCACCCACTGTCCTGCACCAGCCAGTGCACAGCAGAGCCATGTCACTGTAGTCATCCCACACTTCAACACATTTGGGCATGAAAGCTGCCAGACCCCTTTTGAATCTCACCGCTCCAGACCTTACTGGCACATGCCATCCCCARCCTCCTTTGTCCTGCACATCTGCTGATAATCCCCACATGCCTCTAATGCCTTTGCTCATTGATCACAGAAGTGTCTGACTTGAGAGCTCTGCTTCAAGGCCACCCATTCTCTCTGCAAGAGACCCTTGTAATAGATTAGGACATTGGAGTCCTAATCTAAACATTGGAGTCCTAGTCCAAACTAAGTTTGACTTCAATGTCCATGTTGCCCTGCAGCAGAGCATTCCGTCACTTTCTTCAGCAAACTATGAAAAAATACCAATTTTTATTGTTTTGATCATCCCACCTACTTGCTGGACTTCTTGCTCATCAGTTCTCATACTGGAAAGGACATTAAACAACTGACCCTTGCTGACTTGTTTCATGTCTTTCAAGATGTCACAGATGTCTGCCAAATCCTGTATCTGGTGTGAGCCCAAATCCTCTTTCTGGTGGGAGCCAGATGGGAGGTAACATGTATAGAAAAAGAGGAGACTAAGCTGGGAAAGTAGAATCAGAGGAATTTCTGTGTTGCTATTGAGGTAAACACATTCCATTATGATTTAGGTTGTTTTTTTCTAGGTTAAAAACAATATTATCAAACCTTCAGTTTTGCATTTGGTCTACTTAGCTCAGCTTTTCCCTAGAGAAGGGATGCAAAGTGACAACAGTGCACATTTCCCTCCCTAAATGCTTGGCCTCTGTTACTGCAGAGCTCATGCACCGCACAGTCTGGCATCAGATTCTCACCCCTAATTCATTGGCTTCATATGCAAAATGGGAGATACTAGAACCAACTCAGGTATTTAGCAATCTCTCGAGTAGTTGGGTGTGTTCCAAATCTGCTTCTATTACTTAGTTGTAGCTTGCACCACAATCACTCCTCTTCTGTGCAAGTCTTGAATTAATTGCATCTCTATGGCCATCATTGCCACAAACACTGAAGTGATTCATATCGTTCAAAATTATTAAAAACAAACTTATATTTGAGTTGCTGTCAGTACAATGGCTGATTCTAAACTACTTCCTTAAAAAAACTCATATTGCTCCTTTTTTTCAAGACATTCTTTCAGGTTTCTGGCATATTTTTACATTTATTACACTTTATTACATACAGAATTATTGTCACTTTTACCAGCTTTTGTTCAAGAAACTGATCCTGAATTTAGACAAGTCTAGTCCAGTTATCCCAGATGACTGCTCTAATGGAAGTACTGACGTGCTGACATTCTGTGTGTGTATGGATGAGGATCCACCTGCCATCGTCCTGTGCTGCTGTCTTGTTCTGCCTCTGACAATGCCCCTTCTCCATCCCTTTTGGCCTTTCTCCCTTTTCACTCYAAATCCGCCTGGGTAGTTCTTATTTACACAAACTAGAAACAACTTTAGCAGTTCCCACATTCACTTCAGGATGTGGAATGTGGAATTCCATAATGAGGAATTTATTTTAATGGGAGTATTGCAGCAGTTTGTAATTTTTTAGGTGATTAGGTAGATAAATAATAGAAAAATGGAAGTAGTTTTTACCCTTATGGTTTCTGATTAACTTTCAAAGCTGTCTGGAAACAAGGTTATGATGGGGATAGTATACTTCCTGCCTCTCTATCCATCATTTTCTCAAAAGACCATCAAATGTATGGGTCTAAGAGAAGCCTGATGTAGTCTGAGCTACGGATGAAGTACTAGAAACATCATTTTAAAAAAATATTAATGGGAGACAAAGTTAAGAATAGGAAGCTTGCCTAGAAAAAGGAAAAAAAGTACTCAATAAATCTCACTAAAAACCTCACAATCACAGTCAGCAGGCAAAATAATAAATGTAAAAATAGAAATATGTACTGCACAGGGACAGCTAGCACAATTCAGATGTCTTGGAGTTCCCCTCTCAGAAGAAGAGAAATTTTCACTGGTGAATGAATAAATGACCCAGGTATGTTCTCTGCATCAGCAGTGCTTTGAAATTCTTCAGTCTTTGATAATGAGGCCTACATATTTATATAAAGAATAGCATTTCCAGAGAGGCATAAAGGAATTCAAAACAAACACTGATTTTCTATGAGTATGCAGTTGCACAGAACTCTTAAAAGGAAGTTCTGCTTGGAGGACAAGGGTCTTTTCAGTACTGTGGAAATTAAGATGAAAATAGGGACTGAAAGAAAAGAGATGACATTTCTGTTGAGGGGTTCATATGCACATTATGTGGGAGGAAGAGTCACAGAATCTAAACTGCCAGCCTTCACAGGTTCATGTTTGTGGTTCAGGTACAAGAACAGGGCTACTCCTTCTCAGGGATCTGTGGCAGGATGTGAAAGCTGAGCAGCAGCATCTGAGACATGATTCAGAGGGTATGGCTGCAAAAGAGTGCATACTGCAGGAATCTGAGATGTTGAAGCACAACAAATGGATCTGCAAAAAAAATAAAGCTCTTCAGAGCAGTCCTTTCTGACCCTTTTCAATTTCTTAAAATTTGTTAACAGTGAGGACACCAGAATTATAGAATGTGGTGGCATTAAAGCTACTTTTATTCCTGATGTTAAATTCTTCTACAGTGTGCAAGTTTACAATATACGCAAAAGGCATATTACAGGATCTTACAGACACRAAGAAGTATCAGAAGTTTTTGCTGGGTTGTCTGTTTACTATGTATCCTTGCTTCTTTTGGAGCTGCCTTACTATTTATTCCCATTGATATGACCCTGTATTTGGCTGTATCTGAAAGGTCCCATTTAGGTGTAGGTCAGACCACACCCTGGCTGCCTGAGCTGCTCATCCATCAAGKTTTGAACAAACACTGTTCACAGCTCAGAATTCTAAGTGCAAGTGTCATTGCTTGCCTTAAAAATGCAGTGATTACTGGGAAGCACTTATGGGCTCMTAGACATTTGTAAAGCTGCAAAGGAATAGGCCAGAAGCAGCTGCCTGTAACCTTCCCAGCTGCCCGTTCTACATCAGCACCTTCAGTAAGTGAACCTGTCTGTTTCTGACCCCTATGTTCTCATCCATTTCTTGCCATTCCAGGCATTTTCATGCCATCAAGGCTCTCTGAGTTATACACCRCTTATATACACAAAGATTTTACACTGGCTTTCTAAACATTACAGAAAATCCTAAATAACATCAGTCCTACTCTTGGTTTCCCATAATCATCTAGGACCATCTCAACTGATCAATAACTCCTTTTGAGCTATGCCAGTCACCTCAAATCTGACTCAAATCAGTGTGAGCTTTCTTCATAGAATACAATGTTGACTTTCCAGAAAAATACCTGAGAACTATCCACATATATCTGCACCATTGCACTTATGAGCAGCTTTGCAATTTAGCAATAAATTATTATTTTCCCTAAAGCTGCTACTGTGTATGTCCATCTTCTAATTCCTTATTGTATTCTCTATAGGCATTTATTGTCTCTGACTGATGTCAGAAAAATCAGTCTACTATTATCTGGTTCTCACTGGTCCCATTTGAATACTTATAGTCAGTCTTCATGTTTTGCAGAATTTCTGCAATAATTTAAGCTTCATTAAAATTAATAAGGTTTCATGCTCCCCAAGATCCCACATGCAAACTTCTTTAGAACTCCCAAATTCAAGTTCTTTAGGACCTGCATACTTAAAAATGTTTCTAAGAAAAGTAATTTAATAGCCTTCTCAATAATTACCAGCAAAGCACTTATCATCATATGATACAAATATGTCACACAGTCTTTCAACAATAGAACAAATTCATTTATTAAACAATTTTATTTTTTTCTGCATCAGTATCAACATTCTTTAAAATRTTGATATAATAGGCCTATAATAGTGTTAAGATTTAGGAAACTTGAGCTGTTCTTAAAACTACCAATCATGCATATTGTTACATTCTTATCCATTTATTCTGTGTTTCATAACTTGTAATGACTGCTAGGTTTGCTTTTTGTCAACTGTATCTATTTATTTCAAACTGCTGTGTTTGCTTCCCCACTGAATTAGAAACATATTTTTTCTACATCTCCCCTCTTTCATGATCACAATATTCTGACATCTTTACAGACATCAACTTCTTGATAGACTTTCTCTACTATGATAATTTTTCTGTGTAGTGTTTTCTTTTCACTCAGTCACTCATTTTCCACAGCTGTTGCGGCACAAGTCAGAATATTTGCCTTTGGGAACAAGAAGTTATAGACAGTGTCCGTGTGTGTAGTATGGACTGTAACCTTGTTTGCACATACTGAATAGAGCCATATCTATATATTCAGGCAAGCACAGACTTTCATTCTAGAAATAATTTTCACCAAAATAAAGTTTGAAGTTGTTAGGTTCCCTAATATTTTTTTTTGTCAGAAAGTAGTTAAYTAGGAGTTTTAGGAGCTCAAATAATGCTTTAGTAATTGGGACCAAAGTTATATGTGTGACCTGAAGTTTCTCATAGTAGCAGTGCAATTTTCTTTCCCAAAATCATTATGAAACACAAAAAGAAAAAGTTATCTTGGTCTTTAGTCTTGACTGCTGTGCAAGAAAGTAGCTCTCTATGGTGAACCCAGCTTAGGCTTATTCCTAATAGACTGATCTGTGTGTATTTACTTTCTTATGAATATGAAAGTTTAAAACTGTATTCAATACTCTGTTTCATAATTTATTACTCAATTCCCAGTGGGTCAAAGCCTCTCTCAGGACAAGGTCCTTTATTATTTACAGAACTAAAGAGGCCTAAAGCTTTTAATTCAGTTAATAACAGCCTCTCATGATGCCTGAAGATAKTTCCTTCTGGACACAAACTGTCAAACTGCTAGAAATGGAGAGAAGGAATTGAGGTGTGACCTGACAGACTTGCTTTCTAACTCATTACTCCAAAGAATATTTCTTTCTTTCACAACTGCTTTCCAGCATGKGAAGTTGCTCTCAATACCCAACCTTTTTTTCTGGAATGACTGGAGTAGAAATGTTTGAAAAAATAAAACCCCTTGCCAAATATAATGAGAATTTGAGTTAAAACCTGACAATGGGCCACTACTGTTGGATTGAGCATTGTTCAGACCAATATCAAAGTAACTCAAGGCCCATTAAAAGAAGCTGAGCCCAAAATTTTCATAAAGCAAACTATGAAAACTGAAATATGATTAGTTCTTGTTTTCAATTCACAAAAAATCAAAACTGCAGYGAGCAGTGTGGTCTCTACTTATTCTGATGGCCACAAGAGGGTACAATTTGTAAATTGTATGTGAATATGATGGTCCTATAGAGTTTTCTCTAAGTGACATCAATCTTTTCTGAAGTCCCAAAAATCCATCTCCAGACTGACCTGAGGGAATTTTTAGCACAGCACCTACCCAGGAACATCCCTTCAAGAGCTGCCCAGGACACATGTTGAAGGCRACCAGCACATGCTGTGTGGTGGATCCCATTCAGCCAGGCCCACAATCCACAGTTCTCAGACATCCCAATCTCTTCAAACCTGTCGCTGCTTTAGCCAGGAATACCGTGCTGACAACAAACACAATGTACTTTCAGCTATGTCAGAGGCACCCAAACAAAACCCTTGAAGGCTCTTATATTTTTAACCAGCCCTTGGGCATCAGAGCAAAGGCCAAATGGTTTTGTCTGGGCACATCAGGAATCACAGAATATTTTGATTTGGAAGGGACTCAACAGGATCATTGAATCCAGCTCCTGGCCCTGTACAGAACACCCCAATAGTCACACTCCACGTGCCTGAGAGTGCTGCCCAAACACCCCTTGAACTCKGTCAGGCTGCTGCTGTGACCATGGGGAGCCTGTTCAGGACACTGGCTATCCATCCTGGAACCAAACACTGTTTTTTTCTCACTGGGCAAACGAAATAGAAATGGGACAAAAGGAAAAAAGGGCTTGACTACAGGCTTCCTTGTGACACATAACTAATTCTGAGGTGATAGCTGCAAATCTGTGGTTGGGCTCAAACCACCCTCAGTATTTACCTCAACATCAGCCACTTTGATAAACAAGTATCAGTATTGTTGGAAATCATAAAATAACAGAGTGTRTATTGCAGTGAGTTCCCATGTACACTAGCATGCACTGTGAAATGGACTCTCTCCTGCAGTGATGCTGGTGGGGTCCCAAATGCATCAGTGTTTTCACGTATTTTAGGGAAATCTGCCAAACAYATGCTCAGATGTTGGCAGAAGTGGCAAAAGCAGAGCCTCGACAGCTTCTGTCTGTTATTGCAATTGTTTGATCCCATCTATGACTACATAGAAGATCCAACAGACATTCAAGCAGAAGCTTTTTAACTTTAGGATCACTCGGCAAGGTGTGACCGGAAAAAAAAAAAAAAAGAAAAGAAAAGAAAAAGAAAGAAAAAGAAAACCACAAAGCCGGGGTGAGCCGGCGCCCGCCCCAGGCCCGCGGTAACGGCACCGCCACGGCCTCACGCGCGTCCCCCACGCGGGGCCGCTGGCCCTTTAAACGCCGGCGGGTGGCCCGTGCTGCCGCTGGCTGGGAGACCCCGCGCCTCCAGTGAGAGGTGAAACCAAGATGGCGGCCGCGCAGTGACTGAGGCGGAGCCGGGGCCGGAGGGAGCTGGGCCGCACCAGCCGCTGCCGCTGCCCTCCCTCCGCAGGGCATAACGTTTCTCTGCCGGCCGGTCGGGCCGCCAAGCGCCTGGAAGCGCAGCCACGTCGCAGGGCGCGCTGGGGAGTCGGGGCTGAGCCGCCGCAGCACCGGGAGGAGGAGGAGGAGGAGGAGGAAGAAGAACATGGCGGCGGAGTCAGGCTGGGAGTGAAGCCGCCGCCTGCGACCAGAGCCCATGGGGAAGACGGGGCGCTAAATTCGGCTGGCCGTTCACTTCGTCCCGGGACGGGCAGTGTCCGCAGGCCCCGGGCAGCCCCGGCGGGAAGGAGGGCGGCTCCTTGGAGCCCCGCGCTGACGGACGGCGAGCGAGGGGCTTCGGGCCTGGGCAGCTGCTGCACAATAGAGCCGGGCTACAGGCCGGAGCGAGCGGCTCCTCTCCCCCCTGCCTCCCTTCCTCTGCTTYTCTCCGACCTCACCAGCCTCCCCCCTGCTTTCCTCGGCAGGGCTCTGGCTTCCAGGGACGCCTGCTCCTGTCACGCTGGGCCGGCCGCTGTCCGCCGCTGCTTCCCCTACCGTGGATCCCCTTCTCCTCCGGGATCCCTTCTTCACCGCCTCTCCTGCCTGCCCTTCGCCCTGCAAAGAACCACTYTTCTCTCTGCGGCTCTCCCTGCCTAGACTTACTCGCCTTTTGTGCAGCGTCTGACTGTACCTGAAGGAGCAGGTCCCCTTTTCACATCTTCAGCTCTTGTTCCCCCCTCTTCCCCAATTCTCTGCTACCCTCGATAATGAGGATCCTTTTGGGGCATTGAAGAGGAGTAAGAAGAGCTTGCTTGGCGTGCCCTTGTGGGGCTGCTCCCTTCTTTCCCGCTCCCCTCCCCTGAGGGGGGCCTGGCCCCCAACCAGCCTTCTCCTCCAGCGATTGCGAGCCAGAGTGGTGGCTGCGGTGTGGCAGGCGGCAGGATGACGGACACYCGGCGGAGGGTGAAGGTTTACACGCTAAATGAGGACCGCCAGTGGGATGATCGAGGCACAGGGCATGTGTCCTCTTGCTACGTGGAGAGGCTCAAGGGCATGTCCCTGCTAGTCAGGGCAGAGAGTGATGGTAAGTGTATGGCTGAAGGTACAGTCTTTCCTCGTCTACCCAGTATAGGAACTGGGTGTAGCTTTGTGTCTGTTGCCTTAGTGTTTTGCTGCATAATTCAAATGGTATTCCTAAAAGCAACGAGGCTCTAAGGAGGTTAAGGAACCTCTAAGCAAGGAGGTTCATTTCTATGGTAAGTGAAAGAAATCGAAGATTGCCATCGAGTGCGAGCGTAGTAGGCAATGGGTTCATACTGAATACACATTGTTGCATGCCGAAATGCGTTCGAGTCTGGTTGTGAATCTTTTATGGGTTTGGATATCTAGTGGTCTAGTTTTGAAACTGATCACTGGATGTTTCTGGAAGCCCTCTTATGAAAGTTATTGTTCAAAACTTAGATYTTGGCTTGTAATACATGTTTTCAGAAGGTCATTAGATGGCTAACACCCTTCTTGTTCCCCCCTGCCCTTTTTCTTTGGTAGCTTTTAGAATTATGTAAGACGTTCTAACAGCTATCAACAGTTTTCAAACTACAGTTGTTACGGTAGTAAAGACAATACACTGGAAAGAGCAGCATTTTCAGAGATGCCATTTTTTTAATGGAGTGGGACTTCTCAGTCCTTCAGCAGTTCTAGGTCTTCCTGAAARTAAGTTTAAAATGATGGCTTATCAACTTCTTTCACGTTTTCTGGCAACACAAATCAATAGTGTGAGTAGCAATATCTAACCTTGTATCTTCATGTCTTGACTGTTGTTTAAGTGAGTTCCTGACTGCTATGATCAGAGTAAATTTTAAAATGTGTACTTTACAATATCAAGCTTGTACCATTTTACTTTTAAGTCTGTCAATGCATGATTTACTACTTCATTAGATGTATAGCCACTGTATTTAGTGATTTGTAGATCTAGTTGTAGTTTGTGAATGTCAACAGACCATGTAATTTTAATTATTTAAGTTTTTTACTGTAGGAAGTTGGATGAAAAGCAAGTTGAGAATCATTAAGCTTTACTTTTTGTGAAAGTTCTGACAAACTGTACAGTATATAATCTCTACAGCAAAGATCATAAATTGATATGGAGGAATCAGTCATCTGAGCAGGATTTTGATGATTGATCATCTGATGAGCCCCCAGAGAGATCTTGTAGTTTCTTGATTATACTTCAAAAAGTTAATTTGATACCTGATTTTTATTTATTTTACAATGAAAAAGATGYTTTTGAATTTTGTGCAGCTTCATAGTGCAACAGAAAACATTCGAAATTGAATTAGGTTTAGTTAAATTTCAACATGAGGGAATTAAAAATATTATCACTAAATTTTTACAGTATGTTTTGTCGTTGATACTGTCCTGGCCGCCTACATGGCTGTTGGGGTCGTGTTTAAAAACKGTAATGTCTCCTATACATTAACAATTTTCTGATTTTTTAAAAATTCTTTTTWTAAAAGAAACCAAAAGAACTGCAGTTCCTAGCCTGCTTGTGAAGAAATAGCTTATTCAAACTAAAATCCATTTATTAACTTTCTGCGGGAAATGCGTGCTTCAGACTGATTAGACGCTGAGTTGTATTGTTGTGAGTTCGCTTGTTGTAAGTGAACATCTGTAAGAAGGAAGATACAAATTGGTGTGTTAACTAAAATTGAGTCATTGCCTTGTGTTGCATAGCTGAGATACTCAAAGCAGAGTATTCTGCTACTCAAAGCAGAAGTTTCTCAAACTTACTAATTGACCCTAATATAGAGATATGTATTTGGCAGGATACACACTTTAGACGCCTCTCAAACTGCACACATATACTTCAAAGTGTTGAATAATAAGCAGAGTTAAAGTTCTTATTATAGCAGGTAGTCCTGGGTAGACGTGTACTCTATTAATAGGCTAGTTTTTCTAACTTGTTCGTGTAAACACCTCATAAAATTTGATTTCTATTTTGTTTACTCCCAGTGTCTATTGTTTGTGAGCTAATTTTCAAGGCAAATAGTAATTTTTACATGTCAGCATATGATTTGGGAAAAGGTATTGCCAGACCTGTGTTTTATATACTGTGCAATTTGTGGTTTTTTGTGTGTTTCTTTAACTAAATGAAGTCGTTGACTGTGATTTTTAACTTTTTTCCCCGGTTACCAAAGGCAAACAAGTGGTAGGAACCTGACATACACACTATTTGCCTCCATGTTTCCAATGCATTTTTGTATTGTCTTTCTTAGTCAGCTCCTTCTGTTTCCACAATGAAACTTCTTCCTTCCTGCATTTCTAAACCAGCTTTTCCTARCCTTTGAGCTGAGATTCATCCTGTGCACACTGGCATGTTCTTACTGACTTACTCCAGGAAGCTGACAGAAAACCTCGGGATCTGTCTGAAGGTGAAGGCTCCATTTCCTGAGTAGGGGAAGTCGTGGGGATGTGAGCAGTGGTTCCTTATGCGTGTGGGAAATTCCCACTCCTGTTAAAAGGCCAGTTTGGCTATGCACAGATGAACAGCAGAATTGCCAGTGGTTKGTTTGGCTGACTATGTGGGCTAGCATGTAAGCTCAGTCTTTCGATTTTGCAGCTGTGACTTAGTGTAGTAGGCTGCTTTACAAATGGTTGAGATTTTATAGCACAGTCAGGGTGTTCAGATCAAGGAAATAAAATCAGTATGCCACATCCAAGGTACRCTATCATTTGGAATTGGAGGAATAAGAACTAAATAAAAGGTGGCTTTATCTGTAGGAGTGTTTTTTGAACTTGTGTTCAAACACATGTGCTGGTGTTTGTTTTAACACCATCTTGAAAGAAAATAATTTAGAGCAGATGAGTGATTTGTGTTGCTAGCTGAATGTCTAATGTTCCCAGGTACTAAACTGTTGAGAGTCATTGCAGACAATTTGAAGTAATCAATTTTAGAACAGAAATACCATAATCTGWTTTCATATCAGGTGTATAATGCTTTGAAGCATGAAATTGTAATTTTTTTAYGCTTTAATAGCTATTCACTTTTTATTTAAAACCCTGAAAAGTTGCTTTCTGTGATTCCTATTTGCAGTGCGTTCTACTTGAATTGCAGCAGAGCAATAGTGAAATATTTTCTTACAAATTATCACCCACCATGTGTGTTTATGTTGGTAATCAGAAGCCTTTGRTTTCTTACCCATTTCTGACATGGCATTTTAGGCTACTATGGCCTACCTTACCTTATCTTAAAATGTCTTTGTRCTTCTTAGGTTTTACTTCATGGTTTCAGATCATCTTTTTTTGTTCTGAACCCAGATGACTGAAGTAACCTCTAAAAGTGAATATTTCTGTTTAAGTAGTTTTGTTAATTTGAAGGTTKAAACCTTTAATTGAAACTTACTAGTCCTGTATCTAAACTTTTTGACAAGCCAACGTTACCCCTCCATTGCAGGCCATATTTGCAAGCTCTCTTTTAGGAAGTCTGATAATTTTCGTTAGAAGTTGTAGTTTGCTGCTTCTGAAGTCTGTATGTTAATGATTTCTGCCACAGGGCAAGCACCCCCATCCTTTCTGTTTCTGTAATGCAGGTATCAGTAAACCTATACAACTAGCAGAAGACTTAGACAAARTTTGGCTTAAGTTTATTTTACCTTGTTTAAACTCAAGTGGCTAATTTTATTGGCTTGTTTTTAGGAAAGCAACATAGCATTTATCTTACAGCAGCATGGAGGAGGATGAATTGATTTTTTTGTTTGTTTTGTTTYTCCTGTTTCTCCCTTTCCTAAATACTTGTATTTAAGCCTCCAGAAGTGTCTTAGACACAGGAGAACACTTTCTTGGACCTTGGTTTAAGCTGTTTCTTGAGTTTCTGAGGATTAGTTTCTGTGATTAAGTTGCATCAGAACTGATTGCAGAACTTAAACCTCTGTGTGCATCTTGCAAGAAACAGCTCTCAAATTGAAACTCTCATTTAAGTGTAAACATGTTTGTACTGGTGAGGGGTAATGAGCACACTACTGTTTTCTGCTTTTGGGGAAGACTCCATACAACAGTTTGATGGGAGAGGAGCAGTGTTCAGATTAACTGGTCTTTTCCATACACATATTTGTAAACAAACCTGCAGATTTGCTRTTTAAGACTGTTGGATTGGGATACTTGACGACTCTAAATATAATTTAAAATAACATTGCATAGTTGTATGTCATCCCTTTTGAGTAAGTCTTTCCCTATACTCATATTCCTTCTGCAGCACAGAATCGTGTCTTATACCAACAAAACCCTTGGCTGTGGTGTACTGTATAATAGTAGCAGATAATAGAATTCTGCAAATCASTTTTCTTTTTTATAGGTGGCTTCAGATGTTATTTTTTGGCACCAGTGTTTTGCAATTGCCTTTACAAATTCATTGAAGGCTGTAATTTAAAAAATAACTGGATCTGGGTAATTTTGGAGCATTCATTAAAAGCACAGCTTGTAGAAAAGTGAGTTTTCAGATCTTACCTAACTTTGATTACAATCATTGGGTCTGTGACGATGAAATTTTGTTGGTGTATTTTTATGAAGTAGACTGGATAGTCCTAACATTTCCTAGGATAGTACTAAAGGAAAAGTACCTACATRGAAACTAATGCTTATGACAGAAACATTCTCCATGCTTTTTTTGCATTTCGATGTAAGATAAATGCTGTGTTACTTTCCTAAAAACAAGCCAATAAAATTAGCCACTTGAGTTTGAACAAGGTAAAATAAACTTAAGCCAAATTTTGTCTAAGTCTTCTGCTAGTTGTATAGGTTTACTGATACCTGCATTACAGAAGCAGCAAGGATGGGTGCTAGTAACAGAACGGGTGCAAGTTAGAAAACTGAAAAAAATTAAAAAAGGAGGAATAGTAAATTTGGGCTTGAGGCAAGAGATCTTTTTCTTTGTGTCTTGTTTTCCCTTGAGGGGTATTTCTTTCAGTTTTGTTGCTGAATTGTATCTGAGTTTGTAAACAGCTTTTACTCCAAGAGCAGTTGAGACAGGGTGGTAGCTTCTCAAGCCAACTTTAGTGGGGAAAGCTTCCTCTTTTAGAACAACAGACTTTGAAATTAGGAACAAACAGCCTTCACTGGTATATTAATATTTTTTATATATATATATATTTATTTTTTTTAAATTTTAAAATGTTAAAATACTTCACTGTGTCTGGTGATAGTAAGCTAATGAATATAAAAATCGTTGGTAAAACTTTTAAATTCACAAAGTAGTAACTGTTCTTATCATACAACAGAATGTTCTGAGATTTGTGTAATTCTTTAACTATACACCATTCTTATGGCAAGTGAAGTTGTGTGATCTGGTTCTTCAGTCTATTCCCTCACATCCCCCAACCTAGCATCTTCATAGGTGTCAGAYAGGGGGCTCGAGTGCATCCTCAGCAATTTTGTAGATGACACTAGGCTGAATGGCATGGTTGACATGCTCAAGAAGGACYTGGACAAGCTTGAGAAGTGAGCCCTTGTGAACCTCATGAGGTGCAAGGTGCTGCACCTGAGTCGGCAGCCCCTGATATCAGTCCAGGCTAGTGGATGAACAGAAGGTGAAGAGTAGTCCATATTCTAGTAATGTTTGCCTTAGAACTGTAGGGATGAAACAGACTTTAACACTTTTCTTAAAGAAAGTTTGGACTTTACTGAAAGAATAAATTTAAACAGGTAAGTGAATGGAGAAATTCCATTCTAAAGGAGTACTTGCAGCCTTATGTTTTATTATATGATTGACAATGCACGTTAATTTATCAGTATTTCTTCGCGTAAGCTGAGTCTCTGCAGAATTGTAGATTTAAGTCATGCACTGGCATTAGTGCAGCTGAGTATCCAGGTGGATGAGGGAAATAATTGGTCCAAGAATAAAATCAGTTTTAAGGATTGTTTTTACATAGATTAGCCCTTCAAATAATTTAAATGTGACACAATAGTGGTAACACTCAAAAGGAAGAGAAAGAACACACAGACAGGAGAATGGAATTACTGCTCTGTGTCTCACATCTGTTACACCTGCTGTGAAACCATTGTTCTGAGTTTATTGTGTGAAGTTTTTTGGTATTAGCATTCACAACATTTACTACTCTTAGTTTCTAGATTCGCTTCCCAGGAAAATAAGTGTTTTAACTAACCTTTAGGAACAAATACCACATTATTATGAATTTCACATTAAACAACCAGAGGTAATCTCTGGAATGCAGCTGTGATTCTTTTGGTGTGCTGATTTGCAGACTTTATAATCTCTAAAAAACTTTCTTTGGAAAAGTCATTACTCAGAATAAGAAAGGTTCAAAATTCAGTCCTCAGAGCACTCTTAATCATTCTGTACWGTGTGAACAGTATCTCTGAGGGAGAAATGAAATATAAAGCTCAAGGATAGGGGCTAAGAGACTTATTGTTGCTCGAGGAAAGAGTGATCAGAAAATTTATGTGGAGATGAAAATTTTAGTGCACATAATAAATAAGTGAATAAGTAAATAAGTGATTTTTTTTTTCTAGGCTCTCTTCTTTTGGAGTCCAAAATTAATCCGAACACTGCGTACCAGAAGCAACAGGTAAACCTACATTTCTTTTCTCATGTTTAAAGGCAGATTCTTTAACAATATACAACCAGTAGTGTAGGAATATAGTTATTTCTTTGCCTATTTCAAATTATATTTTATATTCTTGTGCGAAAAATAGGCAAAGTAGTTTGCACAGTTTTTGTGCATTACATGACCATGCATTATTTCTCTGCATTTTGGTGAAGTTACTCAGATAAATTGCATTCTGTTTTGCACCAGAAATTGCTTTCGAAGAGACAAGCAAAACCTAGTTGTGAAAATCACAAAGTAGCTGAGRTTCCTGAGGGTTATAGTATCTGAAACTTAATATCATGTGGGTTTTTCTACTTTATATTTCAGATGCTATAACTTTAAATGTATTTTTATTCAAGGGAAGACTAGAAGGCTTTAAAGCTTTTACATGTCAACCTTTTTTTGTCTTTTACTTGAGGGTGAGTATGGTTTACTAATGCTCCAAAGAATTCTGTATGCATAAAAGCAGCTTCTCACTTGTAGTTTGCACCTTGCTTCGATTATTTAAGCCATACATTGTGAACCCTAAAAGAATATTCCTGAGATGGATAAGAAGTGAGCTGTGTAGGTTTTGTACTTTATTTGCTGTTCTTGTTTCATGGATGCTGAGAGTTGCCCTTAGAGGTTTAAAAATGTTGAACCAGATTGTATTTTGTTGCCTGTTTGGTCGGCTCAGACTTGTTAATATCTTGTCAGGTATAGTTAATGTAATAAAACTCTCTTCAGTCTTTCAACTTTAATAATTTATTGCAGGCATAGACATACTGTTGTTTTGTTCACAGGCAGCCCCAGTAGTTGCCTCTCTGCAGCCATTTGTAGGATTGTGTTTTGAACTGAATGGGAAGAGCCAGTATGGGTTTAAAATACCCTTCTTGAAAAATTTAACCTGTGTCTGTCTCTTGATATAATTCATAATGCACCATATGAGCAGCCCATACTGAAAAACTCATAAGACCAGTCTGGAGGGGTCTGGAGAATCAATTCCAAGGAGTAAGAAAGGACAAGATCAACAAAAATGCTAAGCAGAGTAAATCTTAGCTGTAATCCTGACTAGCTTGAGGTCATGGTTCTATGATACAGTAACTTGAGCTTTAAAACTCCTGAACTGACACTGAATAGTATTTCACAGTTCTGTGGCATAAGGTGCTGATCTGGTGTAAACTTGCGTTGCTGGCTTAAATCTGTTGAAAGAGTTTTGTATCAATAGGCTTTATGCCAGATCACATATGAAACCTATTTCAAGTAGCCATAACTTGTGAGATTGGTAAAAACCACCACACATGCCTGTAAGTGTAACAGCATCTCCTGCTCTGAGTCAGACATGTATTGTAATCTAGTGCTGCATAAATCAGTACTGGTCCTTGTGAAAACATGGTTAGAGAAATAAAAATACTAAACATGAATCTGTCTCATTATTAGATCATTGTATATTCTCTGTGTTGGGGAAGGGGAAGTATTGTTTTTAAAGCTTTCAAATGCTGTATAGATAGAAATTTATATTTGTAGGTGGATTGTTCATATTATGTAAGCAAACCAGTTTCTAATATAGGTTGAATATGAGACTCCACTCTGAGAGCCTTAGAAATACTAAATATTTCTTGGTTTGTGTGTATTAAATCTGCTTTGTWGACTGTCATGTGAGACCTACTTATCTTTTCCGTTAGTAAAAGGCAAGTTCAGAGTTTAAATCTGATACTATATGAGCTGAGCTTGGAGCTTAGCTGCTGAAAGAAAGAGTAGATTTTTTCCAGCTCTGCTCCTAGAACTCTGAATAGCTTAAAYTTACTAAATCACAGGAAAATCAACTTGATACTTTAAATCCCTCTTCAAAAACTGGTAACTCTCTATGTRTGGCAGAAATTTCAAGCCACCTTACACAAGATCCATTTGTGGAACTGAGGTGGAAGGGTGAGTGAGATCTTTCTTTTTGACTGCAGAAGGCCACTTAGGTCATCTCACTACTAGTGACATTGCAGCCCGGGATAGAAGTCTTGCTTTTGAGTTTGCCTGCTGTTTGCAGTTGCAGTTAAAAAATTTCAAGAAAAATTTCCCAGAAGTYTAAGACTTGAAACTTCAAAGTAAGTGTGTAGTGTTATGATCTTGCCCGGCTTTTATCTTAGAATTTTGTTGTGAAGGTGAAACTCCGTTTTATTTTAAGGTACATAGCAGCATATCTGCTTCTGTTGTGACACATCATGCTGCTTGTGGGCTCTTTGAATATCTAATGGAATAAATGGATGGGTTCTGACTTTTGTTTAAGTTGATGTGAGGATTGCWAGAAGAAACAATCTTTTATTGGCCCAACTGAAACAATTTGTGTTTGGAAGCAAGGAGAGATAAGGTGTAAGTTCGCAGGGAGACTTGCTTTGCCAATTGCTTTGGATTCTTCAACAAAAGAAGCCTATAGGTACCTTTGTGATAAACAGTGAAGTCTTTCTGCTGGTGAAAGAACCTACTTATACTGCGCTATTAGTGCTAGTGTGAAAACATATCATCTCTTTAATTGTTGATATCACAAATTATSCCATCTCATGGTACGTATGTGTGTTTTTATAACTTCATATCTTAGACAATTATTTATCAAAATACTAGTGTGAAGACCTGAGGACAAGTTTGCCTTGCTGCCTCTGTTCCCTTGGTGTGTAAAACACCCATGGAAACTAAAACCAAACAAACCAACCAACACACCAATAAAACCCCAACAAAAACTGTATCTTCAAAGCTGAGTTTGTAGTGTGATTTTGTTCCAGTTGTCGGTTTTATATTTTTTGGTGGTCAGTATTGAAAGCAGTGACTGCCCTTTGTGGTGGTAAATACAGTTTTCTGCTTTTGGAGAGAAAGAATACTTGGAAGATCTTGAGTCCTGCTCACGGACTCATTTTTCATGCATCAGCCTGAGATACTTCCGTTTGCACAGTCTAGTTCCCAGTCTTCCTAGACTTACTTGCCATCTGAAGAATTGAAATAATTCCTTAAGGCGTGAGATGCATAGACARTCTTTTAACTGCCTTTTCAGTAGTCAAATTAATCTGTTGCAGTGAAGAGCCATTTTCTGCTGCATGTTCAGAAAGAAMGGTCTATATATCTGATTCTGCAGTGCAGAATTGCTACCAGTGGAAGTTGATTGATGCTTTGAACCATGTACTTTCTGGCAAGCTCATTAGTACTTTTACTAGAACTAGAAGAGAAGTAGCYATATGAGGAAAACAAGSTAGAAAGAAAACAGCTTGAGMGACTAATGTCCTATGGCTCAAAAAAAGGACTTAATATTTCTTACGTTAAGGTACTACTTGTATGCAGAAACTTCTTCAGAAATGCAAACTGTGCACAATACAGACACGTGAGCACCTGATTTCTGTTCTTGTTTACAGCTCTGTGTTAAGTTTTTTGGTATTTTTATTTAAAARTGTTACAATACTGGTCCTAAAACTTTGCCATGGAATATACTKGATTTAATTATGGGGTAAGTAGTAGCATACAGCTTAAAAGCTAATTTTTTTTAGTAAGTGGAATTTCATTATTCAAGGCATTGCTGGGTCACACATGGAATACTTAGTTTTTCTCTTCTGTTGTTGGTTATTTTCTTAATATTCTAGTGAAGTAGAAGATATTTTAATTGTGGGTTGAGGGGGGTTAAGACATTACARTTTCATAACGTTAGTGACAAAGATGCTGTTCTTAAACAAGTGATCCTTATTCAGAAAATTAATTGCCCTAGTGTATTAGGGCAACACACCTTCCTGTGCAGCCCTAAAAGGTTAAAAACCCTCTATACACATAGCATTTATCTAGGAAGAAACCTGATATGGGTGTGGACTGAGGCTTTTCAATATACTTTGGTAATGCTTTAAAAATAGAACAGTAAAGATTTCTGTCCTTAGCTTTCTTAGATGCATCCACTGCATCCTGTAATGCAGTGATGAAGTATTGCATCCCTTCCTGTGCCTGTTACAAGGAAGTATTGCATCCCTTTCTGTGCCTGTTACAAGGAAGACTTGAGTTTCTTACAGCTTCCACCTACAGAATCTTGCCTCTGCACTTGAGATGTCTTGTGTCCTTTGCCTTGCAGTAATTTTTTCAGTTTCCCACAAGAATAAAAGGCTGAAGTTCATCCAGAGTGCTGTCTACTAGCTATGTAACTTGAAGGTGGCCATCCTTGAATAAAGGAGAGCAGATTCATTAATAAAAAAGACAAGTTTTAAAAAAATCCAAAGAGTCATTGACAGAATGCTCAGAGAATATGAACTTCACGCCCCTGCTGTCATGACAAGCAACCCAACAATGAAACTATTTCAATAAAATTTATACATATTGTAGCTAAGATAGTAAAGGAAAGTGTGCRGCTTTGCAGGGTGAGGGAATAAACAAGGGGAATGGTGGGCTGTTCTTGGATTTGAGGTGGGCTGGTTCTTCATGTCTGTTTTCCTGTGTACTGTGATTTTTCTGCTGTTCCTGAGGATGGCCAATGGTCAAGGTTCTGCTAATATATAAACTGATTATATTCCATGTGGTTCATGGGAATGCAACTATGAAATCACTAATTGAGAAGTTGYGTAGATTGTTGAGCTTTCATGAAAGCTAGTAGAGCACAATCTGAGTATGCCTTTGACATGTTAATCAGTTTTTTTAATAAATTGTTAGCATATCCAGATAACCAGGTTCTAGGTGAAAAAGTGCAYGGAACCAAATGAATTTAAACTTCATATTACATTACTTAGGTAGGTTTTTAGCTTGAAGATTCTGCCACAACCTACCACAATAGCTGTATAATTTAACTTAAAAACCCAGGGTAGTGCCAGTAGTTTATTACATAAAGAAAAATGTGATAGTAAATATTTTGATAGCAAGATGCTGAAAAGTGTCCTGACATGTCCAGGGAAGTTTCTGTGGCTGTAAACAATATAAGGGCTTAGGTAAGGAATTAGCAATCAGTCAGTCAAAGAGAGGAAGAAAGAGACTTGTAGTGTTTTACCTTCTATGGGTCAGGAARGTGTCATAGGCCTGAACCATGCGAAGGCATATAGGAAGAGATTMATTTCCTTCTTAAGACTGAAAGCAAGAATTTATGGAATACTCACCTTATTTAGGGGGTCACCTACTTCTTGAGTGTAGCCTTAATCTCATAGGGATGCCAAAAGAAAGTTTTGGAGCTGCAGAGAAGACTGGTGTTCTCCCTGGTCATGAATAGTAGTGAGAGTCCATTGTCAAAAGTAACATCTTTGTTAATTTAATCATGTTAGGAAAGAAATCCTAGTAGAATCAGATCCTGAGTACTAGTTGCTCTAGAATTCTTTGTGATAAAATCCCAGAACTTGCTTTGGGGATTGTGTCAGTACTATGAAACACACCTGCTAATCAGTTTTTTAATAGTTAAATAAAAGTTGGCCTTTAGTGAGTGCTATGGCAAGAACTGTAGAGATAGTGTCTATCAACAGCTTTTTACTGTTGAGGAAATGAAGCCTTTTGGCAATGGTTTCAAGAAATGAGAAGCTATATGGTAGATATTAAATCCTGTCCATCTAAGTGCAATTGCCGCTCTTCTGGGTTTAACTATTGCAGGTTAGCTTCTGGGGCATGAAGTCTCAAATAAAACTGCAGCACCCAGTAGTGCTTCTGGACAACAACCTCTGAATAACCAGAACTTGCTTCATGTAGGCTTGATGCAGCCAGCAGTGAGAGAAGCAGAACAGGAATCCCTGACTGTATTCCAAACTTTTGCCTCAGGCTGTGCACTTGTAGGGACTAGAATGTCCAAAGCAGTCATCCACTGATTGAAATGATTGATACCTCTTTATGGGAACATTAAGTACATAGGTCCCCTTAAAAGAACCCATACTTAGAACTTTTGGTTAAATTTTAAAATTCCTCATTTTATCCACGCAGTCATAATGACCACAAATATAACAGAACACAAACTTAAATAAAAGGTTCTAAGGAGACAGCAAGTTCTGTATGGGCTAAGACAGTCATGACGCATCCAACTGGCACTACTGTCAAAATATTTTTTTTTGCAAAGCAGCAAATGATTTTTCAATCTTTGAATAAGATCATGAACTCTACATAAATAGCTCCTGATTATCATCCTATTTTTAAAAAATATCTTGCCAAGAACTGTGATGCATCTTGAAAAATGTGAGGAGCTAGAATGCTGGGATTCTTGCAGAGCACTCATTATAAGATCTTTCAATGATAAAACCGTTGTCCGTGTTTGTGACAATTCACACAGTGTCGTTCTGATGGAATGCTGCTGTTTCACATTGTTTAACAATGAGCTAGATAAGAATATTTTTTAAATGTTTTAATTATCCCATCCAGTTCCTTGTGTAGATGCTAACATTTTGTATGAAATGCAAAAATAAAGGGCATGCCTTTGYTCCAAACGAGCCAGAACTGCTAATCAAAATAAAATTGAAGATTTTATGCTTATCAAGGTGTAATGTGCAACACTTACCTCCTTAGCTCTCTAACCAATAGCCACTTTTACTAAGCGTAGTTATTCTTACTCCTGTTTTCTCTTGGAATGGAGGAGGCATTCTTACGAAATTTCAGTTGCTTTCCAGTTTCAAGAAGTAATGTTTGACATTTAGAAGCAACAGATAGTCCCATTCTGTAGCTGAGAGATCCACAGTAGTTAGTGGACTCAAATTACACTGAAGAAATGTCAGATCAARCATGTACAAAGATTTATTTCAATAAAATAAGCAGAAAGTAGAYTGTTACTTGTGTGTTCTTCTGTCTTTAACTCCATCTAGAATTTCCTTCAGYCGTTTCTTCATACATGAGTCTTTTACTGTTCTTTTTGATGCTTGTAAGCGTTGTTCGATTAACAAAATGAARTTACTTGAGCAGAACTATATATTATGCAACTGAGTGAAGTGCTTTTTGTTTCATGTTCTTTTTTTAAAAGCCCTTTGATGCTTTTAAAAGCCCTTTGCACAAACGAACACATTTTAGTAAAGATCCAGAGAGTAGCAATTGATAAATTTCTGTTGAGCAMCCATATTACGTAACTCTTGTGTAATAAGACAACAGATACTAATAATTKCAGAAGAACTTTTCTAATATTGATAAACTGGAAGGTGGTTGTTCTGCTGCTCAAATGATTCATTTTAGCAGTTTTTTGGTATTTTTTCAAAAAAAAAACCCACTAAAAACAATCAGAATGTATAGAGATGTGAACTTCCATGTTTAGTAGTAGATGATCTTGTTTAAGGGACAAAATTGCTGTGCTRTGGCCAAGTGCACTTCTTTACATCTGTGACTAGAGTTTTCAAAAACAGGTTTAACTTAGTCTTTCATTTTTCTCTGCCTGTCTTCTGTCCTCTCTCTTGAYCTATTGCAGAATTTTATTCAGAGACTTAGAGCTTTTGTTTATTAAACTTAAACAGTTAGTTAATGTAAATAACACTGTCCTTTTTAGTATTCTTTTAGTCATTTCCCCCTTTGTTAGTTGTGGTTTTTATCAATAAGAAATTACATTTTGGTCTTTTGAAAAATGACTTAGGAATCGAGCCACTTTCACCTGAATAGAAATGTAATTAGATGGGAATGTTGCAAGTTCTGCTAGGGTTACTTAAAATTTAGTGTTAGAGTTGTTCAAATTTTTAAATTAAATAAGCACTACTTAGTGTGAAGCTAAGGAGACATTGGCCTTGAAAATTATTGCAGTAGAAATACAATTGCAGAGATAAATGTATTAGAATTTGAACCTGATACCTACACTGCAGTAAGGTACATACAGTTTTTAAAATATGGTAAACAAAAAAAAATTGGGGGGGGGGCACCTTCACTTTTCAAATTTTTATAAACTGATTTTTCTTGCTCTGTTGGAGTCAGCAGTACCCGCTGCTGTCAATCTGTTATCACCAGAGTATTTGCACCATGACCTGTCCTATACAGAATAAACTATTAATTATGATTTTTTCTTCCTTTTGTATTTTGGAGGTGGTCTTCCTAAATCCCTTTCTTCTGTGTACCACCTCTTCCTCAACCCTTTGGAAAAGGAAAAGGTAAACTATTTGCCATTTACAAGGTAAAGCCATTAGTACCTCTGAAGCAGTATAGCTGCTCTGGTAATGGCAAATTGATTATATTGTATTGCTTGACAAYCCTATTGGAGCTGCCTGATGGTGCTGTTTAGATTATAGTTTAGGATAGGGTGTTTTCTAGTAAGTACATAACGAAATCCAAATGCAAGGTTTCTCTTTATTGTCAATATTCATGTTAATATCACTATAAACAAAACCTGTACTTAATGAGGTAAAAATGTTGTATGTATAAATAGAAAAATTCTCATGTCTCTTGCCCTAGTGAGTAAATGCATGGTTTAGCAAGTGGCTGAAATAATGGGGTATCTTGGAGCTATATGTATTTACTGTGGATATATTTCAGCTGTTACAGGAAGACAAAAGACTTACAGTAAAAGTTGATTCACTAAACAAATAAACAATGCTGATTTTATYTTCTTATTAATTTTTTTAATTCAGTTTTTCTAAGAGTTATTTAGCAGACTCTATGTAAACTACTTCATTAAATACCTTATCAGTGTGTGACATTGCTTTTTGCAGCATCGCCTTCCACTTTCCTATATTGGTTTTGCATCCAGTTTGAGGGCTCTGATAAACGCTCTRATAAACTATGCTAGTAAGTTGATGAGAGCTTCATTGTCTGGGTAGTACAACAGCTAAGCAAAGTTTCAACTAATTTCTAGAASTCTAGGGTGAAACTTCCTTCCAGAATTGTAGTTTGGAATTAATAAAGCTCCAGTGTGTGGTTCAGTGTAGTGGGTCCGTGTGCTCCTAATGCAGTAAACTGTGCTGTTCCTGTTCTTTAAGGTTTGTAACCRTCTTGGGGCTACCTTTTAAACTGTTGTTCCATGCATTAGCAGTGTCTTCTGGGGCCAACAAAAATGAAAAAATGTRTTATAACTTTGATCCTATAGAAAAAGTGTAGTTTCATGAGGTCCAACTGAAATATTTAAAAAACCCCCAAACATAAATCCCCACAAAACCCGTTGCTTTTCTTACTGTATTTTATTAGAGAATGTCCTGAAGTAGAAGTGTGTATTCTAGATCAACTTTTTTGGAGATTTACAGTACTATGGTCACATAAAGTAAGAACTAAAACTTTTCATCTGGTTCTGGAACTTCTTTGTTCTGATTTATGCAGAATTTTTTTTAATCCTAAGAATCCTGGAACATAAAAAAATGTTATGRAATGTGGTGGTTGCATTTGTATTGTATTATTGTCTTGTCATAATTACGTGTCAGGCTGTTTTTATTTTAAAATTTTGCTCTTTAAACACTATTTAGATGTGTAAAGTCTGAAATATATTGCCTGAAAATACTCCTCCTCTCTTTTAAAGGATACCTTGATTGTGTGGTCTGAAGCTGAAAATTATGATTTGGCACTTAGCTTTCAAGAAAAAGCAGGATGTGATGAAATATGGGAAAAAATATGTCAGGTAAGTTTGATAAATGTAGGATTGAGACAACCTAATTCATCTGAATGTTCGTGTTCAAAACTTTTAGGCTGTTCTGAAAGGTGAATTTAAATAACAGTAGGTGGCAAGTAAAAACTTGTTTAGCCAGCTGTCCCAAATTTTGTGTTTTTAAATTTGAAAGCTTTCTCCTTCCTTCAGAAATTTAATACAAATCTAATCTATATCTTGGGTATTTTTATAGAGCAATTTCAGGTCTATCACCTAAGATAACTTTTTAGCTCTATTATCACCTAAGGAAGTGTAGCTCAAAATGAGTGCTTAAAAAGTTACTTAACAATGTCATACTTAACTTTTTTCAGGTTGGCCGTAAGAGAAAAGATTACCTATCTAAGTTTTATTGTGGAGAGAAGAATGCATATGAGCTCTTAGTCAGTTTTATAATGTACTTCTTACAGAATACACTGTAATATATACTTCTATATATTTATTATAATAAAACCATATTTTATTTAGTTTTTCTGCATTTCTCATTCTTCTGTTTCAAGTAAGGGAAATACTGAGTTTCTCTTGGAAATWCTTTCCATGTAAATGTTGCCAGGCTATGAAAGATTGATCTGATAGTAGGAGATAGCTCTATCCCTGTATTATCACCTTAAAGATAATATTTTAAGAAATCAAAAAAAAAGTATGTGTAGCATGTATATATTTTAACATGTGTTTTACCAGTACCACCAAATGAGTGTTTAGTCACTCARTGTTATTTGTGGATAATATTTAATCAGGTTTTCACTACTGACCCAAAAGATTCACTTAGGTTAGTTCACTTTGTCAGTTCTTGTTCAGGTATTTTCTTCCCTTCTGAGCTTTGCAACTTCTCTTAATTCTATGCTACATTATGTGGGATTTTTCTAAATTACTCTGAATCCTTCTCTGCGTTCTTTCTGTTCTTTACAAATGGAAAGCTCTCCCCATTCTGTCTTTTCAAGTTTGTTCTCACTGATTTCAGAAATGAAGCAAAAGARATCTGGTTTCATTGTTACATGTGTATAGATTATTCCTTTTTTTATGAATGAGTCTTTCACCACTCATGTGAATAAGTACAGAAACATTTTCAAGAACCTTAACAGTCAATGGACCAAAAGCTGGGGACAGAAACAAAGTGGGGAAAAGGGAAATTTTGTTCTTAGGAAACACCCAGATAAGAAGCCCAGCTTCCTCACCCTCATGTAAAGATCTAATATTTTTGTAGGAAACCACTGTCTTTACATCCTGTTTCGGGGCCATGTTATTGTATTTGTGTCTAGTATACTTTATGGATCTTAAGCTTCCTTAGTCATTAAAATTTTTCTGAAAGGAAAGCTTTGATACTGTTTAAAATGAAAGCAGTTGCTGCTATATGAGCAGAACAATATGTGGGTTTTAGCAACATTCTAAGTATAGGCTTGCTGTTACAAATGAAGCATTATTTCTCCCAGGGTTTTTTGCCAATTTTTATGATTAAAAACAACAGCACCTTATACTGTTCTGCACAGCATTGCCTCTCTGAATTTGACACATCAGACTTCAAGCAGATGCTAAAATTGAGATGTCATTAAAGCTGGTACACTCTGGTGCCCAAGGATCTGTGCATTTTTTAACTAATTCATACTTTCTACAGTTTTCTTGTCTTTCTGGAGAGATCTTTGCAAGTCCTGTGCATCATTTTTCTGATARTCAGTATTCCACTATTCTTTTGTCAGTGTTGGTTTGAGCTTTTTTGTTCTTAAGGGGAGATTAATTAACACTGATTTGCATTTGAAAATCTGTCTGCAGAGAATAAAGACTGGAAACAAAACAGCTTAGTTCAGTAGTCTATTATAAACTTGCTGTCCATATTAATAATTGTGAATTTCTGTTTTTGTTTGAAGTACTCAGAAAATGCAGCTTTTTTCCTTATTCTTCCTCCTGTTTTTAAAAATAAAATGAAATGTTTAACTTCTAAATAGTTCTGTAAAGCTTTCTTTTTGAAGAAGTCTTCTCGTTATCTCTTTTCTTTTCCAAACCAGCTATACTCAGTGTCAAACTGGATTTGCCTTTCTGTTTTCCCCATACAAAGAAAAAAGTGTGTGATACTTTGAAGTGGCATTTTTTTAAAAAAACATTCAAGTAGCAGTAAAATTAAACTCCACTTTGTACACATCTTATTTTGTAGGTTCAAGGCAAAGACCCTTCTGTCGATATTACTCAGGATCTTGTTGATGAATCTGAGGAGGAACGCTTTGATGATATGTCATCRCCAGGTCTAGAATTGCCATCCTGTGAACTCAGCCGACTAGAAGAAATTGCAGAACTTGTGGCATCTTCACTGCCTTCCCCATTACGTCGTGAAAAACTCGCACTAGCACTGGAAAATGAGGGTTATATTAAGAAACTCTTAGAAATTTTTCATGTGTGCGAAGACTTGGAGAACATTGAAGGACTACACCACTTATATGAAATTATTAAGGGAATTTTCCTTTTGAACAGAACTGCACTTTTTGAAGTCATGTTTTCTGAGGAATGTATAATGGACGTAATTGGATGCCTAGAATATGATCCATCTTTATCACAGTCACGGAAGCACAGGGAATTTCTGACTAAAACAGCAAAATTTAAAGAGGTGATACCTATATCTGATCCAGAGCTAAAGCAAAAAATACATCAGACATACAGAGTACAGTATATTCAAGATATGGTCCTACCTACTCCCTCAGTTTTTGAGGAAAATATGCTATCAACACTTCATTCTTTCATCTTTTTTAATAAAGTGGAAATAGTTGGCATGTTACAGGTAAGTTTCAAAAACTCATAGTCTTTTACTTGTGCTAAGAAAGTTGGATAATTATTCCTGGAGAGATTGAGGTGCTTCGGTGGAACCTTCACTTGTGTGATCTATAAGTAATTGCAAAGTGTGACAGAAAAGGCATGAGTTTGAGTACTGAGCTGTCAAATACACATTCTTTATTTTCTGAATTTGCACTAGATTTTCTGTAACTGATTTAAATGGAGCAAACATATGTAGAATATTGAGTGAGGCTCTTTGGAATGGATACTACTTTTTGTGCTTTGAATCTTTAATAGTTTTGAGAGTTGGGGTTTTTTTGTATTTCGTGGCTTTTTAGTCTTAGGGATATTTTTTGTCATGTTACCATGAAAAAAGTTAAATGCTTTGCCTAAATTTCACAATGTAATCTCCTACCATGATGTTGCTGTTGCTAATTTTGAAGTAAATTTAATTAGCTGTTGGGAAAGTACACATTGAGAACATAATACTGCTTTAGATGTTTCAATGATTTCTTAGCTTGTCTTAATRAGTCCCTGAATAATGCTCCTTGGAATTACCATTTTTCATTACTGCAAATCTAAAGAGATTATTTGATGCTTTACATAGCTTACCAACATCTTACGTGTTCTGTACCAACCCATGAACTTCCTGAATGTTAGAGGTTGGTGGCACATATCTGTAAGGAGAGCTTTCTAAAGCTTTCAGCTAGSTCAGCAAAGTGTTACAGCACATGTATACTGGTTTTTAGAAATCAATTATCATTACCTTAGTTCTCCCAGGGTTTAATAAATGAATAGCTGCTGTCTGAATAGRGCTATCTGATCTGGAGAAATGGACCAAGTGTTAGATGTTTACTGATTACTTTAATCATACTTGTCTTTGGTTTGCCTCTTGGGATGTATCCTGTTTAATTTAGTGAAAAACACAGCAAAGGAGAATGAAAATTCCTTTTGCAAGCTCAGAAAGCAAATAATTGCCAAAACTAGGCCTCACAAATTTTCATCCATCACACTCKGTTATCAGAATACTGGTTTTACTTAATCCATTCCCTTGGAGTTTTAATCTATCTAGTAACACCTGGGTCGTCTTCAGTAGTACTAGACCCCAGCTTATGCCCAGCTGAACCAAACTGTTCATGTCTGTATGGGGGTCCTTTATAAACAACATAGTTGTTTATCTGAAGCATTCATAAGGCTTGAATTATTTTGGAATTCCTAAATTTGAAGAATTTKACAAGTCTGACTGAGAGAATGTAGAGTAAGATTCCATTAAGGGGTCTCAACTGGAGCATCTAGTATTTGACTGTTGCCTCAAAAATGTCTTCTTTACAAGGGTTGCTAAAAGCAAATTTCTGAAGATGATGCATTTTGACTTGAGGAGGAGGAGAGGAACAATTACTTAGGAGTCTTGGTGACTGGCTGATTCTGAGAGGGATCTTGAGCTTCAAAAAAGAAACTGGGCAAGGAGAAAGAGGGCCTGATCCTGCAAAATYTTTAAGGGTGTGTTTGCCAGACATCCCAGCATAACTTTATTGAGGACTAGTGACAGATGAGTTTCCTTTTTTCTGTCTCTTGCAACTTGTGTTATGTTAATAGATGTAGGGTAGGTTTTGGTTAGAATATCAAGGTTTAGTGCAGTTCACAGTTGAAATAGAGGCTCAGATCTGATTTTGACTTGTGTGACAGCAGATTTTTGAACCTTACCTGCACTTCTGTTGCTGTTTGCTATGGTTGAGAMTAAAGTGTACTTTCAGATAAGCATTTGGAGTTGTTGAAGTGCTTTCCACAGTTTGAGGAGCCCAGAATGATGGCAACACAAGAAAGATTATACATCCTATGCTATACTGTGTTTCCACACAGCAGTGAGCAATGAGTTTCTCTAGCCATGAGGGAGAACTCCCTGGGTTTATAAGTAAGGATCTGTTGGAAATCATTTGACATTGTTGATCAATTTTTGGATTTGAGGGAATTAGAACTAAGACTCACAAATTAAGTGTTCATTGCATTTCTAAGGGTTTAAAATGATTGATTGATTGATTGATTGATTGATTGATTGATTGATTGATTGATTTTTTCAAATTCTTGCAGTGTAGCTCTAATCCAAGGTTTCAGCCAACTTACCTGGCATTTTATTTATTCATTTATTCATAGAGCAATAGGTCAGGCTGCACTTCTCTGTAATCCCTGCATTCTAGTTTCATTTCACCCCCCCATTMCTACAGTCTGTGTATAAAATGTATGGTACTGTTTCTTCCAGTTTCTTTAAGCAGAATAAATAATGCTTTGAGAACTAAATTAAAAGATTGATTTTGTTGAATTCGCTTCTATAACTAATGCCTAAGGGCTTTCTTTCATTCATGTATGGTTTAACATGCATTCCTGTAGCTGGTAYCACAGCCCTTGGTGTGTGTGGAGGGGGTGTTACTTCATGAAGGATATAAAGTTCTCTGTAGTTCGTGGTGTTCATTATTTTAGATCTTTTGACATCTTGGTGCTAACTTTACATGTGTACCTAAGAAGTGGTTTCCTGTATAAGTCATTATTAATTGAAAAGACTCTGGGATACTTCACAGTAGTTTATTGGGAACCCAGGATGAGTCTCAAGTTCTTAGCTGATGCGCTGCAAAGATTGTTAATGCCTCTGCTGTTGACTTTGGGTTGTCTCTCTTGGACAATTGAGGATGTAATGAAAGTGATCACTTTTTGGGGCGTTTCACTTGGCAGAATAAAAATAAACTCCCTGAGCGGCTGATATCTCATGACATACTGCAGCTCTTGTGTGTACAACTGAGTTGTTGGGTGTTCAGTTCTTTTCTCTCTCTCTCTCTGGTTATGAAGGAAAGGAATTCAGTTCTTTTCTCTCTCTCTCTGGCTATAAAAGAAAGGAAAAGAAAAACTCTTACCACCATCATGGAAAAAAAATGAGCTCTTATGAAGCCTTTCCGTGTCAGGCTATTAGCCAGAGTGGCACCTTACAGTAATCTCATCTCAATTAACTCAGCCAGACTAGTTTCAGGGAAGTGACTAGAAGTTCATGGAAGACTGTGCAGATCATGTCTTACGCTTTTGGACAGGCTGAGTGACTTTACTCAAAACTGCCACTGGGTTTTATTTAAGGCATTTCGTCAAGATTAACCATTTTTGGTCACTGACATTTAAAGTTAGTTTTTCAGTTATAATTAATGAATATTATAAATGAAAATATGCTGATTCTTCAGAGTTGTGGCTTTATTAGAGAGACTTTGCATGTGTTTAAGAAAAAATTAATTCTGTAGTCACGGAAGATAATTGCTTGCATGATTTTCCTTTCTTTGGTAGGTAAATTAACTTTTGCCCTTTTGTGCTAAAACCAAAAATAGAAAACAGCTAACCTTTGACATTAGGGTTATGAACCATATTCTTCCCTCCTTCTGCATGAAGTTAGCTTTCCCATAATTTTTATAAAAATGTGCGYACATTGATGGCTTTTCTGAGAACTAGAGGTTAGCATATTTGTGATTCAATTTTATAAGATCTGTCCTTTTAAGTGAATATGGCAACATCTCACTAAACTAGATCCTGTTGCATGATGAATATTTAAGCCATGAAAGCAGTATTTCCAGCCTGCAGAATTAACTGTTGTGGAAATCTACTCAAGTTACAGATTTTGTCATTCACAATGTATAAGATACCTAGGAGGTATAAAACATTATTTTTGCAATTTCAGCCCCTCCTAAYATGCTCTTACTGCTTGAGGTCCAGCCTATTCTAGTCTTGAGATGTCATAGTCACCAAGAAAACCTTACTGAAACATAGAGTTCACCAAGTTTTGAGAGTGGGGGTGGGACAGGTAAGTGGTGTTTCCTGCTTTATATGACGCTCTTTTGCAATTTAAAAAAAATATACTAATGTTCACACTGAAGGCCAACAGTTCTTTCCCTTTGTATTATTAACTAGTTCRTAAAAAACAAAAACTTGCAAAACTGCGCCATAGAGTGAGCGAACACTATTTCCTTCTGTTCTCTCCCCCTTCTCTCATTGGTGTGTTCTTTTTGCAAGCAAGATCATTCCATCTGTTTATCTTCCAGAATACAGAATATTGTTAGGATTACTTTTGGGTATGTGCATTTAGACTTCAAGGTCATTTATTTTCAGGAAAGGGGAGATTAGAAGAGGAAAATTGGACATATGTTAAAATAGTTTTCGTGCCTGGTAGAGCAGTGATCARATCATATTACTGTACTGGCAAATCAGAATTTTTAAATACAGAAATCATATTACTGATAGTCCCTATATCTCTTTTCAGAGATATAAAAATATCTCYAAAAATACAGGCATTTAGGTACATCTGTATATTTTACTGTATTTATTTATTTATAATAATAGGCAAGTTTCAGTTTTGAAAGTGGTTTTACAGATAGTTRCTTATTCTTAACAGAGTCCTGTGGATGCACACATAACTACATAATTATCTGCATTGTTGTTTTAGAGGAAGAACTGTATTAATGCATGTTGGTAGTTTTACCCAAATCCAGTCTGCTTTTTTGTAATAGTTGGCTCAGGAATAACTGGAGATTTTATACTTTGAGCAAAATTCACCTTCCAGTAAAGTGTAAAAGGATTCCAGTTTCTGAGGGAATGACTTGGTGAAAGATATTTGCAAATGGTGCATGCTCATGATCTTTGGGATTAACTTCTTCATTGTAGAAAATAATTTTCCATGTGGATAGAAACTACACAAGTGATTTGGTGGCTCTCGCTACTGTTCTAGCATGTTGATTTAAGTGGAAGTAGTGCATGATGAAGGCGCATGTGGAAAGGCAGTCTGATACAAAGGAGGTTTTAAACTAAGAAATCTTCTGTGTGGTAGCAGGAAGGAATGTGTGTGTGAAGAGGTAATTATCTGYTTGCTAGAAACATTTTATGAAAATCTTGCTTTATGGGTTAAAATATTGTTTCTGCCCAAAATGAATATGGAGATGGAAAATAGGATGGAATGTGTGCTCTTTCCAGTTTAGGTGGTGGTGAGTTTCTTGGATGGTCTCTTTTGAGGTAAAGTATATTTTATGTCATTTTTCTGTAATCACAGACACAAAGTATCTGATCATTGAATGTTGATTACATCTAAGAGAGGCCTGGTTTTGAAGAATCCATTTTTAAGTGCCTTTTTGGGAGGATRAGGACAACTTTGAAAGTTGAATCATAAATGTAAATAATGACTTTTTTTGGTCTTGTTTTGAAAGTAAAAAATGAGTGAGTACTTGGCCTGACTTGTTTTTATCTTCATGAGCTTTGAAATTTATTAAATCCTGCCAGCATCTACTTAGATATTGCAAAACGTAAATGAATGTACTTAGTTTCTGGTATACATAAAGTTAAAGTATTACACTTTTAATAATTTCTGTGCCTGGGGAAAATAYCTAGAATCCACAATTACATGAATACAAATACATGAAGTATTGTCTGCAGTTTTGTTTTCTTGGAAAACAGTTGTGACCTTCACAGCTTGTAAGATACAGCTAAATGTGTTTTGATACTTGTCTGCATGAAAAGACCCCATACTGCACAGAATTATGCATTTGCACTGTGTTCACTTCAATACATATTTTGAGGAATTTTTGCAAGTTGAGAAGAAAAAAACCAAACATTTATATTCATGTAATTCTAGCATTAAGTGTTGGTGCTTTGTGACTTCCAAAATATGTGAACTCTGCTCTCAGACTGTGCATTTCCACAGATCCTGTGGAATTCAGATTCCTGTTCAGGAATGTTTCTTGAGATATATTGCCCTTGTTTGTAATTACACATCTTGAGTGAGAGACTCTTGTATTTAGAATGTTCTTTGCAATCACAATTTTTCTATRAATGTGAGAGGATTGGGTCTTTCCTCATTAACAGCAACCTGTCTGCCTTTCATTAAGCATCTGGAATGAGATAAATGCTAAATACTTTCCAGGGCTAAGCCATAAGTGTGAAGTTAGTAACTAAGTTGTTTTTATTTTCTTGGACTAAGTGCCATTTACTGTATAYTATCCATGTAAGGGTGGGATGTTTCAAATCACTCAGATCCATCTTAGTTTGTCTGATTTTAAATAGGTCAAAAGTATTTAATGGGGTTTGGGAAATTACATGGCATGGAGAATATTTCAGTAGTGTATTTAATGCAGAATTGTAAAATACTGTATTGTAGTGTATGTTTGGAATGCTGAAAAATAGTTATATACTGAACTTTTGCAAATTCTTCCTGAAACATCAAGTGTCAGCATTGAAATCTTTATCACTTGCCTATGTTAAGTTACCTCTACAAGTCCCATGTTTCCAAGCCCAATACCAGGGTGAGTGGGTTGCCTCTGCTGCAGACAACCACATCTCAGACAGGTCAGGGATGTGGCAGAATCTGGTCAGAGAGCTGAGCTGGGGTCCTGCCCACACCTTCCTGCCCATCCAGTCCTTCTCTGCCATGTAGTGCCAGATGTGCAGCTTCCCCAGCTGATTCTGTCTCTGTGACACTGAAGTGGGTCATGAATAGACCCACATATCACCAACAGGACAGGGTCTTCTTCCACAACATAGAACTCCAGTTTGATGCTTTGGGTAATAATGTGTACTTTTTTTTTTTTTTTTTTTTTTTGCAGAACCACATTACCCATGGCTCTTACATGTGTAAGAACCATAATAATGTGCTGCTGAAGTTTCCATTCCTTTTTCATAGTAATCCCTCTAAGATAGTTCTGTGGTCTTGACTTGCCCTTACTCTCAGGTATTATGGAAGAAGTGAAAAGTTGCTTTCACTGTGAGAACGGAAATAGGGGTTATGTTTTCCAGTTGGGGAGAGGCTTGCATTTTCTCAACAGTTTTCATAGATAAGATTAGTTTTACATTTTGATCAAAATAGAAAAAAAAGAAATGAAAGCAAATGACATAGTCTTTTCTTAAATGCACTGCTAATCATGCAAAAGAACCTGTATATTCTTCAAAAGAACTGAGTTTTATGGGATTTTGTTTTGTTTGGTTCTTTTTTTTTTAATTTCAGTGGCTGAATATGTCAGTATGTCTGCTGTGGGTTACATCACCTGTGATGTCTCATGAGTTAAATCTTAGAACAGAAAACTTACTAAGCAATTTAACAGCTGGATAGCAGTTAGTCAAACATCCTTATATTTTCCCATTAAAGCTTAAGGTATGTTTCTTGAAATCAAAGATCTTAATAGTTGTTTTGAACATACTTGACTGTTGATGTCTGAAAGTCAAAATTTACATCTATGCTTGATCCTCCAGAGTGAATTCTGGTACACTTCAAATGATGCTTCTCCTGTCTCCTTTTTGTTTTGATTTTGATGTAGTCACAGAAATAGCACCGCATTTGTGTCCAGAAATCACTCTTTTTCATTGTCTGTTGGTTCAGGTTCTGTCTGTCTTATTCCTCAGAATAAGACAAGAGGAAAAATGACAAATTCTAGGGTTTACCTTATAGTGCAGTGAGATATAGTAGCTCATGCCACCCTCTTTTGGGTTTATCTGTGTTGTGCGGTGCCATGTAGATATCCTGATTGTGTTGTGGCAGTGTTACAGCAGCTTTAGCATGGTGCGCTGTCAGAACTGAGGTACTTAATTTCTCAGCAAGGCTGCATGGTGAGCCTGATGAGCTACAGAGGAAATTCACAACATAAGAAAGTTTTTGTGTGTGTATCTGAAGTGCTTTCATAATTTTGCTTTATGGAGTTGCAAACATAAGCAAAGCAGCTTGGATTTCTGGCACTGTGGTTTTGGGATGGAGGTATGTTGYGCATGGTGTTACTGACTTCACAAGAAACAACAGTGGCAGATTTCTGTATTAATATTTATATATGCAGAGTATTATGTAGTACTATATATAGTATTTGTATAAAAATGTATTAGTACCTGATGTACAGGAATCTTTCTTAAGCAAGTGCTGTCTTATTACTGTGTAATACTGGGGAAAAGATGGGAAGGTTTATTTCTGTCTTAGTTGTTAGTATTGTAAATGTTATGGAAAGCTAAGTATTGCTGCTTTTTTCAGTCTAAATACACATTTGAAATATTTGCAGGTGTTTGTAGTTTTGCTAAGGTACAGCAGTGTGAAAATAATGGAATGGGTTTTGATTGCTGTCAGCCAGAAAGCTCAATAAATTCTATATGTAATAGGGACAGTTTTAATTTGGTCTCTAGAATTCACAACATTGAGGGGGAAGGAATCTCACCTCATTCCTCCTGTTAGGCAGCTTTCCCTTCATTGTATCCTTGCTTTTGTCTGGTGCAGAGATCTAATAACATTCCAAAGATATATATGGGGTGTGTGTGTAGGACTGTGTAGGAGATCATGTTTTAAGTGTATGCAAACAACCGAAGCAAGGGAAGGGTGATATAGGGGGACTGACATGTGACAAGGAGGAAGAAAGTTGAAGAAGTGACAAACAAAACAGTGAGAGTTGCAGTAGAAAGTAGAAAAAGAGCAGCTAGAAGGCAACACAAATTGTCATAATTGAGAGTGAATCGTTGCGGGGTGGAGTGATGGTGAACATGATTAGAACTCAAAAACAAGATTCATATTAATTTGCTTGAAAATAGAATTAGAAAGTTGATACTGGTGTGATTATCTACAGTATGCAAACATATGTTCTCTTAATTCCAGGAAGCGTGGTCTAGAAGAACTTCGTATTATACTTGGATGCCTTTTGATATTGTCAAATAAACAAATGGTATTGTTTTGCCTTTGTAGGAAGATGAAAAATTTCTGACAGACTTGTTTGCACAACTAACAGATGAAGCCACAGATGAGGAGAAAAGACAGGAATTGGTAAGAAATCTGTAAAATATACATGTGACAGTTACCACAAAGTGACACGTGCACCCTTGTTTGTTTTTTTTTTAATTACTGACTAGTATATTCCTGGTTTTCAGGTAAATTTTCTGAAAGAGTTCTGTGCGTTCTCACAAACACTGCAACCTCAAAACAGAGATGCATTTTTCAAAACTTTGTCAAATATGGGCATACTGCCTGCATTAGAAGTTATATTGGTAAGTCATTTCAGTTCTTTTGTCATAACAATTTTGTTTATCTTCAGAGAGGCTTTTTTAAAGAAGTAACTTCAGCATGTGGTTTTCTTTTTGTTTGCTTTATTTGGCTTGTCCTAGTGTGAGATTCAGAAYGTTCAAATATTTTTGTAAAACTTTAAAAGCTTTTACAATATGACATTGGTAAGTACCCTAGCATTTTTCAGTTTTTGTTTTCTCATTTGCTTTCCTAGTTTTGCTTGCTTTTTGGTATCCAAATAAGAAAATAGGAAAATCGATCGAAGGGCAGGGAAACCTTAAAATTTATTTTGCCCAACTGTTGTCAAATCTACAGAGAAGGAGTGATAGTTGACTTAGTTTTAGAATATGGTTTTAACAATGGTTAGGTATGATTTGTGAGAGGGAATTAAAGCTATGTRTGTTCCAGTTCCATTTAAGCCTTTAAAGGAAACATAAGTAATTTTATTTGACYTTTCCAGGGTATGGATGATGCACAAGTACGGAGTGCAGCCACTGATATATTCTCATATTTGGTTGAATACAACCCATCTATGGTACGAGAGTTTGTCATGCAGGAAGCGCAGCAGAATGATGATGTAAGTAGAGAGTCCTCAGAAATGTGTGTATTGTTT
Source organism: Malurus melanocephalus (assembly GCF_030028575.1). NCBI lineage: Eukaryota > Metazoa > Chordata > Aves > Passeriformes > Maluridae > Malurus > Malurus melanocephalus. The sequence continues at coordinate 836,833 of NW_026623361.1, read as the reverse complement.
TTGAAATTACTGGTTTGTATTTACAACTCTATGAATGATATGAACCCTAGTTTTGAAGCAGTAAGGAATTTGGTAACAGGATGCTGAACTGCTGTGTTTTAAAGATTGCTTTTAGTCAGGTGAGTTGAGCGTTCACATGTTGACAGATACTTGTTGCATTGTATGTAAAGTCAAACAGGTTACCATAAACCATGGTTAACATCAGCTGTCATGCAGACAAAACAAAGTGGTTTTGAACAAAGTTCTCCTTAAAAAGCAAAACATACATTTTAGTTCTGATATTAGCATGCACAAGTGCTTTTATTTTACTTGTAAGAAACTTGTGTTCAGTTCATCATCATATATGTTGAAAGTAAAATTATGGTCCTAAGTGTTTGAGAACACTTTTTGACAGTGATTTCCCAGAGATACTCTGTAACTGATTAATACAAAACCAGTTAGCACACAGCTAGTGGTAAGGAACATATTTCAAAGTGGTATCTTGGGATAAAACCATTGTGCTACCTTTTCTGTAGAGGAGATGGTTAATTTTTTTTTCTCGTATCTGCTAAAAACATGCCAGAGAACAGGAAGCTGCTGGCGCTACTCCTCCTGTACTGAAAGGAAGGGGCAGCTGGGACAGAGTCTATTGCCAGTGGTTCCACTTGAGTCTGATGACTGTCCTCTTCTGGGGGGAATGGTTAACCAAGCAACTTCAGTGTGAGAATTCCTAAATGTAAATATTATTTTCTACGTTTTCTGCAAACACATGTTGGAGTTACTTTGAGGTGAAAATAATCTCATCATGTTCAATAGTATTATGATATTTACTACTGTATGTTTGTGGAAATCAGTCTTTTGGTCTGTAGTCCAAAGGAGGATGCAAGTTAAAACTTCYGAACGCTGAAAGTGCTTCCAGTAATCAGTTGAATTTTGAGACTCTTAAGATCTGCCTCTGGACTGTTATCTTTTGTTGTTTCAGTTCAGACTTAATTCTAAATTAGATTGTTTATTTCATAACTATTTTTAGTTGCTTTGAAAGATTTTTCTTCACTTCTTGCATTCTTATTGTTGAATGACTGATAAGGATGTATCAGTGGCATGTAAAATGATTTTGATTTTGTTTAGTTTGTTGGTTTTTTTATTTGGTATTTGTTCACATTTCACAAAATTTTGCTAGACTACCATTTTTAGCAAGGCAGTAACTCAGAAGATAATTTCAGACTTGGAGCAAGAGAGTAGCATTTGAATTGGTTTTTTTTTCCCCCTCTTAGGACATACTACTTATTAACCTCATTATAGAACACATGATTTGTGACACAGATCCAGAACTTGGAGGGGCAGTGCTACTCATGGGTTTGCTTCGTACTTTAGTTGATCCAGAAAATATGCTCGCCACTGCCAATGTAAGTAATTACCTTCAAATTGAACTACATTTGATTTTGTTGGAGTATTTGATGAGTTGTATTACATTTATTTTTTATTATTTCTTAGAAAACAGAAAAGACAGAATTCTTGGGTTTCTTCTACAAACATTGTATGCATGTTCTGACAGCCCCTTTATTGGCCAATACTACAGAGGACAAGCCTAGCAAAGGTAATGACAATCGGGATTTTGGGCCCATCACAGCTGTTGAATGTCAGTGTTTAGGACCTTTTCTGCCAAAAAAAATTGAGTCTGAGATTATGATATATAGTTCARAGTAAAAGGCTGATTCATTATTTAGTCATTTGCATAAGCATAAAACTCAGCAGAAAGACCTGATTTAAGAAGTGAACAGCATTTGCTGCAAGTTTGGCTTTAGCAAAAATTAAAATACTTTTCTAATTTTTAGGAACTCATGGGGAAGTTTGCTGACATAGATTTGTAAACAGTCTAAATGTTTTTTTAAGGTCAGGAATTACAAGAAATATTGCAGCATTTCTCCTGGGAAGGTGTGCTGAATTTGAGGTATTGTTTCTGCATCAGATGAAGAAAGCGGAGATCAGTGATGAAATAACTGTTCATGCTGGCTACTAGCAGCAGCTCTTACTACAAGTATTAAAAGACCCTGAGATATTTCTTGCATAGTATTTTTGTTAAAAGTCTTTATAGATCACATTTTTTGTGCAAACAGTCTGCATATGAGGCAGTAGTTTATGATGTAGATGTATGGACGTCATAATGAGGTCTGGTTAAGCCTGACTGCTTGTTAGTGTTAAGTTCTGTACTCTGAACCTTCAAACACCAATTTAAGGAAAATGGAATTGTTTCCATATTTTAAGAGAGTTTCCTGCCACATCTGTATTGATAGAAAATACTCAATCCATAACAAGCTTGTTCAATTTCTGCTTTAAAGACTAGACATATCCTGCAGCATGTTTCATAAAATGTCTGTGGGAAAATAAAAGAACTTGGAAATGTTTACTCAAGTGCAGTTTGATATTTGAAGTTAGCTTCTGAAGACAATATTCCAAATCTGTTTAATTATTTTGGTTTTGTTTCATTACAGATGATTTTCAGACAGCCCAACTCTTGGCATTAATACTGGAATTGCTGACTTTCTGTGTAGAACATCATACCTATCACATAAAAAACTACATTATTAACAAAGATATCTTGCGAAGGGTACTTGTTCTCATGGCCTCAAAGCATGCTTTCTTGGCATTGTGTAAGTTTGAAAGCTAAGGAATAAACTAGAATTTTGTGCATGTGAACTGAGATATATCTTCACTCTGCTGGAAGAAAACCGTTCGTGGATCATGACATTTGTGACTGAATACAATTCTACTGTTATACTCTGTGTTTCTCATACCAAATTATAGATATGTCAGCTACTATTAGTAAATAATTTTGCATTTATAGATACCTTTTTATCCTAAAAAAAAAGAAGGATTTCCCATCATCTCAGTGGGGGGGAATTAAAGAGATGGAATGTCAGTGTTGAATATGCTAAGGGAAGCATTGTAAGTTTTGATGTTTTTTTTAGTAGAAATTAGCAGTTACTTAGAGCTATGATGACCTGACTACATTAGACTGCACAGAAGTTKAGTGTGCTGCTCTTTAGACTGTAGTAGTTTTTTGACCATGCTCTGCTCAGTGSTGTCAAAGCAATGTGACATAATTCTGGAGGCAGATTAAGAGATTTTCTCTGTAATTCTCTTGAGCACATAGAGTTAAACAAATCCTTAAGTTGAGTGAGCAGTAACATACAATAAGAAGTACCTTTTACATTTTGCATCCGAATAACCTGTACACATGGTTGCTAAGCAAAATGTGCCAGGGCATACTGTACTTTTCTTTATGCATGGACATTCTCTCACTTGTGCACACTTTGGAATTTCAGAAAGAGCTGGTTGTAAATTAAGCCTTTGCCTTGTTATGTGTGTGAATAAAATGTCATTTACCCATTTTAAAATGAGAGAGTTTATATCCCAATCAGATAGAACTAATTAAATCTAATCAAACTTTTGAATAATAGGGATGATAAGCAAATTTCTCAGTTCTTCTACGGGAAAATACATTTACCATAAGTAATTTAAAAAATTGAAAAGAGATTTTTATATTAGTACTAGTATAGTTAAACAATACTATCTGAATTCTTCAGTGAATAGAAATGGTTTCATTTGTACAGCATGATGGAGGATTTTTTTTATGATAGAACAGGCAAGTATTCTTCAGCAGTATAGTCAAGACTATTGAGAAGCAGAGGACAGCAGAATGTATTGCTGTATATGAATTCTGAGACTGTATATGAATATTGAGGCTGTAAATTGCCCTGACTAATGCTGAGTAATTTCTCAGCTATTTTTCTAAGCTATTTTGCTTTTAAATTTARTAACTCTTTTGACAACACGTCTGTTTCAGGTGCCCTTCGTTTCAAGAGGAAGATAATTGGGCTAAAGGATGAGTTCTACAACCGTTATATAATGAAAAGTTTTTTGTTTGAACCCGTGGTCAAAGCATTTCTAAATAATGGCTCCCGTTATAATCTGATGAACTCTGCCATAATAGAGATGTTYGAATTTATCAGAGTGGTGAGTGCTATTATTTGCTGAGGATGATTACTGTATTGTTTAGTCTTGTAATTCAAGGTTACTTTTCTTTTTGCTTTTGCCCTAAATTATGCTATCATAATGGGACCATATGATATTGTATTTATATGAACCTTGTTTTATATCATGTTACATATTAGTACATGTTCTTTCTTACATTCAAATAGTACCATTACTTGAAGATTAAATTCACTTGATACTGTACTCACAGTACGCAGATTTGCAAAGGCAGCACTAATCAAATTTCATCATGCAAATTGGATGGGCTTGTTATGACAGGAATGTAATTAGAAACTACTGCTACAAACCCATCAAATTTCGCTGTGCTCTGTAATGTCAATTCAATGGAATATGGAAATATACAGAAGAGATACCAATCTCTTTTGATTATTTTAATGGAGTGCTACAAAGCTCCTTCCATGGGGAGTCTCTTAAATATTCATGTCAGTTTGGCTGTCTGCACAGTACTGTTTCCTTGCTGTTGTTTGCATCYGGATTCTGACAAGATGCTGTACAGACTGTAAATGTGGTAAATGGGGCCAAGCTAGGGTACAGTTGTGGAGAAGGGAGTCATCAAGCATTGTCACCTTGAAATCTTTTGTGCTGATCACCTCTTTGTTCTTTGAGTTGGGACTCAAGGTAATTCAAGAATGAGATGATCATCATGGAAGAGTCACTTGAAAACAGGTTTTGAAGCTATGAAAAAAGTTAATGCATATAGGTGGTCGTGACTTGTATGACTTGGGTTTGCACGGCAAGGTCTTGGTGGGCAGTGGCTGAAGGGGTGGCTTCTGTAGAAGCTGCTGGAAGCTTCCCCTCTGTTCAGTTGAGCCAATGCCAGCTGGGTCCAAGATGAACGTGCCACTGGCTAAGGTCTCTCTAAGCAGAGATTGCCCTGCAACCTGTGGTGATGTCCATAGTGGGACAGTTGTCCCCCTGTAGCCCACTGGCAGTGCATAGTGGAGCAGAGATCCATCTGCAGCCTGTGGAGGAGCCCAGGTCAGAGCAGGTGGCTACCTGAAGGAGGCTGTGACCCCTTAGGAAGCCTGTGCTGGAGCCTGTGGCCCCATGACGAGAGGAGCCCACACTGGAGCAGGTTTGCTGTCAGGGCTTGTGACCCCATGGGGGACCCTTGCTGGAGCAGCCTGTTCCTGAAGGACTGCRCACCATGCACTCTATCAGTATAAAAATATCTTACAAGTTACAGTGGGAAAGACATTTTAGAAAAATTCGGATTTTAGTTTTTATCAGGCTTTGGGTTCTGTCATGTTTTGAAGGAGATACGACTAGAAAATTCATGCTGTTTTGCTGATGAAATACTTGAGGCCCTAAATTCTTAATTACACTTATATGCACAATACTCATTTTTGCATAAGCTAATTAATACAGTGCTTGCTATGGCATTCTCGTTTCAGATACTTTTGGTACTGTATTAAATAAATTAATTTGAAGGAAAATAAGTCACTTTATGTTTGTCTCTTCTATAGGAAGATATAAAATCCTTAACGGCTCATGTTATTGAAAATTACTGGAAGGCACTGGAAGATGTAGATTATGTGCAGACATTYAAAGGACTGAAACTACGATTTGAGCAACAAAGGGAAAGACAAGATAATCCAAAACTTGACAGGTAAAATACACTAAATGCTCTTAATAGTATATTGATGCTTTAATTCTCTTATTGGACTATTGGTGAGTGTTCTCTTATACTGGGAAATGTGGATAATTTAGACTCGTCCCTGCATCTTAAGATGTGCTGAATTTACTTGRTTAAAAGTGTAGTTTTCAAATATGTTGCTACAGACTTTTGATCAATTTTCARCAGATGTTAGTTGCTGGACCCCCAGTCATTATGCTAATTTGTCATATCTTAAACTCGTGTAGACTACTTTAATGAGGTTGGAATCCTACCAAATACCTCTTACCAAATGCAGTTGTTTAAATAACAGATTTCCACTGCTGATTTGAAAGACTGTTCAGTTGTGAATTACCATTCTGTGGATTTTTCCTTCAAAAATTTACATGTCAGATTTCTTTTTATTTTAGTTGTGGGAGTAGATACTTAGATAAGCTTTACCAAAATGCCTGAGGAATAGAACATACAAAGACATTTTAAGAGAATGCATTGTTGTCCCTGATCAGATTTGCTGATGGAGTAAAAAGCAATCTGATGTAAAGCTTGAATCATTCCTTCTGTTTGCCATAGCAAAAGTTCCCTTTTTTATATACAGTTGCCCAAGGTTAAAAGGTTGAGATGCATAAAAATAGGAAGTTTAGGTCTTTTTAATCCATTCATTTTTTGGTTTATGACTAGTTTCATTAAAATAAAATKACTGCTTGTGTGAACAGATGAGTTACTCTTAAGAAATGTTAGCAAGACCTGTTCTTACTCTCTTTCTTGAATTAGTTTGAAAATACATTAAAATAAATTCTGATTAGTCCTGCTAGGGCATCCTGAAATTTCAGACTTTTATTTCTTGCCACAATATTTCTGAATACTTACGTTTTAGATTTGTACAATTAAAATGAGACTCTAAGTGTAGATTTATTTTAAGACATTGAAGCACTTTCAAGAGCATGTGCAGGATCTGCAGTTTTGAGTACTAATGTGTTGTTAAAAGTGAGATGTTACTATTTTGGCTTGTGTCAGCTAAGCGTATCATTAAACAGCTGTGAAATTCAAGGATAAGATTCTTACTTGCATTAATGCACGTGTGGGAAAGAACACCCAGCTGCTTTTTTCAGATATTTCCATCCAATATAGCAAGTAAAGCATGAGGTTTCTTCTTGGCTTAAGTTGAGCTAAGTGATTGTGCTGCATGAATTTATCCAACAGAAAATAAAGCTTCAGGAGGTCTGTAGCTCAACCTTCTTCCTACGTCTTATGTAGTGGCTGCACAAGTCCCTCTCACAGTCCATGTTATTTTTAAAGTGAAAATGCAGAAATAATAAAATAGACAACAAGAATCCATTTACAAATTTTAGCAAAAATAGTTCAGTAAGGAAGGAGTGCAGTATTTTGTTGACATGGGATACAAAAGTATTCGTTAGAGTTCCTTCCACTTAAGTCATAGTTTTGTGCTGTTGGCAGAAACTTGAGTTTAAATACAATGTAAAATGATGTGGTATGTATAGATACAGATGATAATGCTGGCAAGCAACTTACTTATAGATAAATTTATTTTTAAAAGTATATTTAGCATTTTTATTCAATAGCTTGCACTGTTCTTATTTTTCCCTTCYAGCTTTTTCCTGCAGTCAGTAATGCGTGTCTAGGTTGTATTATTAACATTTTGATCCCGGTAAGAGTGACTTTATGAAAAACATGGAATTTATCCAGTAAATTGTGAAGTGCCTCATCAAGAGTTTCATGCTGCTGTTGGAAATTCAGTGTTAAAATCAACATCTAGCAATGAAAAGAATGTTTTCAACYTCTCTTTCACTTCTCCTCCCCCATTCTTCAAGGCTATCCCTCTGCTCCAAAACCATAATACTGCTTCTGTGAGAAAAGGAAGGTGGAGCTGAGATAAAACAATATTAATAATAGTTCGGATAGAGAAAGAGAGGTAGCAGTTCATATCCCAGGCTCTGAAAAATAAAAAATACTGATAAGTGACTAAATGTTGTAACAGGTGGATGTGGCAGRGAGAGATAGCTTTGTTTTTAATGTATCTGTTTAAAACTGGAGTCGGATTTAAGTTAGATTTTTTTTTCTTAAACTTCTTGGACCCTGAATACTAACAGTATTTTCAGAGAATAAGTTTGTTTCTAAACTCTCTGTTTTGCAACTTTTTATTTAGCAGTGCAAAATGGTAAACGAAGCCTGAATGCAACACTGTARTGAGATGTATTAAAATTGTTTATATCAGTGCTGTTTATATGGTACAGAATTTTGTACTGATCAAGTAGTCTTGATCATTGTCTGAATGCGCTATTAGCAGAGATGTACTTTATTTGATTCTTTATACAGAAAAGTTTTTAATGATATTTGCATTGAAAATACAAAGGTTCACATTAGGGAATGATTTGCTGKTTTTTATTGCTTTGCAATGTATGGATCTGTAAGCTGGCAGTGACTGTCAAGTAGAAGTTTTATTATTAATATGAGTTGATTTTTGAATCTAAGCTTTTAAAACATACTGTTCTGCAGCATGCGCTCCATTTTGAGAAACCACAGGTACAGAAGGGATGCAAGAACCCTGGAGGATGAGGAGGAAATGTGGTTTAATACTGATGAGGATGATATGGAAGATGGAGAAGCAGTGGTGCCCCCTTCTGACAAGCCTAAAAATGATGAGGATATTATGGACCCTATAAGTAAATTCATGGAAAGAAAAAAATGTAAGTGTTGAGAAGATGAATGCCACAAATTGTATTATTTAGTCCTACTGCAATGAAGGATTTGCATGTATTTATTTTGAAATTGTGATATCAAGTTGGTGGACCACCCCTTTAACAACAAATTTTGTTGTCTTTAAAAGCAGAATGATAGAAAGTGTGTTGTTAATTTCTTAAAGCATTTGAATTAAAATCATAGCTGATAGTCAAGTTTTTCTGTGTTTTATTTGGGTTATAATTCAATGTTATGTATTGAGTATATGTAATATTGGTTTGTAATTCAAAATATTCTACATAAATGTTCAAGTGATACCATTGGTGGAAAAAAAATGTTCATTACTGGTCAGTGACAATAGCTAGTAGGTGGTACAGTAGTGTGGAAAAAAGTCTATGATGACTCACTTTACTGAGTTATGCATGAAGTACTAAGCCATTTCCCAAACAGTAAAGTGATTTGTAATTAAATGTTTCACTCAATAACATTGCTTTACTTTTGCTTTTTAATTTTTTTTCATTCCAGTGAAAGAGAGTGAAGAAAAAGAAGTTCTTTTGAAAACTAACCTTTCAGGTCGTCAGAGCCCAAGTTTCAAGCTTTCTTTTTCCAGTGGTACAAAATCTAACCTTACCAGCCAGTCATCTGCAAGTAATCTGCCTGGATCCCCTGGGTCCCCTGGGTCTCCAGGGTCCCCTGGCTCACCTGGATCAGTTTCTAAAAGCACATCTCAGATGGCAGCTATTACAACTAAGGTAATTTTGAATGGTTGTAGGTTTACTTCATTGTTACAGAGTGGGAGTTTGCTGTTGCATCTCTCTGAAGTTAAGCAGTAGTGGACTGTCTGGTTTGTGTGTATTTTTTGTCTGGCCCTCAGCATTTTAAATGAAATCTGCTGTATGTAGAAGAAATAAAAGCTCTTTTAATGCCCAAACTAGTCAACTAGGAAGCATGCTACTAGTTGCTCTTAGCAGTAATATTTATTGTGAAACACAGATACCACTGTATTTATATTAAATTGCATAGGGATATTTGACAGATAAAAATTAAAAWATATTTTGGAAACAGTCAAATTTTGGTAGATACCACAGTGCCCTTCCACATCCACTGAGGATGTCTGCTATCACCATTTAATGTTGTTCAGAATTCTGTAACTGACCTATGTGAAAGAAATAAATTGCATTGAGTGGTGGTTGCTTTAAGCTGAAACCATTTTTAATACCCTAGTGTGATAATTTTATCTTTGAGCTAACTTACAGATTTTATTTGGAACATGCTGAAGTACAAGAAGAAAGCCCCTTTAACAGAGCATTGTAACTTGGAGTGGATATTTAAAACTAGTATTTTTAAAAAAATTTAAATACATTTTAAAAAAATTAAAATACATTTAAAAAATGTATTTTAGGACACTTGGATTTTATCAGTTTTTTGGCTAAAACTGTTTGAACTGAATCAGAAAGTAGAGTGACTGCTGTTTCCCCAGCACAGGACAGCAGATGATAAGGTAGTGTTGATACAGTGTAGTTCAGATAATGAGAATTTATTTTCATGACAAGATTTTCCATTTCTGAAAAGGTATGTATGTCAGTTGCTAGATAGTCTTGGAATAACACTGATTCATCCTTATTTTGTAATGCTACCATACTGCTTGTTCACCTGACTTCTAGTGAAGGTAAATGGGRTTTTAGGGTTTTTTTTCTTTCTTCTACTCAACACGGTTTAAGAGTTTGGATTGCATTCTGTTGAAAACGCCTGGATTAGATGAGTTTGGCTGTTGCAAGGACCTAAAGACGCTTCCTCTAAATCCCTCTATGGGGAAAACTCCCTGTATAAACCAAGAGTTAGTCCAGTGCTTTCTAAAAGGGATGGAATTGGCTTGGAAATCCATTCAATTTGTTAGAGGCTTGTTCTCTTCCAGACAGTGTAATTATTGGAGTTTGAAATGGAGTCTTTTCATAAGGAACACACTGAGTATTGACTCGACAGATTCAAGTATTGGTGGCAAATGAAAAATGTTTAGGTTCAGGTTACAATGGGAAATATGCAGGGCACTGCAAAAACACTTGCGGATTCAGGCATAAGGTATCTTCTTTCAGAGTAAAAGGTGCCACAGTCACAAACTAGAAACAGTGTTGAAATTGGGTTTTTTCTTTATTACCTGATGATGTTTTACGTGTAGTATACTCAATGTTATGTGTATGTGACTGTATAGAATATGTGTACTTGTTTTTCAAGTTGTATTTTGGTATACAGTTGGCTGAAATGTTCTGGTTTGGATGTCCATCATTAGGTGCTTGAATAAGTATTTAGGACCTTTGAGTAAAACATTTGACTACAGCTGCCATTGTAGTCAAATACTGGTTAAGCTTCAGAAATTGCAACATAGTATAGTTAGGGGAAGTTTCAGAAATTCATGCTGCTTCTACATGGATCCAGAGCTGCCTAATCTTAGATTTGTGGTTATTTGCAGTGTAGGGGAGTTTTTAATGTTACTAGATACCCTTTCATTTTCAGCTGACCAGGTATCTAAACTTTGTAACCTGTACACCTCATTCAGTTATATTACTCAAAAAATTCATCATCAGTACACATTTAAACTAACTTTTGTGAAGACAAACTGTGTTCTAAAAGTATCATAATTCAAAAACTCAAATTGAAGGATACTCTGTATTTGTTTCTGGAGTGCTTCCAGATTGCGCAATGCAGTCAGCTGTGCTCAGTAAAAATAAACTTCATGTCTTCACACATGGAGCTGCAGTGACACTTAGCAAGAATTATGTAGATTTTTGGCTTTACTTAAATTTCAACTGGAAGTATTTCTAGTTGGTTAGGTAAAATCCCATTTTGGATTTATTAATTTAAACATTTTTCAGATAATGTCATTTTCAATCATACTGAAGGATTTATTTTTGTTCTGCTTCATTTTATTCAGAACCTCCTGAACCAGTGTACTTAAGACAATATTCTGTGCAGACATCATGTTACAATACAATTGTGAATTACTGATGTGCAAACATTTCCTTAATGATAATAATTGTGTCTGTCCTTGTAGGGAGGCCTCGTTGGGCTTGTAGATTATCCTGATGATGATGAAGAGGATGATGAAGATGAAGATAAAGAGGAAACTTTACCTTTGTCAAAGAAAGCAAAGCTTGAGTCATCATAATGGCAACTGCTGAAGAACATTACCAGTTGGGGAAGGATTTTTTTTCCAAAAACAAAACAAACCCACAGCAAAGCAGCAATCTTTTGTGAATTACTGTGTATGACACAGATCAACCTATACAAATGGATTTCTGCCAATCAAGTGCCAATTCAAAGGAGCAGAAGAAGGACAAATACTTCGTTTTGGGGAAAGACTTATGCCTTTGAGTTCTCGAGCTTGGACCACGTTGCCCTTTTCTCAGGGAAGGAAATGGAAAACAAAACAAAACAAAAAAAATCCAACAGGGCAGGAGTTTTGTTAGTGGAACTCTGGATTGGCTGGTCAGTTGCTACAATCAGAATATGCTTTCTTGGACCATGTATGAGACTTCTGAAGAAAAGGCGGGTTTTGCCATAATTCTTCACTAGTTAAGAATGCCAGCAGTTTCTTTGTATAAAAGAGACCTGCCTTTGAAATCGTACATTCTGAACATTTTACTCAAGCTACAACAGGTTTTAAAAACCTCTGCGGGGGAGGGCCGAATATAAAGTTTCCTCTTTTTTTTTAAATCTGTTCCCTTTGCCCTTTAAACTGCAGAAATTTTTTTTGAGGTGGGGGATTTGTTTGTCCCTTCTTGATTAAAGATTGAGTGGAATTCTAGATGTGGTCACTTTTGTGTCATAATTTTTTTGCCCCCCTGAGTGTATGCTTAGTTGTTGAGTATATATTTGGGACCATTAAAATTTTTTGATGTAATATAATCTCACTGTTGTGCTGGTACCTGTTTCACACTGTGTAATTTTGTTCTGCATCACAGTTCTTAATATGTTGAGGATTTTATGGAAAAATGGCATCGTTTCGGTTGGGGAAAAATCATCTTGCCACAATGTGCATAAAAGCAATACTATTTTGTGACTAAATATTTTATACTAAATTTTGCAGCAGCACCTGTTGAGAGAAAAATCAGGGAAATAGGCTGAAATTTAAAAATTGAAACCTATAAATAGGAAATTAGTATTCCAAAGAGACTTTGAAATTTCATAACACGGAACAGTGATGGTAACTAAGTCATCAAAATGCAAGATGGATGATTTAGGAATACCAATATGCTGACTTGTTTGACTTCGAAAAATAAAAAAAAAATTAAAGTGGAAGGAAAGCGGCATTAGTGATATTTTTTTTAAATCTCTGATCCCCTTTGGAGTACCAGTTTTAGTGAATAAAAGATGGTTGTGGAATAAACTCTTTACAAGGATACCATCTTTTGAAATTTATTCTAATACTCAGTTGAAAAATAGCAATTAACTTGGTCTAACTCAGTTGCTACCTTCTTTCCCCTTTTTCCAAAAGTCTAAATGATACTAATTTGAAATTATGCTTTATATCCTGCTTCCTTGTTCCTTTTACAGAAGATGGCTTTGCAAAGCACCGCTTGTTATGAAGAAGCATTTATTCAGTTCCTTTGCAAACGAGACTCTTTCTTCCATCTGCTTTCAAGAGCCGATTTCCTTTTGGGCATTCAAAGCACCAGTGTTGCAACAATCACAGTTTTTAATACATTGATGTATTTATACAAATAGAAATAAGAGAAATGAGAATCTGAGGCAGTATCGTAGGGGATCACAGCCAAGGGTAGGTTAGCACTTTGTTCCTGAATGTTGTAGGTAGTGTGGCAGGTTCTGTGCAAACTACAAAAGGCAAAGCTTTCATGCCTGGGCTTTGTCAATGCATACCAGCCAGTTTGGATTTAGATAAGTGTGCATAGGGAAAAATTAGCCCTCTTTTCCTTAAAGAGTTCAATTGTAATCACTTTCTAAGACTGAGTTTTTACAATGTATTTGAAATGTCTGTGATAGGGCAGTTCTCAGAAGTGAATTTTACAGAGAGGTCATGAGCTGTGCATGTGGTCACTACAGGATTAGACACAATCTGCTGCTGCAGGCTGAGTCCCCATGCTGTCTCAACAAGCTGTCTGAAACCTGATTCTTGCAACTTTGCTGTCAGAGAAGAGATTGTGACAAGGAAATCTGCAATTTTGCAGGTTTTCTTAATTAGCCAGAACCTAAATCCAGCTCAAGCTGTCAAACTTTCTTTAACCATTGAGCTTTCAAAATTTTTCCATACAGTCATCTTCAAGTTTTCCAGGCTATGTGTCAGGAAGTCGTTCTCCTGAGCTGGTCAAAGAAACACTTTTTGTTAATGTTTCTTTCTATTCCTTTAGCAATTGAGTGCTTAGATCTTGTGATATTTGATGCTGCATTCTTCCTGACTTTTGGATACTTTCACAATATTGTAGGAATCTTGGATTTTGAAGTATTGCATTTAACAGAAGTATTATATTGAAGTTACTGGGCTTGGTCAAAATAATAATGAAAGCTGGAACTTCTTGAACTTTTTATACTTTTAYGTTTTTATGAAGCTCTAGAAGACTAGTAAAACATTAGGCTCCACATTTTCTAATGCTGTGTAACTTGTGGTTAGATGGTTAGTTGTCTTCTGAATTACCTAATGCTTGTAGCCTGATAGGACATGTCTGCACTTAGATATATTCCTGGAAGCTGAAAGTTGGTGAATGGTGGCTAAGTTTTTGTCCAGTGACATTCGCTTTTGTATTCATGGAAGTCTTGAAATGTATTTTAGGGGGAAAAACAGAAGATACTGGGATTGTGAGAAGTGATGGGCTTTTTTTTTTAAAGAGTGGGTTTGAGTTAATAGGTGGAAAATACTATGTTAAGTGCTATAGTGCTCTGTTCTAGATCTTTCTCTGGGCTGATTTTTTAAAAGCACTTGTCCTCATCCTAAGAGAGCTGTGTATTGTGCTAAGCATGGCTCAGTTGTCTGAATTGCATTTTAATTGTGCCCTGAAGTATGGTTCACAGGGCAAACCCTTCAGTATATACAGGTAATAGCCATAGTGTTTCTATCATCCCTACAGGCTCCTCTGTTCCTTCAGTGGCTGAAAGATTTGATGCTGGTTCCTTGGATGTACTTCAGGGCTTTGAGAGTACACTTACTGGAAATACCAGACAGAATGTATGTGAAGTATCTGGTCCTCCAAGGAACCCACACACTAATGAAAGAAATTCCAGGTGATCTGGAATATTTCAGATTTTCTTCTAATGTGTGTAGTTATGTGGCTGCATTCAGGTTAACAGTGCACATCACCCAAAAACAGGTCTCCAGTGTCATGAGGCTGAAAGGATCTAAAAGCTGATGTATCTAAGCAGTGAGTTGTCTGTAGAATGTACTGTCTGTAATGTGCCTGCTTGGTAATGAAGATCAGGCTGTTCATTCATCTCTCATAGCCCACCCAGGTGAAGCATCATTTTCTCATGGAATTCAGTGCCAAGTAGGCCCCATCTTTGTAATATACTAAGGATGGAACTGTTCAGATGAAGTTGGGCCATGTTTTCACACAGTGCAGAGATGTTTAATTAGAGAACTGATGGGGCTTTGTTCTCATGTTGCTGCTGTGGTACTATTAGGAACGTGGCTTCCTTTTCAACCGAGCACAAGGACGCTGGTTGCCTTGCTGCATTCTGTTTCCTGGCCTCTGTAGAGTGGCCACAGAAGTTCAGCCTTACCCCTCGACCGTTTTACAGCTGCAGAGGCGTTCCTGGAGCACTGCTGTCCATGCCAGAGCAGCACTGAGCTCCCCTGCTTTGAGGACATGGACACCTGTTCCAGGTAAGCTGTAAAAGCAGGGGATGAGATGGGTCACCACAGCCCACGTGTAAAACCAGGCAAGCATTCAAAGAAGAGAAGTTGCCACAACTGAAGTTTTTGTTCTTGAGTTGTCCATGTGCATGTTCTCCATCACTTTTTCTTTTTGGAGTTTAGAAGSAATATACAGCTCATTGTTCATTTCAGAAAGGAGGTAGGGCATGTGGGCATGCTGCAGATAAAGAAAAACCTCCTGTGGGAGGGTCTGTAATGCCATCTTCAATCAGAGCCATAATCTAATGCCTTAATTCATGTGAGGGAGGCATAACTTGATGTATTTTGGGGCTGTCTTGTGGGTCCCTTCCATCTCATGATATTCTGTGATTCTATGATTTGTATTGGTGGCTGGCTACCTGATGAGCTTCTAGATTTGACTAGATGTTGCTCTATTTGGAGCTTGATTAGCCAAGGAAAAAAAACAGGGTTTGAACACTTGACACCATAGTAGACTCCTTATGTGCCCTATGGAGTCTGCAGTCACTACATCTGTGAAACACCAGTGTTACCATGCAAATAACAATTCTCTAAAATCTCTGTAATTAAAAAGTCGCGCTGCTAAAGTAAGTCAGGCTTGTGTGATTTAAAGTCAGTTTCTGTCCACACTGACCTTTAAATAACATCAAATTTTTGTGTAATTCAGTTATAATTCAAACCACTTTCTGTGTTTCTGCACATTAAGTCAGTGCACATAATACCAAAACTACTGATCACCTATTTTTACAATATTCTTGTAAAACAACTGTATCTAACTCTATCACTGGACAATCTTAGTTATGTGCCTTCTGTTACAGCCCCTCAAACCTGGAGTTTTTCATTTGTTCGTCAAATTCTTCCCRCATCTGTTTGACTCTTGCACACAGACGTGAGTTTGGGGCACTGTTTGAGCAGGTAGCAGGGACACAAATGTCCTCCTTCCCATGTTATTCACTGTTCAAGAAATGGCTCTGCCCTTGGTATGTATCTGAAGTGGCTGTCCCAGCCCTACAGCCATTTACCTCCCTGCTGAGGCTTTGTTAATTCCTCCTTGCAGTGTTTTCCTTGCACATGAATTTATGCTTTTCTTCAATTCTAGCCAGCGTAAGTATTTCCCAAAGCTTATAAAATTTTTGGCTGTGCTTGCCTGTTATTTTTACCTCACCCCAGTGCCATCAATATTGATACTGATATATTCTTCTACAACTAAAATACCAAAACAGCAGTCTGAAAAATGAAAATTCCCTAAAGTGCTGGACCTTCAAAATCACATTTTTTTCTGTTTTTATGAGAACATTTGCTAGTTATGATTAATAAAAACTGATACTTACGATTTGAAATATTTTTTGTATTAATACAACATAATCAAAATTTATTCTATTTGATACATTTTAGCTCTTTCTATACTTCCCTATTTTCCCTTAAAGCACTCAATAACAGTTCTTAATGTGATCCTACTGGTTCTTTCACTCATCTCATAGTTTCCACTTAGTGGCRCTGGTGTAGTTCTTCTTTTACTTCCTGTCAAGTGAAAAAACCTGAGAAACACACTTAGCAATTTTGCCTTGGGTATGTTCTGTGCCCTGATGAGTACACAAGTGTTTGGGTAAGGTGCCCAAGCCTTTACACAGTTATTCTCTTCAGTAATCACCTTCTCAACAGTCCAGCGCCTTTAAAACCTACAAGACACCTTGCCCTTGCTGCTGGTGCTTCAGAGGGCATCTTTCCCAATTTGMTGGATGTGAGGTTCCCACCCTCCTGTACATGAACTCACCACATTAGATCACAAAGCAGCCTTTGCTTCTAGCACCTCTGTATGCTATGAATCTAACAAATTAATTTCTTTTATCTTCTTGCAGACACATGGTTCTTCCACTGCTGTGACATTCATTRTCTCTCTGAAGGGTTCAAGTCAAGGAGGTTATGTCATCATTTTATGTTTGCCTGGGATGTGAGTACTCCTCCCTTGCTTTCAAGTTCATGCAAAGAGCCATAAACCACTGGTGCCCCTTCTTCTCCACCCCATATCTTTTGCTCGGTTTTAACTTTATTGTTTGTCTTGTGTATATGACTCTATGGTCTCAGAGGTTTATGAGATATTCTGCCCACATTCTCTCTCCTTGTACTTTAGATTCTGTATTGTTGGTCTCCTCAGGAGCCTAAGCAGCTAGCTTAAATTTCAGCACTGAACAAACCTGTGCCAAAGGTTAATGCTAGTTTTTTTTCTAGGAGTTTCTCTCTGAATGTGTCAGATACCAGCCACAGAGGCTATGAATCACTGGCATTCCCCCCACATTCTGATTGATCAAAAGCACATRAGAAAATACTTCAGGGATTTTGCTTGTGTTTTGGTAGCACATACAGGTTTGTTTCTTTTTACTCTCATTCAAATTTCTCTGACACTGTTTCTCTACCATCTTTGTCTAAATAAAATTATCMATATTAAAAACAGCATTTCAGAATTGGATATTGCAAGGGGCAAAGCTACCTTCTAACCAACTTCTTTTTCTCTTGACACCCATTGTTTACAGACCCCGAGTCTATTTAAAGCAAACTTGCTCCATAGCTGAGAAGTTGGTTGATGAACAGTCGAGTCATATTTACAAGAAAGCTGCTTAACAACAGTCCAAAGCAAAGGAGGAGAAAAACTCTTTCCTGATTACCATGAGTTTAACTCTTGTATTGTAACCTCGTGAATTCTGTTATTCCCATCCCTCAGCAACTTACGCTTCAGACAGCAGATGAATGGTGGAGCTTTGTTGATGGTTGTACTCGTTGCTAGGGGACAGTCTGAGGGGGGTGAATCATGCCATTTACAGTCAGCCTAAAGGAACATTTGGAAATGTCTGAGTTTAGAAAGTTCCTTCTGTAGTCCGTGTTGTTGAAAATCAAGTGCTTTGTGGCTGTGAAAACTGCTTTAGAATTACGATAACTGAGGCATTAAACACAATGGTGTCTTTAACAGCTTGTACCTATGTATGTCTTAAATCACAGTTCTGGTGCTTCTTAATTCTCTGAGAATTATGTTCTGAGTTAAAAGCTGACCATGGGAAATGGTATGAAAACAAAATTGTTGCAAATCACATTAAACTTAAATACTGCAAGTTTTCATCATTGCTTTAGTGTAAGAAGCATGGTTTCTAAATGCAATTGCTTGTACATGTCTGGATCTGAATTTTSTTTGATATATTCATTGTTTTATTTTCTCTGCTGTGGGAAGGTGGCAGCTTCAGGTACCATGAGAAATGAGAACTTGATACATAGTAGGTAGGTGAGGTTTTACAAGATACGTGTAAAGTGGGTCAATAAAAGTGCTCCCACTATGGATGCTAAAGCACGGTTTGGAGAGGAGGTGGAGGAAGCAGCACACACCCATGCAGGGCTGACAGGTATGACAAAATCACCGAAGGGAAACCCCTCCACACGCATTTTGGGGACTCATAGCCAGGATATGTGTTTTGGCCAGGGCGAGCAGCCTGGCCWCCCCAGGGCTGCTCTCAGCAGAGCTCCGGGCAAGCCTGGGCTTGTTGCTTCCCGGGGCAGCCGGCCCTGCCCGCCCGCAGCGTGCGGCTCGGGGGGATTGGAGGAGACCCGCAGCTCCTCAGCACTTCCAGCGTGTGTCCCCCCAGCCTATAGCCCTTCGCGACACCGCGCCCCCCTTGCCCCGTGCGTGCTGAAGCAGTGTGTCAGTGTTTTCCATACTACATCAGCGCTCCCAGCGCATTTCAAAGCAAGGAAAGTGTTATTTCCCACTGTTGCTTTGCTTTCGGCATCCGACGGGAGAGCGCAGCCGCTTCCCGCGCCATCGCCGCTAGAGGGCGCTCGGTCCCCGCCCGCGGCGGCTGAGGCGGCAGCATCCGCGCTCCCGACCCCATTCCCGACCCCATTCCCCAATCCCAATCACTCATGCTACTGCGGCTGCCCCTCCAGCACCCGCTACCATCCTGCCCGAGGCCACATACTTCCTGTACACAGGCAGTCACCTGGAATAACGCGTGAGCATTTGSTAGCTAGCAGCATCCTCAGGAAGGTTCACTGGGTAAGAAGTTTGGTTTTTATAGCTGCGCTTCATAATGCGCCTTCCCTTTCAATTACCACACTACTGACACCTATCCAGCACCTGGATTGGATCATGCAGCAATTGCTTCTTTTCGGTCTACAAATAAGTCACATCCAAGTTCTGAAAAGTGGGAAAGAATTCTTCTATCTGTATTCTGTCTTCTGTGAATAAGTCTAATATATTTTTAAAATACTACATTGTTTTTCTTTTTATTCTATTGATTAACACATCTATTGTAAGTACTGGAGTAACTGTTTTGAAAATTTATTTAATTAAATCTTTCTACAAGACATAAAACTATATGTCTTCAAGAAATCGAAGTATGGCAGTCCATCTCCCTAAATGTTGGGAAGCTATTAACCATTCTTTTTCTCTTCATGGCTGTTACACTCAAAAGCATACCTACTTCTCCATCCAGCTACACCAGATGGTTTGCTGGCAAACCTTCCTTCTTTTCAGGTCMAGAAACGGCTGGACTACATGACTCCCATAGCAAAGGGTTAATTTAACCACTTGTGCCTGTACTGGCTGGTAAACAAGTTGAAATTCACGTGTACTGGGGTAGCAAGTGGGAGTTATTGGTCCTTGGTCTACAGGGCTGCTTAAGGATCCACATGAAGGAGAGCGTTAAACCCCAGTGGGACAAACAGGCCACTGCAATGTACACCAGTGTCTATCACTTAGTAATAGTTTGCTTGCAAACTGCTGTGGTCCCTCAGGCACAACAACAGATGTCTCTCCCTCAGCCGATGCACCCACATGTACCCACCCCCTTACCAAAAATATGTGCTGAAGGTAGGTGGTTAATAATAACCAGAATTTCAGATATGTCTTGCCTGACTGTTCAGGATCCAAAATATATTTTGTGAGTTCAGTGTGATAGAACAAGAAATAGGCAGAGTGCTTTAAGAAGATGCACAGACTGATAAATACCAGAGATGAACAGAGCAAACTCTAAAACGGGAATCCTGGCAAAACCAAGCCTCACTAGGTGGCACAGTGTGTTAAACAGTTCAGCTTCGTGACTAAATTATTTCTCTTCAAGTTCTGAGCCTGGGATAAATAAAACAGCAATCATCCAGATTACCTGGCATTATTTACTTTCATAACTAAATATGAGATAAATTCTGCCCCGCAGGAAAATAGCTGGCAGCCCGGTGGGCACTCTGGCAGAAGGACGGGCTGTTCCCCGGGCTCACCCGGCCCCGCCAGCCCTGAGCCCGCCGCAGGACCTGCCCCGGCGGCGGGAGCGCCACGGGCACCTGCTCCCGGTTCATTCCGAGCGGGTGCGCAACAGGCTGTGCCGCTCGTTTTGCTCCGAGTTTTCCCTCTTAGTTCCTTGAGCTGCACTAAGGGGTTTACGCGCACGTCTGAAAGCGCCCCTAAGAGGTACTTCGTGGGGAATTTCGTCCTTTTTTAGAGGAAACTTCGGACCGGCGCTCTCCCGCTCAGCGTTGGCGCCGTTCCCAGCGGAGGAGGGCACGGCCCTGGGCGGCTCCCGGCAGGTACAGCGGCCCCCGGCGCGGCCTCRAGGGCTTTTTCCTGGCGAGGCCGCGCATCACCGCGGTTACAGCGGGGACCGAGGCGCAGCCGCGGGGTGCGGGGCCGCCCCCGCCGGGGCGGGCAGAGGCCGCCGGCCGYTCTCGCAGCCGCGTGCGGGCGGCGCGCCCCGACCCCACACCGCGTCCCGCCCCGCGGCCGCTCAGAGCCACCGCCCATTGGCCGGCACCGGCCCTCTCCGCCCCTCCCATTGGCCGCGGCCGGTGCCCGTCACGCCGCTGCCGCCGCCGGCTCTAATTGCTGGGGCTCGGGCGCACCCCGCCACAGGTACCGCGGCGGCCGGAGCGGAGCGGGAGCGGTGCCGCTTGGAGCCGTCYCGGGGGAGCTCCGCGCCTTTGCTCCCGGCCCCCGGGCGTTCGCCCCGGTGGCCGAGCTCCGGTCTGCCTGACGTGGCTCGCTTCTCGAGCGAGGGGAGCCCCTCTTGCAGCAGTGGGGCGAGCTCGCTGGGGGAGCACCGGCCTGTTGCTGTCGGGAGGAGGCACCGCCGAGAGCAGCCCCGCGTGTGCCCGCAGGGCGGTGGAGCGATGAGCCGCGCATTGTTTGCCCTGTAGGCAGCGCCCGGCGGGCAGCGGGGCGGCGGGCCATGGGCTCCGCGCCTTTGTCTCCCGAGTGAGCCGGCTCCGCGCCCGCAGCCTCCTGCCGCCGCCCGAGCCCCGGCGACATGGACGTGACCGTCTCCGAGCTCCTGGAGCTCTTCCTGCAGAGCCCCTTGGTGACCTGGGTGAGCAGAGCGGGGAGCGAGGGGGYTGCCGGCGGGGCAGCCCCGTCCTGCTGGGGCTGGCTGGGTCCGCCCGCCATCCTCCAACCCCGCTGTCCTTCCTCCGGCAGGTGAAAACCTTCGGGGACCTGGGGAGTGGGGACCAGGACAACCTCGGCGTCTACATGGACTTGGTGGATGGCGTCGTCCTGAACAAAATCATGCTGCAAATGTGAGTGGGGTCGGAGGGCGGGAGACATGAGGGGGGCCCCTCCCGTGGGTGTCGGGGCTCCGATCCGGAGCTCTCCGCAGGCGGGGAGGGCGGCCTGGGGCCGGAGCGATTTTCGTTTGGTTGCTCTTTGAAATTAACAAAACACGGCGGAGAAAAAAGCTCCGAACTATCCAGGTTAATAAAATATTCTTTTAACTWCTTTTTCTAGTTCTTTTTTACGCAGTATGTGTGGGGTTTTTTTCTTTTTCCTTTTTTTTCCCCTTTTTTCTTCCTCAGTTATTCACACATGGTAGAGTGGAAGGTGTGTGGCTGTACAGAGAAGGAAATGAAAGTACCATATCATATAAAGCTTTACTGGGAGGGTTTCATCTGAACTTTGTCTACTCTTGCGTAAACTTTGATACTAAATACATAATTTGGAAAAAAAAACCCTCAGTGATTCCTCTTTCAGGTGGCACTGTAAGGCCATGTGCTGAGGAAACTTTAAAATCGGTTAAAAGATAAAGTGCTGAAAATACTGTTATATCGAAGTGAATAATTCTTAGGACTTACGCTGTGTTTTTAACCACATCCTTTCCTGTTGCTGATCTGCTGTGCTGCATGCAGAGCCTGACTGTTCTCTCTCTTCTCTGTATTTGCTTTTGAATRTTCTGAAATATATCTGAGAGAATTTGTAGGGAGAAGTATTTGGCTTTCAGGGGAGTAGAGTTTGGGAAACAGTTTTATCAGTTCACRCTCTTCAGTGATTGAAATCAATTAAAGCTCTACCAGTGATTTGCAGTGTTAGTCTAAGAATTTCAATGAAGAATTAATATTAGAATGTTTTAAGATCTTGAGAAATAACATCGAATCTGATAATCAGTGCCTCAGCCAATCAAGTTGTCAAGTTTTTTTATCTTCTGGTACCTGGCTGCTCCATGTGAGAAGGTAATAAAATTTCTTTTTGATTTGATGTTACCAATAGCAGAAATGGTGAACTGKAGCTTAGGTGAAGATCCATGATTCAGAACAAAACTCAGATCAGCCAGCACACATAGAGATAACAAAGTGGAGCAAAATGTTAGCGGAGATAAAAGCCTCTGGTAAAGAGAAGGTATAATTTCCTGCATTTTTTTTAAAGAATAATTACACTTTAAAAAGATAATTTTCTGCAAATAAGAGCCTCAAGTGTGAACGTTTAGATTCAGGCTTGTAGCTTTCCAAGGTGTGGGAAACTAAATTTCGATTTATGACCATTGTGTTTGGCACAGAGATGACCGATGGAGCTATCAAGGAACAGCAGTTGAGTCAGTGGCATGTTTAGCTAAACGGCATTGTTATCTAATATGCTACTTAATTATATGTGCAATAGTCTTCTTGTTTCAAAACAAGAAAAATTAACTTAGTCACAGTCACGAGTTTATGAAGTTATGTGGATTTTGAATGACTGGCATTTTTACGAGAGCTTTACTAGGTGTGCAAACTTAAGTATTTGTAATTGACCATTGAACTATGTGCAAGGAGACAGAGTTGTTAAAGTCAAGGGAGCCAGCTGAACAATGGTCTGGGGACAAGGAGAGAAGGCTAAGATCTCATGGAAATAAGAACGATAAGCATATAGGAAGATAKTATATAAGCGTAAGGAAGATAGGATGAATGCAGTGACACTAGTTGGCATTGTCTGATCTTGTGATTGAGAGATGCCCTGGCATCTTTTTTACTTACTTTAAGCAGTCAGGTAAATAAGTTGGTATGCTTAGGTTTTTCTTTGTTTGGAGTTTTTTCCCAATAACGTCTCTGCCAGCTGTTTCTCAGACAGTGAAGTGTGGGAGGCAGAAGCAGCGYGGAGTAGGAAACTGTCCCATTATGCACAATCGGGCCTTCCCCTCCCTCCCCCTTTTCGGCAGCTTTAGTAGTGCTTTTAATGGTGACTAAAGAGCTTGAAACCAAAAATTTTGTACTGATAACCCAAGATTGTTTAATTTAGGAAGGACTGCAATTTTATTTGTGTATCCCGACCTAACAATGTGCTCAGGAGTGGTGGTGCTGACTGACCTTTACTTTTCCCTGATTTTAACTTTAGAAATTGCAATGCAATTACTGCTTGCCTGTAACTCAGGAAAGTCTTGCAGGGCATGTCTGTGCCCTACAAGCCTTTCTGAATAAAAAAATGTGKTTTTAAAAATTCTTGCTTATTGTTTTTTTAAAGTCCTGGTCTCTGAAGACAGCTTTCATTGCTTGGTTGGAGATTTTTCCTGCTGGAAGCACACTGATGAGGGCCTTTGATTGGATATGCCATGCCATGATAGTGATGATTGCTTGAAAGCACAGATGCAGGCATGCACACACATGTAGAGAGTAGCGGGTGGCAGGGTGAAAGAGCTTAGCTCCTGATCTGGACAGCTGCCTCATCACCTGTGTGTTATTTCACTTCGAGTTTTTTTATCCTKCTTGCCTCATTACTGCAACAGAAATAACAGGGGCACATGGGCTTGCATCTAAACACCAGGTGTGATGCAGTACTTTGCTGCAAATCAAGGTCTTTCTTTCAGTGAAAATTTTCAAAGGTAGTTTGTTGGGAAATTCTTCACTAAAAATACAACATTTCTGCCCTGCAGCAAAGCAGATTTAAGTGTAATTCAGGGCAAAAAAAGACAGGTGGATCTGTGAAGAAATCCAGATATACCTGTTGAGTGGAGATTGCTGAGTGAAAGTAAGGCTTTAGCTGTTTGAATTATGGGTGGGCTGTAGGAGTTCACTCAGCCCCTAATTTCTGTTGTAATAGTTTGGATTTTCCCCAAATGCTGTTTGGCAGCTTTGGGTGGAGAAGATCCCAGCTGCTTTGCATTGTGGTGTCAACGTTTTTTTTAGGTGGTGGGTTCATCTCAGCAAGTCAGCTGTGTCACCAGAGAGATATGTGACAGCTATCTACTGCTTTCCCTGCCTGTCAGGTCCCTGCTGGCTCTGTGACAGGAGGTGAAAATAGGGCTGTGCCTTTGCTTCATCCTSGTCAGAAATTAACTGCCCCTGGGAATGCAAGCCCTGAATAAAATGTGGTTTGCTCAGGCTTGCCAAATGTAGCCATGGCGTAAGGGCAGAGGAAGGGAAGCTGGCCTGGGCTTAGGCAGATTGTAGTCGGTAGGACACCAGCTGTTGGGCTTTGCTGGTGATCTCTAAAACAAGCAAGACTGTTTCAAATAAAGTTGGGTGTTGCTTGGTTGTCAGTAGGGGCAGCTAGCTGTTAAACAAGTTAAATTTAACAGCAAGAGTCAAGCAGCAATGTTTGGTTTCCCCACATAGATTTTTAAAAGAAGACAAATTATTTTTCAAATAATTTTGTTGTAAATTAGTGGTTTCCTTTGCCTGTGTCCTGTTCAAGTGAATATCCCAACCTGATCATGCATGAAGGACAACGTTGATTTTTGCCAACTTGCTGTACTGGCTGAATGCTCTGCATACAAAAATGTTGCAGAGCATTTAACAAATGTTTGTTAAATCTTCAAAGTGGAACTGCTGTGTTTCAAGCTTGCGTTGCTGATGGATTTATGTGTACCAGGTTAATGAGCTTCTCTTTAAAAATTTTTTTCAGAAGGCTGTGTGTCACTTCCTGGTATGAAATTAGCACGTGGCGATGCTGCACAGACTGCCTTAAGTGTTAGAGTTGCAGCTGTGGCATAATACCTACAAGCATAAGCAAATATTTGCCTCATTTAACTTCCCAAATAAAACTTCCTATAAGAAATGATGTGGGGATTTACACATGCAGGCACGTGTTTTCACATTGGCTGATTCTAGTTCTTCTAATTGATAATAGATTGCTTTTCTGTCAAAACATTTAGCAAACAGGAATGTGTGTTAGGAATACAACTGATAATGCTATTTGTTTTAAAATCCCTTYAGGAAAATGCCCAGTAATAGGTTTTTCTATTTCAATCGTAGCTGTCATGGTTTGTGGTACCGTTGATCTGTCATCTTTAATTTAGACCATGTGACAGGAACAGCCACGTTGTGAGTGCCCGTTGTTTGTGGTTTGTGGCAAATGGCATGAACACAAGAAGGTTAGAGATGTACATCCATTTAATTTAAAATTTTAGAATCTTACTTAGAGGTGCATTTTTCTGCCATTTTCTAGGCGATTTAGGAGTCTGCCAGCCTTAGTGGCATTGTCTCACTTGATGATAGAGGAAGAAGTTGGATGGTGGAAGAGTTAGAGTGGCCCCTGAGTAGTATATTTTTGGTTAGTGCCTTGCCTGCAGAACGAAGTGCCACAGAATGCTGGGCCAGTCAGTTCCTTCTGGCATCTCGTAACCCTTGGGTCCAACTTGAGGGCTTTCCCCATGCTCATCAAAACAGCTTGTCAGAAATTGTAAGAATAGGAGTGTCATTTTGAATTTTAAAATTTAAATGTGTTTTTTTTGTGGTTACTTTTATGAATTGGTGACTTAAGGGAGTGCATCTTCATGTGCTTGTGTTGCTGGCCCCACGCCTGCTGAACTTGTCATTTGATCTGGCTCCTGACCCTTCCATTCCTGTCTGTTCTTAGAAGAGTCATGAGCATGCATAAATCGGACAACTTCTTTAGAATGTTTGGGTATATACTGAGGTTTGAGACTTTGCTTTTGTTTATTTGGCTTGGGTGGGGTTTGACTTGTTTCTGGAGTACCTCCCTAAGTCACACCTCAGCCACACCGTCTTAGTCTTATTTAGATAACTTTTTTGAGCTTGAGGAGTAGGTGGTTTTCAATATTTKTGTGTAAGGGAAAGACCAAACATCAAAGGAAAATGCATCTGAGGTGGTGTTCAGGGATTTTTCGGATAAATCCAGACAGTAATTTGTTTGGGTTACCTGGTTAATGTTGAAAAAAAAAAATAAAAGGCTCTCTTTAATTTTCAATGTAATCCTTGAAAAGAATTTCTTTCTATAAAATTCTTGATAAACAAGCTTCACCATACAGGCAGGTCCTATAATGTATAAAGTGTGGTACCAACACCTCTGTCTTCTTTTGGGTATGATTGTCTTTAAGCACAGCAAGAAGACACAGGACCTTGCTTGTTGAGAAGGTTTCATTTTCCTGTGAAGACAATAAGCCCTGTGGCAGTTTGAAGTGTAGGCTGTGCTGGACTTTCACATCTAGTGCAGAGGGTCCTCTCTGAGCTGAGGTGCTCTGTGAAGYAGGTTACACAACAAGTTCAGAAAACGAAACTATCAGGTTTTTGTACTACATTCTATTTTCAGAAAAGCTTTTAACTTTTTTATGRTGGAGAAGTGGCAGGAGTGCCAAAGCTATAGTGTGCTGCAGCTTGGCAGGTTAAGTGGACCCTGAGGTCAATGGCATTAAGAGCTCTTGCAACARTCAATTACCCTTAACGAAGATGATAGGATAAAAGCTCTGGAGCTGCTGCTGAAGGCCTGGTACTGTTAATGCTTATGTTCTTGTAACACAATCTCCACTGTGTAAAAAATGAGCATATCTTGTCTAGGAAGTAGTTTTTCTGTGTCTTATGTATCTTTGAAAACCTCATCCAAGTTCTGCAGTTCCACTGCTTGCAGCTGCTGAAGAAATAGCCTCTCCTTTGCTGTAGCTGGTCGGTGTGTTTTGTGGGTTTTTGCCCCATTTTGTGCAATCCTGGGAAGGAGTGTGGAGTAGCGCCCTGCCAGCCAAAGATCTCAGTTCCTGGCCACRAATCTGGGACACTGCCAAACAGTGGCATAGCAGTGTGCTGCCTACATGAGCTTTCACATGGAAATGAGAACTGTAGGCTGACCCTTTGTTTGGTCAGCTTCTCTTTACTGAATGTTTCTTCCCTTTTAGTTTTCCAGTTTGTTGTCATGACCTTGCCTAACAAGGCTAAGTGTCCAACTTCCTCTGAGGTTCGGTGTCTGCTCACACAGTACTGAAGGCATGGTACTTGTCTGAGCTCAAGCCCAGGTGGTATTTATGCTTCTCCCAGATTGCAGTGTTGTTGAGGAGCCATCCTATCAATCCAGTATAAGTATGGGTTCTGCACTCCTGTATCTGAGCTTCAGTAAAGTGGAACACTTACTACCGATTTTACTTTAAAAGCTTGTTGCAGTTGCCTCTTTTTGTTCTTTCTTTCATAATTTGTTACAGTAGAAATCTGTATACAAAATCCTTTGCTGCTGTAGAGGCTGTGTGGTGTTTTGCCAGTTTATGCCAGTGTTGGTCATCTGTGCTTCAGATTGCTTGAATCCATGCACATAAATACCGTGTCTGATGTTATCTGCTGTCAAGGCAGTTTTGTCTCATCTCAGGAAAAGCTGTGTATTTTTTTATATTTACTCACATAGCACTGCTTTCACTCGAGGTGCTCTGGAATGGTTGTGCATTTAAAAAAAAGTAAAAGCTCTTTGACGTACTTATGTAAACGTTGGAAGATACATTTTAAAAATAAATATTGGATCAGTTCCTCTTTTATTTCCTTGTCAACGCCCGAGTTCAATAGCTGGCCCTGGAAGAGCTGTGAATGGCTTAATTAACAGCCAGAGCAGAGCTCTGGGAGGCAGGTGTTTGGATTGTGTGGGAGTCTGCTGATAAGAGTCATTATTAGAGGGCAAATACAAAGCTTTGATGTATGCTGTTGGCAGATAAAGATATGCAGGATTTTTTGTAGCATCTTAGAGTGTACATTTGTATAAAATTATTTGCACCTTTTTTTCCCCTGTGTCTTATCTTTTATTTTAGAAATAAAAAATTGCTTCAGGTACAATTTTAATTTGTTTTCTTTAAAATCAAACAAAAAACATAGCRTGTATATGAGAGATTATTCAGATGATGTGTTGTAATAAGTACAATATTCTCTCTTTCTTCAGTTTATAATACAWCTGGTCTTTACAGTTTTTGCAGTGGTCATTGATCAAGTGTTTGTACTCTCTTCTTGTCATAAAATTCTAAAGCCAAGGAAGGCATGGTGGTATTTCCTAGACTTGCCTTTATTTGAATAAGGAAAACCCATATTATCAGAGGCTGCTCTGATCTGGCTTGCACAAACTAGRTATGCTCTTTTTTTCAGGGAAGTATGGGTAAGGAGGGAAGGTGCCCTGAAGTGCTGTGTGAGTTGCGGTAGGGTACTTTGTGACATGCAGGAGATATTTCTAACTTAAACATAGGTGCAGATGTAATGAGTTTATTCTATCGTGTATTAATGTATATATACCCTGTATAATTGTCAGTGTATTTAATGCATTAACTTAAATGTGTTATTGAGATGTTAAGTCTCAACACCGGTTTAATTAGTAATATTTTGTTTTCTTCTTCYTTTTTTGTAGAGATCCTCGACCAACCAACCAACGCGTCAACAAGCACGTAAATAATGACACCTATCTTCGGGTTCAAAACCTGACCATCTTGGTCAGAAACATTAAGACTTACTATCAGGTGAGATTCCTGCTCTCTGCCCATTGATTTGCTGTACTGTTTTAGCTAGAGCAAGGGCTGGGGGCTCAGASAAGCTTGCTACAGGAAATAGAGAGGAAATTGTGTTTGTATAAAAGTACATTCAGCCATGCTTTCTCTCCTGGAAATGACAATGTGGCTATCTTCTCTATCTATTCCTCGTGGCCTGAGGCTGCTTCCTTGCCTTCCTCTTTCTTTTTTTTTTTAGAGTTGTGCTCAAAGATTGTCATAGCATTTGGAGATGCATGTACTAAAAGGGCTCTTTTGCGGTAAGATTGTGGGTTGTGTATGTGAAGGGGATTGCTGAAATGGAAGTAGTGTTTTTAGATATAAGACTTTCTTCAAACAGGAAACCTTTCTTTAAAGGAGTTGATAGAAAATAAAATCTTGATGAAKAAATGTTTTTAACACTAGAATATAAACCTTAAATTGATAGGAAAAATAAATCTGTGCTTAGCTTGAAGGTMGACTTCCTACACTCTGTACTTATGTGTTCAAGCAGTTGCTTGTTCAAAACTGCTGTAGGAGAGCGAAGTGCAGGAATGACTGCAGAGTCTCAGAAATAGTGCACTTGTTGAGTGTCATTCTTGAACTGTCACTGTTCCTCTACTGTAACAGCGCTTCCCTAAAACCAGAGTGGTGACAGCTGAGCGCTTTTGCAGAGTTACGTGCATGTTGGCTGCTGTTGGAGAGCCATAGCACGAATTCAGTTTCTCTAAATAGAACTCCTGTATGCATACTGTTCTGTGTGTTTGGACTTCTTAGTGAGAAGCTTACTGTACTGGGCATCTTTTGCCAAATTCAAATGCTGTGCGATATAAACCAGGCTGAAACTGCTGAGGATTGTTAAAATGGTTCTCTGTGTATCTCAGTCATATATTGAAGAAGCCACCTAAACTGTAGGAGTTTATGTCCTTCAGTGTGTTTGTCCTGGGCACTTCATCTGTTCTGTATATATAGACAAGACTGTGTATTGGTTTTGTCTTCAAAATACAGAAGAGATATGGAGTAGAGCCTTTTCATGCCATTCTTTTCCAAAGCTTGCCTGCTGTTACTCTATGTGATTGCCACAACTCTGCTCCTGGACTTGCTTAGGGAAGCCTGAAAGAGAGGCACCTGTGAAAAATGACAAGGTCAGATGGGGTGTATGACTCATCTGTGCAAGTTCCAGCAGCCTGCTAGGAAAAGAGAGTAACTCAGATTGGAGATGGTGTAGGAAGGGTATCATGTATTTCTGAAGATAATTGATCTG
This sequence comes from Malurus melanocephalus, assembly GCF_030028575.1. Classification (NCBI taxonomy): domain Eukaryota; kingdom Metazoa; phylum Chordata; class Aves; order Passeriformes; family Maluridae; genus Malurus; species Malurus melanocephalus. Next base: position 806,453 of record NW_026623361.1, on the reverse strand, counting down.
TGTGTCTTGTTGAGAACTGGAGATGCTGATGTGATGTCATTCCTGAGACTTGTGATTTCTAAGGGGAAATTCCATTTAATCATAACTAGAGACTGAAGCTTAGGGTTTAGTGGGTTGGATTTTTGTTTTGTCTTGCTGTTGTTGCTGTTTTTTTCTATTGCTCAGTAAATAGTCTAAATGCATATTAAGTCTCCAAGAGAGACTAATCCTAACTTTCTTTCTTATTGCCCCTGCAAGATTTACTTACTGTCTTGAGAGTCTGGTCCTTCAGGTGTTGAAATTTTTTTCATTCATGTGCCTCTTTTTTTTCTTGAAACTGTTGCTCTGACCACTTTTAAGAGTACCTGGAGAGAGACCAGAGGCAGGAAAAAAGAAAAGTGATTCAGAGTCATGTGTTACCTTACTTGTTGACCTAGCTGTTTAGCTAATCCAATAAAGCTAGCAACAACTGAAATAGGTTAAGACACAGAATTTTCAATGGGAAACAGTAGCTGAGGCTTGCAGCTGTAACAGTGATGTTCCTATTGTAGTCCACAAATTAAGTGCTATGAATCATGTTGCCTGAGGATTATATATCCTGTGTGTAAACAAAGCAGTCATGAGAGCTCATCAGTCTTTGCATTTGGTCCTGAAAATGTGACTACAATAACAAAGTTTTAAACAAAATAACTTTTTTTTTTTTTTTTTTTGGTAATAACATTATATAAGAAATTTATTTTTCCTTGATCATATCTTCTGGGCAAATCCAAGTCTTGATGCTTACATGAGATTCCCTTTCTTGTGGTGTGTCCAGTTGTCAACTCTCCATAGTCTGGGGGTAGTTGAGGCCATCCATGCTGTAACTGAACTCTGTGTGTGATTTATGCTGAGTATAAGGTTGCATCTGTACTCACGTCTCTGTTAGATGTTTGGAGGTTCTCTTGTCATTTAGGATATGATTTAAGTAGGTTTTACTAGGTTTTTTTTTTAACATACAACCAAATAGATGCTTTGGAATATTAAAYATTCTTAATAATTAAATATTGTTAGACTGCTTCTGTCCTGAATAATAGAGATGTTTTTAAATAGGCTGAAGTTGTAGACATTATGGACATTGTTTGATGAAGTAGTATTAATATATTAGCCTGAGTTAAGGTGAGGGTAGTGTCTTACTGAAAACATGTTTGCAGACGGGGATGGAAAAGTYCCTGACAAGTAACAGGAACACAAATTTTCTGCTTCCTCAAGAGAAACAAAAGCTTCCAAAAGCATGATGTTTGCCTTGACATTTTGCATTCCATTTCGCTTAATGGACCCAAGTCAAGTTTACAGCATAATTACTGAATTAGGTAGGCCAGGTTGTCTAGAATGGAGTGGCATTTTCCTCATTCTTTTTCGAAGGACACTGGTAGATATGRAAGAGTACTTGTCCTTCTCTGTACTGGGCAAGAGCAGTCAAGAATAATATAAATTCACGGCACTGTAAACAGTTATCTGAGGCAGTGACAAAAGTACCTACTAAAATTAATGCTGTTGTTCAGGAGGTTGTTGACATTTCAGATCATGTAATTGTCTAGTCTGTCTGTATCTAATATCAGATTTCTCATATATCTGTATAGCTGATCTCTTCATTAAAGCACAATTCTCATTAATACAGATAATACTACTTCAGAAAACAAGGACAGGTAGGATCCAGAAGCATAGTTCCAAGTATTACAATGATGGCACTTTCCTGATCTCATAAGCTGAGGGTTTCTGCTGGAAATAAGTATGAACAAGCCATGTTATTGGTGGAATTTGGGTTTGATTTGAGCCCTTGTCTGTGCTTCACCATATGTAACTTGGTAGGAGTAATGCAAGGAAGAGGCTTTTATTCTGTTTGAATAACCCTCTGTTTTAGAAATTTGTTAACTGAATTTGTTCATTAGTAATTTTCTGGAGTTGCCATCTTGCAACTTTCTGCTGCATGAGACTGCATTGTTGGTGGCTACTGATAAAATTAGTGCCAAGACTCTTAAAATGGAGGACAGCATTGGTTGCTGAAGGCTTTGGTGGCTTTTTATTTATTGGCTGTGTAATACTTGTTGCCAGTGGTACTATGCAACATCTGTGCATTTCCCACTCTCTCAGCAGTTGTACCTTTGCAGATTTTTATGGACTTGAGAGGCCCCTCTTTTGAAACCAAGCAAATGACTCATTTTGCTGTGGGATTTTATGAGCATTCACGGTAATGTCATTAATTGCATTTAATAATGGTTATGCTACTGGTTCACTAGAGAAATGGCTGATCATAAAACTTCTGTTATCTTGGGAAAGGACTGAACACAGTAGAAAGTTTTCTTTGCTCATAATGTGAATTTTATGTGACTCTTCTGCTCTGTCTGAATTCCAATGCTTGGCTATCTTTAAAGTGGAAGAAGAAAGCTAGAAAATCTGACGGGTGCTAGCTTCTCCCTTTGCTGTGTTGTAGAGAATATTTAAATCCTGTTGGAGCTGCTACATGAAGRTTCTATGTAAGAACAGCTGTCCTGACACCTGCAATGCTTGGATAATGTGCTCATACCTGTAGAGTTTTGGAAGAAGCCTAAGGCAGGCTGGCAGGGGTAGCTTGAACTGGCTTTTTTGTGCTTCCTCTGTTCATGTGTCAATCTTTAGGTTTAGTGTTCTTCTAAGGAACAGTTGTTATTGCCTGGCATGTGCAGTTTCAGTAAGAAAGTCATAATAACCCTTAGTGTTCTCGTTAAAGTGAGAGGGGTTAGGTAAAGAGGAAGCAATTCACTGCATCACCACAAAGCCTACTGTCCCCACCTAAATTACTTATCTGGGCCCAGAGATCATGCAGGGCAAGGATGCCTTAGTTTTAAGGCATATTTCTGCAGACTTGTGTTCTGCTCTTACTCAGCTGCTCTGTACTTGTATAAAACAAGTTTAAGCAGCAGAGTTTTTACAGGCATGTTAAAAGGTGGTAGCTGCATGTGAGTCGCCAAGGTTATTTCCAGCCGCTGGAATAGAGATGAGTTTGTCTTCAGGTTGAGGCAAATAGTGCATTTCCCTGTGGATCAGCGAAGGTTGTGCAATACCAGTAACTTCTGGATCAGTAAACATCTCCCACTTGTGTGGTTGAAGCATTGAATCTGATTTCGAGCTCTTAACTGAACTGCAAAGAGGAATTCAAACTTGGAGCTCCAGATTTGGGCACAATTTAGAGACTGGTAGCTGTACTCAAGCTATAAAGTTTTGGAAGTAGCAGTGTCCTCTTGTGTGAGCTGAAATCTTCCCCTACTAGGCAGGCTACTTCTAGTGGGCTAGTAATTCAGTCCTTAGCACAGTAATCACCAAACTGCTAGAAATGCACATAAATGCACACACTCTGAAGTCAAAAAGTAATTCTTCTGTTCTGAGGGGGTAAGTTTGTACCCACAATGGCCTGCTGGAATTAGATAAAACTATACTTCTTTTTGCTAGCTTTGTCTGTTTGATGCATTAAGCTCTACTGTGCCTGAGTGACTGCTTTGCTTTGATTCCTGTTCCCTAAGGATCTTAGTTTTGGCTTAGGGACAACCTTTCTTCATCTTGATGTTTAAATTCCAAAATTATTAACTGAGAGTGTCAGCTTTCTCCTGACAAGGTATCCGAAGCTTCAACAGAAAAACTTTTTAATTCAAATACTTTGCTGATCTCATGCACTCTTAAGTGCAGTGCTCTCTCTTTTCTGTACAGTTGAGTGGATTGTATTCATAGTCTCACAAATTTTCTGCATTGGCAATTGTACTGTTGCACCTACCAGAGGTAGTGTGYATGTTCTTATGGCCTGAAGTTACAACTGCACAAAGAAACAACAGTGAGCAGCCCTGGGGCTGTCTTTTTCACAAGTCTACAGTAAATAAACTCTTATGACAAATAAGTTATTTGTAAGGTAGTGTTGTCTACATGGTCTGTGTTTCAGTAAGGCAGCGGGCCGTTTAGGACTCGAGATTCTGCCACTGGCATGACCCATAGTAGGACCTTATTAGCTGTGTGTTTGTTTCCGCTTCTATTCTTCATTTGACTTCTAGTTAGTTTCAACTTGCTACAGGCACAGACTGTCTATATGTATTTATGTAGTACTCAGCTAAATGAGGCTTTCTGGATTCTGCTGTGACAAAAATAYTTTGAGTTAGGCTTTCTCCTCTGCAGGAGCATGATCAGGAGACCTGAAGGTTGCATGTAAGACTGGTGTTGTCCACACTGAATTGTGAAGATGTTTACTTATTGTAGTGGTAGGTGCAAGGCAAGAGAATGACTGACGTTGGTGCAGCCCTTCWGGGAAATGCTGAGCCAGTGATGTTAGTCTTTGATTTAGTTCTTCAGCAGAAAATGGGTACCATTCTGCTGCAGTGGAACTAATATAAAAATCACAAAAATCATGATAATTTTGTAAAGATCATGTTATCAGGTATTTCARTGGGAGACAGATGACTCATCACTARCAACCAGACTGTCTGATGCTTTGTTCGTGAGTATTGTCTTGGTCATTTCCAGAAGAACTAAACAAACATTTCTGTTTCAGAGTTCAAGTTTCTGCAGAGGTCAGTTTTAAAAGTGTTCCCAGGTTGGTGAGAGGTATCTTTCCAGGTAACTAGTAGCATGCTGTTGGACGTCTGAYTGAGATTACTGGTTGTGATTTGAAGATGTATTTTGGCTGATAGATTGGATTCTGTCTGGAAGTTTAAGGGAGGACTGATTTTTAGAGACTTATTTTTTCCCTGGAGGCTCTATGTGCATTTTAATGTGGAATGAAATAGTGACCTCAAACAGATGGAGGAGAACGGGTTGACTTTTAAATTGCTTTTAATTTCCTGCAGCTAGAATATGGGAAAGGGCAGAGTAGCCTGACATATGTCTGCAGTCTTSTCTTTGTTTTGCTTAATAGGCTACAGGGGTATGAATTCATTGTGCAGACAAATGAAGAAACTGAGCCAAGGAAAGACAGGAGCAGTGAACTAAAATACAGAGGCAAATGGAGGTCACCTATAAAATTTTACAGTATGGAATAACTGTTTGGTTCCCACACAGCAGCATTTGCTTAACCTCTGACCTGTTAATTGAGAGCAATTCTTGGGATGTCTGAACTGCAGAGCACATCCACAGTGTCCTTTATATGGCTTGAAAAAAGTAACGTGAGTGTGTGTGACTTCCCTTAACGAAAGCCAAGGCCTAATGTTAATCTCCTTGACTGTTGCTGTGATTACCAATGCTAAAGCCACAGAGTATTTCAGTCCTCTGCTACATCGGTATTTTTGGATATTAGGTTTAAGATGTAARTCACTGTTCAGACAGTGTCATCAGACAGCCATGTTCAGTCCTGCCTCAGATTTTGGRCAAATGTCCTATTTTTGTCAGCTGAAATTTTGCAAAGGAGGGAATTAAGTTTCATAGAGCCTACCAATTTTGGTTAAGTTAGAAAACAGTCTGCGTGCCACTTACAGCTGAGAATAGCTTTGAGGTTTGTTTTTTGCTAAAAGATAAAAAATGAAAGCTAAGGGTTGCTTTGTTGAAGCTTGGTTGAAGYAAGTTTCTGAAATGAATTCCATGTCATTTAGTACTTTTCATTAAAAAGTCTTCAAAGAGAGAAGATGCATTCCACAAATGTATGATTGCCAGACAGTCCCCTGATTGCATACCAGTTTCCAAAGCATATAGCATCTGCTTTTTAATGACAGGTAGTAAAAGAAAGTGATTTATATCCTTATTTTAATGGCATGTTCTATCTGTGAAAGTRTTACTTAGTCAAGTGTCACTTTATTGAGGTTATTGTCAAATGCTGTATTGTGACACACACGGTTCAGTCCACAGTCTTGCTTTTACACAGCTCTGGCTCTGGATTAAGCTTTGGTGTCCAGGCTTGTTCTGTCAGTTCCAGATAGTGATCTGTGGCCCTGTGGTGTGGAGTGAGCAAAGGTGTCTCTTTGTACCTCTAACTCAGCTGGCATTGGCTKTCCACTTAATAGCATCCTAGTTGAGCTTTTGATACAAAGCTCTGTTACCAATGTTCCCCTTTTTATACATTGCTCTTTTTTCGTAGCTTGTTAGATGTGTAAGCAATTCTTCCACAATGTATTTTATCTGAGACAGATTTGAGATGTCTTTTAAAGCAGTGCTTTATTGTCTTTTTGAAGGAGTATCAGGTTTCAGAAATGTGTCGTGGATCTAATGCAGGTTTTGATTTACTTCTGAAAACTTTTTTGTTTGTGTTATAAAGGCCTGCTTGAGTTTATGTTGATCTCCAGTACTTCTGGCAAATGTGAGTGCTGTTGGGCCAAGAAATGGCCATGGAGGTTGTGGAGATCTATACCATGTTAAGAACAATGGAATTTACCCTGCTGAGCAGGTCTCTGGACCTGAGAAAGTCACAGACCTGGGGATAGGAGCAAGCTGTAGTTTGCTGATTCCTTTGCTGAGGACAACTCACAGGAAAGGGTGTATTTCCAACTTTACATTGTGTATGGACTTTACACCAACACAAACTAAGGAAGCCATCTGCTCATGCATGCATAGAAATTGAAAGGCTGYCACTTCCTTTGCATGCGTGCATCTCCTATTTGCATATGTTAGTTTTTGAAGAGAAGGATTTATAAAATCTAAGGAAAAAATCAAGCAGCAAATTAGAGTGTGTATGCACTGTACTTCGAGTAAGCAGAATGACTTCTTGAAACAGCTGTTTAGATGGGCTGTTTGAATATAAGTGTGTGAGCTTGTGCCTCTCTGTCTTCCATKATGATTAAGAGGTGGAGTTGAAGGAGAGTGAAGTGTTTAAATTCTGCTGGGTTCTCATATGGCCAGTAAAAGTGCCTATATAAAAATCTGCTCAGCAGACAGAAATGGCCCCTGTGGAGCTGCCCCTGTCTGTTCTCTTTAATAATTAGCATTATTAAAGGTCTCTAGATGTTTATTTAATTCGTTTTTTAGGCTTGGAATGGCATAATTTGTGTGTGTTAGGAGATCACAATAACAGTGATAGACATCTGCTCCTTTGGGGGCTGGTAGGAAAGACTTGTTTGTGCAGAGAGGAAAAAATATTGTATAAATTCTATTTAATCACTTTCACAGGACAGGAAGATATTTATTTAATGTATTATTAATGTTCTTAAACCACAATAGGTCATGCTTTTTCTCGAAAAAGTCACCTTTATTTACATTACATTGAGGAATTGACTTCAAAAACATCTCAGTTGTTTGCTGTATGTTTAAAAAGCAAAAGGAGGTAAGTTCCCTATGGAACCTTAGAGTTCCTAGGTGTTTTGGCTTTCTTCCTTTTTTTGTGGTGCTCCTATCTCTAATGTATCCACTGGAAAGGTATTTGTAGGGGAGTGCAGCGTCAAGTTTGTGTCACAGAAAGACCTGTTAGGTGAGCAGTGAGTATTATAGGAGGGAAAGTTGGTATTAAGGTTAGTGCCTGGTTCATTTTGGAGCTGCTGTGTTACAGTAAAGCTGAGTGACTGGGGTCCCAAGGGAGGCATGAGCATTTACTTGTAGAAACTGGAAGGAGGTGAGTTTCTGTTAAAATTTTTTATACTWTATGCAGAATTACTAAAGATGTTAAAAGGCTCATTTGCCAGGATGAAGTTTCTAAAGAAACGGCATCAGTCCCAAGAAGCAGTTACTACAAAAATAAATACACTTCACTTTAAAAAAAAAAAAAACCCAAATCAGCCAACTAAAACCCTTAAGCCAAACCCCTCTGAATTTGACTAGTAACCTGTTTGAGTTACTTGGAGACTCTCAAGACTGTCTAGTTACTTCAAAGCAAAACAGCAATTCAACCAGAAGGAGTTGCCTTTTAAGGTAATAAATGTTTCACGGTCACTTCATCAATGTTGATWTTTAAAAAGTGAAAGAAAAACCCCAACACCCAAACCAAAAAGCCCCAYTCTGTGTGTTCTGTGTTTTCCTGAACGTGCAAAGCTGTGTCAGTATCGAAAGGTTTCTCTGTGTTTTCAGAGTTTGTGGCCAATGCTTATCTGAACAGCATGTGCATGTATCTTTACAGTTTTACATGCAGAAGGAATGATTCTTTAGTAGAAGACCACAAAAGCTGCCATTATTAGAAGCCTTGCTTACACTTCAGTGCTCTGGCACTTAATCTAGCTCCCAGCTTCCAGTCATGCAGAAGAAACTAAACCAGAGTGCTCTAATTCTCAAACTTGGTTGAGCTGTCTCACATTTCTTCCAATACGTGTTTCCTTTGTAGCCTKAGCCAAAATCTTGATTGGAAAGGTRATTTTCATCCCYCTTTTTTCACTTAGCCTGTTCTCTTTATAAATTGCTAGGCCCAAATTCTGGGCAATTGAGGGATTCATATTTCAAATAATTTGTTGTTGCTTGAATACTTGCCTTACCTTAGACACAAGGCAGCAAGGGGGTTGCAGTTTGACCTTTTGTTTCCCAAAGCAGTACAGTTAACTTGTAATTGTCCTTTCTTTATATGCCATAGGACTTGATTTTAGGTGACACTGGCTTGATAGACTAGAGGCACTAAGCAATTTGCACAGCAAGGTTTTTAAACAGCTTTGCTTTGATACCTTTGGATACTGTGAGACACCAGAGCTGTCTGCTAGATCATGAYTTGTTTTGGTTCTTTGACATATTGCTAGCATATTGCAGCTTTTACCAGTGGCAAGGTATTTATCACACTCTATCAGTGCTTAGAGGTTTTGCAGTGTTTATTGCAGCCCCTTGAGTATCTGCAGAAGATAGACTGGCTCGCTTTCCCAGTCTTGAGCTTTGCAGGACACCTAGTTTTGGAGGCTTTGAGTGCTCCGCCAAACCTGTAGGAGAGACACTCTGATGACAGAGCTGAGTTGGCATGACAGAGTAAAAAGCAGTTGTTTTTATAACACAGTAAACTGCTGTGCTCTTCTAGCACACCGACTTTGCAGTTGAGCTTGTACTGTCGCCCATTTATAAAGGACAGCTCATTTAAAGCTTCTTTTCAGTATGCTTTTAAACAAGTAGAAATACACTTAACTCTGTATCTACTTGGCTCTATTATCTATAGCTCTTGAGACTCTAAAGGAGTAATCTTAAATACTAAATACATTGAAAAAGCCCCCAACTTCATCAACAAAAAAATAGCCAAACCCACAAGCCTCTTTGATCTTACTGATAGTCATGCAAATCTCTCCCTTAAGGTTACATTATGCTTAATTCCCTTAAGTGTTTTGTAAATTAAGAAAGTTGAAGGTGAAGAGTGATTTATTTTTAGTTGGCTAAATGCCACCGAATGGTGCTTAAAACACAAACAAGTTCCTGGTTTGCTGTTGTTTTTGTTTTTTTTTTGTAACAGGTAGCATATAATTCCCAGCTTAAAATTTCAGCAGTAACTCCAGTAAAAAACTTCAGCTTTGTCCACCAACTATATTTAATATGCAAAGGAGGTGACAAGCAGATTGGCCTTCAGCACATTTGTTTTAAATAAGCTTTTCTATGTGTGATACTTTTGAATCAGTGAATCTGGGATTCTAAAGCAGCTGTCTGACCAGCGTGCCAAAGGAGGTTATCAGGTCAACACTAGATTTAAGTCATTATAGTTGTGGGGGTTTTCTCTTCTGTGTGTGGGGTATTTTTTGTTTTTGTTTGTTTTTGTTCTGTSTGGGGTGTTTGTTTTGTTTTTAATATATAGTGTTGCAGTTTGAGTGGTTTATGTTTGTGTAGCTGGTAAAGAGGTGCTGAAAGATATATCTGTCTAAGCAGAGAAGACTGGGAAATACTCAGTCCTTATGTTTTTCATCCCCAATACAAAGCCGTATTAAAAAAAAAAAAAAATCACAAAAACATCCCTCCCTCCACGAATTTATAGCAAAGTCTAATTTTCTGAAGTGTGAGTTTCGTTGCATTTGTGTATGTCGTTTTTAGGGTAGTGGTTAGTTGGTTTTGGGKTTTTTTTTTGTTCTYAAGAAAGAGTAAATGCACTCTGCAGGTATATGCTGYGACCTTGCAGTTGCTTCCCTGTTTATCTTCTTTGTCTGGTGCCTATGGTGGGGGAGCGTTTGACTGCCACAGTTTTCTTTTGTTGGGGTTTGTACAGCCATTGTTTTTTCTTTGCTGCGATGATAAGGAAAGGGTCCTGCCTAAGACAGTGCCAACAAGTTGTGGAAAGGACAAGTATTCAAGTCTGGAGATATATACATACCTGGAACTCCTTTCTCACTGTGGAGATTTCTTGTACTGTCAAGTTAGTCTAAGAGTTACAAAGAAGGGCACTTGAGTGTAAAGGAAGAGATGAAACTGCAGAAATGTACTGCCTTAGTATTTCATACTGGCCAGTTCACATATGTTTCCGAGGTGTTTGGTGTAACACTTGTTTAGTATTTCATACATATGGTTCTAAAGCACCAAGAATTACATATGAGAAATTAATATGTATATATGTATTCATGTAAGAGTAGAATACATATACTCATAGAAGAGTATATAAGATAGATTTTAAAACTATTTTTATGCACTGCAATAATTTTGTTTTAATTATTGTCTTACTCCACTTTCAAGTACGACAAGAGTGTGCCTTTTCTTGAAAGACCTTTTTCGCCATCAGATGAAAAATTTAAGGTGCCCCAAATGAAAGATTTCAGGCCACTTTTAAGAAAGGAGGTAGGTTTACAAAATGAGAAAAAGTGGTATCAAAGTACATCTGTGTGACATAAGGTAGGTTAAGAACGTGAAATAAATGGAACGGTTGTCAGAGGAAAAGATTGAAGGCCCTGATCACAGAATACCTGTACTCTACGTGTTGATAGATTTACCTGGGAGAAGGCAAAAGTCTGAGATACGATCCCACTTGCTGAATTTGTGCCTGCTATGGCACCAACAGCCTTGAAATCTTTGCTTATGTACAAATGTACAGCTTCCCCAATTGCCAAGCRTTGCAGCACAAGCCTTCTGTCAGATGAGGCCAGGTTCTAAGGACTTGTTTTCTGTCTGTTGGGTGTGTTGTGATTGTGGTGGGCCCGAAGTCTTTCCAGGTGGGCTCACGTGTGAAGGGGCACAAGACCTTTGSCAGGGGACTGTGCTTGGGAGCAGAAACCCCTGGAGAGGTACAGGGAGCACAGTTTGTGTGTCTTCTCTTGGAGTGCTGACAGCCACTTGCCTCAAGAGTCCTGAGTTTTACAACCTTGCAATACAAAAGGAAGCTTTCACTAAATATAATGGTTGAGAATTGCAGTCGTGGGCAGCTGCTACTGCAAGGCAGCTCCTCCCCACATACACTCATGAGCCTCAGAATTTATTTATCTCAGAGTAATCTGTCTTACTGGTGTCTAGCTGTCTGGCATAAGGCATGTCATTTTATTACTCTGTATGTGAAGAAGCTTTCAAGTGTCATGCTGGAAGTGCACTGGTTTTTGCTTGGTGTTCCAAGAAGTCTCCTAGAAGGGTATTCTGGACTCCTCCTGCTAGTTTTAAATTAGGAAAGGATTTAAAGTTTTTTGTAAGCAGTGATGCAAATCTTAAGGCCTCAGGGAAGCTGTGTGTTCTTAAAAAGACAGTATTTGGTTTTTAATGTTAACTGAGATCATCTCATTGCACTTGCTGGGGGAAGACAGAGGTTTTTCCCCTGTTAGTCAGTTTAAACAATCCCAGTTTGTTTAATCATCATTCTCTCTGTGTGATACAGGCCCTTTTGAGTTCCACATATTTGGCACACACTGTTGCTGTATCAGAGAAATTATGAATGGAGTGGACTGGTTTCCTGGCACTTGGGAAGCCATTAAAGCTTGTGCTTAACCGAACAATCATACTCAGTAATGTAATACAATATTAAATATACAGCAGCCTAAAAAAAATTCTGTTGGAGGAGCGGGGACAAGCCTTTTTTGTTTATTTTTTTAGCTTATCATCAAAACAACTATTAAAAGGGAAAAATAATATTTTAAAAAATTATTGTCCTTCCAAGGAACCAGCTAGAAGAGGGTAGAGTTTAACTACTACCTCTCACCTTCTTAATGACAAGTCATTAATTTTTCTTTGATACTCAGAACAAGTCTGTTCCAGTTCCCAAGACATATGCTGTATGCCCTTGAGATATAAAGCAATTAAGAATTACAAGGCGTATTATGCATTGTAGAAATAAGCAACCTGCTGAAATAGTAACCTGCCATGTGCTCCTAAGTCTCTCTGTATGAATCAGGGCTTTAAAGTGGTAACTGATACATGAGGAATATGTCATCTTTGAGATTAACAAGACAGCTGCATCTGAGAGAAGGAACAGATTTATTTTCATGTTCTGTAACACTGACCTTTCTTCATGCAAGAAGATTCAGGCTTGAGTAACCACTTAAACTCCTGCCTCAATCTTGAGATATTGCTCTTCTGCTGAGACAAAGCAGGGAAAAGTTTTAACTGAACATACTTCATTACGCTGTAGTTCTAATATCACAAACTGTCATTTCCAGACTGTATTAACTGCCTGGGATTCTTTCTGAGACTTTCTCCATTGCAGAAATAGGCCATTTAAACTAGCCTTGCTTAACTTGTCTCTCTACTAATTTCTCTAGCTTTCTCTCAGTTTGCTAAGTAACCCTGGTTCTTCTAATGTTTTWATACCCTGTGGTGTAACAGTACATCCTGGTATGGAGTAATGTCTCATTCTTGCCCACTGGATTTTATGCAGACCGGTTTGGGAAGAGCTTGGGAATGCAATAACTCAACTTTGAAGAACTTCTGTGGATCTGTGTTTCATGTCTGTCTGGACTCAGGAATTCAAACACTGTCTTCTGTATTAACCACTGGCCTGCTGTCTTAATTATATAAATGTGAAAATCAGAACAGTTGATGAAGCAGATGCACTGGAAGCACATCAAAGTTTATTGAATGTTAATGTGTGTTTTCATAACTTTTTCCACTAGGCGATTTTTTTAGTGTTAAARAATCTATGAGTATTAAGAGTTCCGAATTTAAAGTTCATATTGCTTGACTGCGAAATCTTACAAAAATAAATTCAATGAGAAGTCCAAAGAGCAAGAGCTTACACATTTGGTTCTATACAACTGAGACATTTTTAATCCATAATGAGGAGTGGTGTGTTACAAAGCAGTGGAAACCACTTTGCATTGTGTGCATTCATAAAGAGGTGCTCATTAAAAATGCATTTTTAGTCACCACCTGTTATTTGTTTAATTTAGTGCTTTACTACAGCAAAGCACTGTATTATTTTTGTCATCCTTCTTTTCCAAAGCACTTTATTCATCACTTTGAACCATATGGCTAGAAATATATTCTGAACATCTGATTTCTGTACTGGCCATTCCCTGAGGAAAACCCCTCATGTCCGTGTTTATGACCAACCACTGAAGCCTTTAATGTCATCTTTTCATGAACATTTTTTACCTTCTGCATACCAGAGATAAAATTAGGAGATTCACAGCTGTGATACTACAAGGCAGCAAGGGGGTTGCACGTGATTAGGCAGAAAAGGCCTCTTTTCTCACTTTCGTAAATAAAAACCAAGTATTATGGGAACAGGGGAGGGTTTCCTTCAGGTCTTATGTCTTCCACAAACCTTGCTGTTTTCCCATAGCTTCACCACAGGAGTAGGCACATGCTGAGGGTTGTGTGTGTAGGAGAGAGGTGTGACATGACCTGGCTGCTCCTGTTATGGTAGCTTTTGCTCGTTACTCGCCCACTGTAATACCCAAGGATCTCTCCTAGCAGAATTTCACAGAAACCTGTAAAAGTTTCAGTCCTCTGGATCAATCTCATAAAAATCAGTATGAAAGATGCCTGTGGAGTTGTTCTAATTCCTTTTCCTTGTCTCCAAGGAATCTTCAAAATCTTCTGTAATGTACAAGCATAACTGGTGATAAAGAACCCCATTAAATGCGCCACCCCCCCTGCATTTCAGCGTTCTGGTCTTATTGACTGTGCATATCTCCTCTGTTTGGAGAAAAGGTGCTGGGCATGGTGCTGTCTCTCACTTATCTTTTGTGATAGCCATGTGTCYGGTAATGCTTGCATGAGTTGTGCATTCTGAACAGAGTATGTGTACAGTGTAATACAGTGAATTGTCCCTTTAATGGGGGGCAAGGGAATGAATAGATGGCAAAGTGTCCTTTTCTTTTACTCCTGTGTGAAATCTTGTGTTTAACATTACTAGTGGGCAGGTTTCATTATTATTCTTCTGGCCTGTGCACATATCAAAAACCTGCCATACAACCTGGTGTAATCAGCAGTCTGCTCACAGGAGGCCCTGAGTCTGAAACAGCAGGAGTTTTGCAGCTTGGAGCTGAATGGTGTTGGCAGAGCTGTTTGAAGAAGTTTGCTTAGTTCCTGCCTGCATTGTGCTGAGCCAGTTTCAAAGGGGCTGTTGCCTCTACCTCGTGAGAATGACTTCCAGTCAAAATTCACAAGGAGTCATGTATCTACTAGTCTGAAATGCAGCAAACACTCTTTATTTTCAGTTTCAGTTGTGTCTGTTTTTGTATTGCTGCTTAGAAAGTGACATCAGTGACTACAAGTTTAGTTTGGGGAAAATTCTGGTCTTTACTACTATGTGTTAATGTTTGACTTAGCAGATTTTCTGCTTGTTTCCACTGTCAATAGAAATTGCTTAGTTTGGAGGTTCAAACGAAAATGCCTGATTTTGGCACCCTGTATTTACCACGTATCTTAATGTTGTGGAAATGCAAACTTTGCCTTATGCTGAGATTTAGAGGAAGAGTGGATTTGGGTACTGCTATTGACGAGCCAGAGTACCTACACTTGTGTTAATGTGCTGTATTATGACTGCTGGATTTTCTCTGATTACTTCCTCYAGGTAGTAAGCATCTATTTCTCCCTTCATAATTTGTGGGAGCTGCATGTTTGCAGAGCAGTGTGAAGTAAGAGCATTAGTTTGGATGCCCAGCTTCAAAATGCAGACTATTACTATAGGTCTGAAGAGCACAATTGGTTTTACTGTAACATTCTTTTGGTGAGTGAGCACCAGTTCCCATAGAGCTCTAGTTTCTGATCAGCCATTCATCACTGAACTAATTCATCATACCCTGAGACAAACAGGTTTGTCGAAGTAATTCAATGCCTCCACCAAAGTGTGTTTTAACAATGATGCAGAGCCATTTTAATAAGTTACATGAAAAGCTGCTACCAAACCAGAATAAGATAGTCCTTATTCCAGCATGTAAGTAATATCATTGTCATTCTGTAGTTTGCAGTGGAGCTCGCATGGCTTCTTTTCATGTTTTATAGTGGAACTCCTGCTATGGTTTTCTGCTTTACTGAGGTGAAGGGTGTAAACACTGTGTCTACAGATCAAATACTGCTTAATCTAGCTTTCTCTGATTGTAATGTCCCTTAAAGTTTCATGAGAGGCTGCTTCTAGGAATCAGACCTTTTCTAGACTACCAAGGAGGTTCAGCATGCTTTGAGTGCTGCTAGGCTTAGGTCTGGTGCTCAGTGGGTGCAGCAGCAGTATAAACTTTTTTGTATCCTGTATCTTCTGAAATACTAATGAGCTTTATTTCTATAAAGAAATGGCAATGCAGCCCAGATGTGCTGGATGGGAGGTGTTGCTGTTCTCTGCAGCCTGAGGCTTGAATTTCTCTTGCCTGGAGCAATTTTTCAGGGGATTTACCCTCCCCTCCTCTGCTTCCAGTTCATCACGGTTGCACTGCTGTTTTGTGATCTGGTTGATAGGGAGCTCAAAGTCACTTGATACTTCATATTAGGTTTCCCTCCATTATGTTGCTTAAATAATAAACCTGAGCTCTGCTGATGGAGGTAAGGGATATGAGCTGCGTGTGAGGCAGCTTGGAAATTGCTGAGAACCGTACATGCCTGCCACCTTCGTTTGCTCTTCAAAGACACTGAAAATTAAGTAGTATAATTGATAAAACGACACTAATAATACTTAAGGGGATTGGTAGTATGCATAGTTCTGCTTTTTCTGCCTATGGCCAAGGCAGCACAAGGGTGTTTGGGGGCTCTTGCTGKCTTTGAATCTTTTGTACCATTTTTAAGGTTTTCTTCAGTAAATACAAGGTCTTTTAAGTTGCTTTTCMTTCAGCTACAGATGAGACTTTTGTCTGAACATATGATAGATGACATCCGCTTTCAGGAAAACACTAAACATCACAGCCTAGAAGGAAGCTGTTTTGTTGACATAAAAAAATGCAGTGGTCTGAAGCCTTAAAACTGGCTTAGTAGTGTTGGAAGTTAATCTGTCGTAAACRTTAATAATAACATAGTGACACAGCTTATGTTCATTTTTCTCACAGATGGCATTCTATAAAATCCTTTTATAGAATGCAGCAGTATTCTTCGCATTTTTTCTCATATGGTGGGTATTCCCAGAGTGTTGTATATACTAAGTGTGCTGTAACTACTGGTCAGTACTAAAAGAAGAGAAGTATGAAATGTGGAGAAAAGTCTTCTCTTAAAACACAATAATCACTTAACTGAGTTTTCTGCATCAGAAGCCTGCCATTGCTGTTTAATTCCGTGTAAGGCATCTGCTAAGACTGTCGTGAAAGAACACAAATTGTGCTCTGTGGTATGAGGCTGGTGGGGAAGCAAGAAGGGTAGAGCTCTCCTGAGTTAATTAATGTTAACARTTATGAGTTATCTGCAAGATTCACAGTAGATTACACAGATTGTATTAAGCAGGGTTAATCAGTCCTTTCAGTTACTTAAAGGAGCCCTGTTAAGAACTGGTAAGACTGAAAGTTCTTGAGAGAGTGTTTGCATGTGCAAGTATGCATATGCGTGTGAATGCGTAGCCTGGATTACCATTGATAAGTAAATTCTGCCTAGCAGCTACCACATAGGGATATTGGCTATTTCCTGTTCTGTGTATAGGTGAGATTGTGGTAGCTGTTGGAAGGGACTTTCTTCTTTTATCTACTTTCAGTCATAATTCTCTTTTTGTGAAATATTTCCCTTGCTGGGCAGTAAGGAGATCTTTGTTTTCCTGTGATATTGAATTGTAGATTCAGTGTGACTTCTTGTCTTTTCAGCATTAATTTTTAATGGCTTTGTCTTGCACATCTGTGAACTAGAATGTGGAAGGTGACTGGGTTTTGTGCATATGTAGAGAGGGAATTCATTATAAAGAAGAATTTGATGATTGCAGATGTAAAATTTTGATGTACCACAGTACCTTGTGTTATGATTTTCCATAATTGTTCAAAATGTTTATGTTCATTTTTTAAGCATTATAGCAGCTATATTTGGTGCAAATTCTCAGGCTCCAGATATCTTGGATAACTGACCTAACCCTGAAAGACTAACCTTAAGTTGTATCAAATATACAAAATGTCACAGTTTTTCTTTCATTACTTCAGCAGACTTTTCAATGTTGTGTTTAGGAAGCCACCTTCTCACTGTGGGGTGTGGAGTAAGAGTCCTGATGCTCTTGCTGCTGAGCCATGGGGACTCCAAATGCTTGAAGGTGGGGGATGGTCTTGCTTATAGCAAATGTAATGTGGTCTCCAGAAGGCTTTTGCTTGTTACAGGTTTGAGTGGTTATAATAATCCCAGAATAATAGGGGGGAGAAATAGCAGAAACACATGCACACAAAACTCAGTATGTGTAGATATCTACACATCTGTATCTATATATATATATGTATAGATACAGAATATCCATTTCTTGTTAGAGGACAGTATTTCTGTTACTATGGGATGCCCGGAAGGCAGGGACAAGTGAACTTAGGTGAGGTGGGGAGGGCAGAGGAGAGGGCAAGTCCCTTAATGTCCTGGGGCTGCCCCAGGTCCCCTCCTTGCCCCGCTTGCTTTGGATGGGTGCTGAGCACTAAGCATTGTRAGGCACCATCCCTTTTTGTCCTGGTAGCTCCAGGCTGGCAGCTATCAAAGGGATCTCAGATGCCAGTGAGAGGTCTCCATGGGGTGGGACCGAGGAGGAGGCTCTGTCACCTCCACCGTGACAACAAGTTGGACAAATCAGGGAGGCTGTTCTTGGCACGTCGGCCTGGTAATTGCCTGGGGGTTACGCCTGACCTGGCTTTGCCGAGGTGCGAATTACTGGCAGTAAACTCCGAATAGCGAGTGTCAGCTGGAAATAAATGTGTCTCCTCGCTGTAGGTACCTGTGCCCCCCTCCAAGAGGGACGCGGGAGCTCTCCAGATGGAAAGGTTGCTTGCCTTTGAAAACAAATGAGCATAGAAATCCAGAAAGGGAAGGATGAAAGACCCAGAGGCTATTTTGAGGGCATGGCCTCCATTCCGTTTCGCTGCCCTCTCGTTTTATTCACTGCTTGTTTCACTGGTCGTCTTCTCCGTTTTGTTCTTCTGTTGTAATTGCAGCTCGGTGCTAATGTTATAACTGATGATTGTCATAGTAAATGCTTGGGAATGTTTTCTCTCCCAAGGGTGCTTGGAATTACATGAAATTCACTGCAGCTTCTCTACCCTGTACAGTGCAAGAAGTGTTGATGGTCTTGAAAATTCTGTGCATGTTYTCTGCTGGGGGCAATCTGCTGGCTTTAAAGAGAAACACCAGTGTACATTTGTGCATGGGAGAACCATCTGATCTGACTTGAAGCTTCTCTCTTTACTCACCTTAAAAAATTTGAGACTGTTGCTACAGTGGCAAAACTTCTGGTTAGGTTTGTGTGGGTGYTTGTTGAACTTATTAATATTGGGTAAATTAGATGATAGTGATAATGCAGTGATACATTGAGGTAATGACGTTGGATATAAATTCTGCTTCAGAATAGTTGGAAAGTTCATAACATTAACCTGCAATAATACCTGTTAGTGTTTTTTAGGAGTATTTGAGAGGGGCATGCCTGACTTGCAAGGACTGTCTCTGCATYACTGGTATTTGAGTTTTTAGAGCCCCTGGTAACTGGTTGGTAACAGAATTTTGCCTACAAGAGAAGGCCAGATTGTTGCAGCAGAAAGCATCTAACATAATCAAATGTTTAGCAAACATGGGCTCCTTTGGTTTTGTTTTAACCTATGGACCTTACCATTAAAACCTACTGTTACCTCTACTTCTCCAATCACTCCATTTGTCCCATAGCATCATACTGTTGGGTCTGGCATCCTTACAGGATGGGGACAGCTTGTTTTTTCCTGTACCCCCTCCTCTTCCATTCAGTCCAGCAGAAAACTTCCCTCTTCTGTAAATCCAGCATGGATTTTTGCATGGTTATCTGCAAATGCCTCAAGGATCTCTCTTTCCCAGGCTGCATCCTCTGTTGCAGTTAGATAATAAGCTGCTGGCATAATGGCTGCGTGCACGCTTCCTGAAACATTAATTTGCTGTCCAATACTAGGTTGCGTGTAAGCTGCCCCAGCACAAGTTTTAAGCTTGTCAGAAACTCATAGTTAAAAATCTTTAAATAAGCTTTTGGGAATTAGTCAGTTTAATTTAAACTTAATTGATCTTTTTTTTTTTTTTTCTTCACATTTATAAACATGCTGGGGGGGGAGGGGAGAAAGAGAACTGGTCTGTCAGCACTCATCCTACTAACAGGTATTCCTCAAGCACTGTCGCAACCCTTTACTTCACTGGGAGAAAAATATTGTCCTGGAAATACTCTTTTCCTGAGTTAGAGACAAAGATTTTCATGTGTTTCAAAGCAAGCAACACTAACCAAAACCCAGATATTATCCCATAAAATTCCTGTTGGTCATCACTGCTTGAATACTGTCCATGTATTTACAGTTTCTCAGTTTCTAGTTGTCATTTTCTGTGTTTCTCCAGTGCTATCCATTYGAGTTTCTCAAAATGGTTTACCACAAGTAACATGAATTAAACCTTGTTTGTTCAGGGAGTATTATCCTGGAAAGACCGAGCACGTTTGTGCCTGTTTCTGAGCCTTTATCTGCCTTATATTTGAGTACCTCGGAGGATGTTGGGATKTAGTGAAGGCAAAGCATGGCACCTTTTGCTAACGAGAAATATTTTTCTCTGTGAGCTGACCCCATGGCAGTGAAGACAGCTGTGACAGTAGGATGTTACTCAACATTAGTAAGAGTGGCAGGGTAAAGCAGCTTGTTTCTTTTTGGGATTGAGAGGYAGATAGAAAGTTTTTAATGAATTCCTGCTTCAAACAGGGCATACGAGTATCAGATTGGTAACAGTCAACCTGGATGTTTGTTTTACTTCTATTACCTATCCTTCATCACTGATGAAATTTGACTCACACATTCACATTAATGTTGTTTGCATCTGTTAGGCCTTCTATTGGCTACTAAAATACTTTTCATAAAATTACAAATCATAAAATTATCCCATTTTTGTCCCTTGCTTTATTAATTTTTTCTAGTTTGACAGTTTAGTTTTCGTAYTTAAACTTCAGCTTCGATTTGGCTTTTCAATGTTTGTAGTAGAGAAACCTCAAAATTATTCCTATCACACATGCCCTTGTGCCCTCACAGTTTGTTTTAGAGTTTTAGAGAAAACGCATTCTTTTCCAGGCAGCATTTATACTAATAAATTACTTGATACTGTCAAAAATGCAATAAGTATACATTTGTGCTACCTAGATCCTGCTCATTTTTCATCTTTGGGAAAGCAGTATTGCTATAATATGTAACWGGTATTCCTACATCTTCCTGTCCTTAACTACTTTTTTCCTGTACTTTTGGCTGCTGCTTTTTCAGGAATTGCTTCACAATTGTCACTGTAGTGGTCACCTGCTCTTCTAGARTCTTGGCACTGTTTCTAGACTCTTCTAGAGTCTGGACATCTATTAYAGTATTGAAATTGCAATGCAGATCTTGAGTTCTGAACCTCTAAGTAAGCGTCACAACTTGCMATATACTTGCCTTGGGTTAATTAATTTTGGTTCTTTGTGGTGGTATAGAAATTGTGTTAAGAAATTCAGTGTATTTTATGTGAACTGGTGTCATGTGCCCAGTTAGGTGTTTACTGTGTATGTTTCATATAAACACATAAATGCCCCAGGTTTTAGAAATGCTTATAATAGGAGAAATGGCAGAAAACAGGTCGTACACATAATCTTCCTTAGAGAAGCTTTTGTTCTGTTAGTGTTTGTTTCTTGATAACAAGCTGTATTTTAATATTATAATTTTTTTCACTCCAGTGATCAAGGGCAATGGAGCAGAGTGTACCTCGGAGCTCTGCATGGCTAATGTGTATCAGGCTTCAATGTTAAGCTTTAATGTAGTTGCTCTGTTTTACAGTTTGTGAAAGTTTTTGTTATCTCCGTAAAATATGCCCAGTGTATGGGGAAAACTGATTTCCTTTTAAAACAAGTGAATGTGCTTGGTGCTGAGTTTCAGAGAATTCAGTAGTGCTTTAAGTCTGTTCTGATGGCCTGCGGTGTTTTTTCTCTCTGTATTAAGGTGAATTACTGCAGTCCTTAGAGACCACCATAGATTTACTGGCAGTGTGTTCCACAGATGGATTGCATTTTAGCTGGTTAGATTTGTAATGTCAAGTGACAAGCCTTTAACACAGCACATTTCCTACTCCTTGTTACTGCATAAATCACCGCAGGACAAATCTAAGATGAAATAAAATAGAAGTCAAGAGTAATTTGTCAGAACACTATTATAAACATGTGTAGTCACTTGCACATGATTTGAAAAGAGAAGTTGAGGATAAATCAATAGGCTTTTTATTTGCTGCAAAAGTAGGTAAATTAGTCAAAGATGCTGTTGGCAATAAAAGCAGGAAAACACAGTGCTTCACAATTGGATTTTCTCCTCTCTGGGTCAAATCAATATTGCCACTAGGCACAACCATAGAGCTGTATGTTTTATTAAAATAAGTGATTCATCTTGGAGTTAGTGAAACTAGGATAAAAAAGATCTACTGCTAAACTGGCATTGAACATTTCATTGTTCAGAAGTCAATGTACACTTTTGTATTGGATTAAAAAAAAATTCTTGTGCAAGTGATGTGTGTCAGCTTCTCCATTATTTATTCTACTGGACTAGAAGTATAACTAATCGTGTCCTAAAACACTTTTTACGTACATAAAAGTACATTTATTTAAATATACATAGATTTTTTTTTTGTGATGTAAACAATATATACTGTGAACAATTTCATCTTAAAGCAAAATGTGTTCATCAGGACTTGTTTTGCTTCCCGTGCCTTCTGATATCTGGAGTGATTTAGTTCTCTCCAGCCTGGAGGAGCTGATTTAACCAGTTCATAAAGCAGCAAGAGTGCACACAATGGATCATATTATAACCACAGAATCTTACTTTTATTTTCTTCCTCAGTTGCTCCGTTGTATTTTTTCGTCAGTCTACTGATACCTTGAGTCTATATAACAAGCTCTTTGTTCCAGGGATGTCTCACTAAGTGTTAGTACAGCTCCAGTGGATGAGGTTTTGCTCCTGGATGGGACTTCTGCACTACTTTAATACAAATAACAAAATCTAAGCTGTAACCATGAATTGGGTGGATAGTTATGCTTGGGTCCTTCTAAGTTTTTTKGGGGGTTCTCTATGATAGTTTATTATATGCCATCCAAATCTCATATGTGTGTTTTTTAAAAATAAAATCTGATCTTACATGGCGTATTTCCACTCCGAGTATATTTTTGTCATTTGGTGAGTTATCTGCACYCTGCACAGGCTGAGCACAGTTAAGAGTAGGTATGATTCCTTCACATCCCCTCCCACTGAGATTCGAGTCTACAATTGTCAGAACTGATTATTTTCAGCAGATGAGGCAACAGTTATTTTAGTGGCTTTTGGGTTTCCACTTGAAGGGTCTTTAGAAATGTGCTTTGTAATTTGCTGGTTTTCAGAAGAAAAAAAATCCCTTTAAAGACAGCTAATCCTCTAGTCCGTCACGTAACGAGTACAATTGTTGCAGAGATGAGCAAAGTTCTTAATCAAATTTTGTCATGTATATAATGTGCTGGCAGGGAAACAGTGAGAACTGAGTCACATAATGGTGTCATCAGGCGTGCTTGCATGGCAAGAAGTACATGGAAAACATGTCAATAAAACATTTGTGTTTCACTTCCTTGTTATTTTTGTGCAATAACTTGTTTTATCTTGTCTAGTCTTTTGTGAGACCCTGCCATACAGTTCATAGAATCTTGCCATGATTTCTCTGACACCATTAATAACTTCTCAGATAATTACAGCAAACACCCCCCACCAACCTTTACAAAGTTTGTATCTATTGGAAGACTAATATATTTTGGTCTAAAATGTAATCTCTTTGTAGGCTGCAAAATAGCTTTTCATTACTATTTTAATAATAAACTGGAAACTTTAAAAAAACAATCCTTGTGTCTCAATTTGCTATTTAAAATATGTTTTATTTTAAGGCTTTGTTCGTTAGCCTGTTTGCTCTTCCTTAGAATTCTGATTCCAGAAAAATTTGCATGTGATTGTCCCTTTGACTTGGAATGCACTTTCCCTGGGAAATGTAGCTCCCAGCCTGTCTTTATGGTAGCATCCAAAGGGGCCCTAATACATGTAGGGGCAAAGCTGCCTCCTCATCCTGCTGCTGGAAGGCTTTGGCCTGTTGCATTTGGCTGCTGACTCCTGCTGAGACCTCTCAGGATTCAGTGTTTCACCAAATGTTTGCCACTCCAAGGATGTTTGTGAGATCAGATCCGTACTGAGGTTATCGGGGTGTTGGTTGTGTTGCATAGACTCTGCTGAGCTTTCCTGCTCCGTTGGCCTGAGTAGCAGCTAAAACGTAAGCCAAATTCCCCGGCTAGGTACTTTTTGCATATGCTGGTATAAACAAAGCTGATGATGGTTTTTCCTCTTGGGCATTT
This sequence comes from Malurus melanocephalus, assembly GCF_030028575.1. Taxonomy (NCBI): domain Eukaryota; kingdom Metazoa; phylum Chordata; class Aves; order Passeriformes; family Maluridae; genus Malurus; species Malurus melanocephalus. The sequence continues at coordinate 782,755 of NW_026623361.1, read as the reverse complement.
TAAGTAGGAAAGCACCATTTGGCTTCCAGTCAGCTGGGCAATTAGCATTTTATAGCTAAGCAATATACTTAAATGGAATTGCTTGGCTTGAGCATTGAATTACAATGGCTGGTAGACTGCCTCTCTCCTTACATGATTTATTTAGTACTCACTTCTTGTTTAGGATTCAGGCAGAGGTTAATTTAATTCTGCCTGAGATGCTGGTAGTTACTCTACATTAATGCTGTGCTGTATGGCAGTTCAGGGGATGGTTTTTGTGTAAAGCTTGTTTTTGCCTGGTCTTTCAGCCATGGAAAGGACAATTTTACCTACTCCTTTCCTAGCAATTCATTCTTTGCAAGAGCTGTTGGCACACTTAAATTGGCACTAAAAAAAGTGCATCCAAGAATAATACCTTAAGACCATTTTATTCCATGCTGTTGCACATGTATTTTTAAGAAGCAAATGTGTATTGAAGTATAGTACGGATCAAGGAGACTTTATTCCTACAATATTACAAGAGGCCCACTTACCCTGATACAGGTAAATACAGTGTTAATATGTGTCCGTGGTGACTTGAGAGGGAGAGCTTCCACTGCATCTCTTCTGAGGATCTAAGGCAAAGAGCAAACATCCGGTGTGTGTGATCTTGGAGGGATAAAAAGAGGGTGTAAAATGTGCCTCAGCACTCCAGAAATGATTAGAAACTTTCAGATGGAGGGAATGAATGTGTTTGTTCATGCATTTAGTAAGCCTAAATGCTTAATTTGGTGCTTAGAATTTTATCCTTAATCTTGTATGTGTCTTGATTTTTCCTAAAGCCCTTGACTGTTAGAATCAATGTGGGGGAATTTTGGCTTTGTCTTAAGCTTCTTTCTTAAAAAAAGTGATTGCAAAGAGCTTGCAAATGTCAAACAAGTGCACAGCAAGGGCTTAGACACCAGAAGGCTGCTGAAAAGAACACAGCATTAAGCTCATGATTTCTAGGTAACTCACTGATGTCTCTGAATCTTTGGCATATCAGTSCTGGACTGCCTAGCTGCTTTCAGCAAAACTTACCTCTGGCATAGGCACACAATTGTTGCTGGCACACAATTCTCCCAGCCGGTGTCAGGCTCCGGGTCTGCGTGGGCAAGCGCTACAGTCGAGGTTTGAACACCCAGTGCARCCTTCACTTGAAAAGCCCTCTCTGTCAGTACAGGGTGGTGTAAATGCTTGCTCAAACCTTTGTAGGCTTTATCTACTGAGTTTGTGAGTCTGGCTCAGGTAGTGTAAGACTTGGCTGCTGATCCTTATATTTTGTGATTGTGGTATTGATGTACTACCTAGAGGCAACYATTCTTGCAATCATCGCTGCTATCAAAAGATTTTGGACAAATGTCTTCAAGCTTAAAATACCCTGACTTTTGGGTGAGTAGCGTTTCAGAAACCTACAGGCGCTTCATTGAGGGCTGACAGGGATTTGTTTTGATTCCTTCAATAACWCTTCTGTTACCAACATTTTTTCATGGAAATCTCATTAGCAGCAAAAAATAAATGAAAAAGACAAGCCATWGTCTAAGGGAGGTGATTGCTGATTTGCAGTAGCTGGCTTCTGAGTTGGTTAAAAGTCTAKCTGTAAATCTGGCAACTCAGATCCTAATGGGTCTAAAAATCTGGGAAATTGTTACCATGTGTTGTTGTAGTAGCCTTTACTGTTTTAACCAAGCTTTAGTTGTGCTGTAAAAATGATTTAAAGGCTTCTCACAGGAGGAATTAGACTTTTTTTCTTATACAGTTACTCTCCAGGGTACTCTGGGTTGCCTTGGGCTATTTAAAACATTTGAAAACCATGTTTCCCTCTCCAGCAGCTCCTACCTGGATGTGTCGCCCCTAGCTGTGCTGGTTGCCTGAGGCAGAAGGACACACGCACATCCCATCTCTGCCTCTGCAGAGTCTCGCAGCTGTGTTTGAWCTCAAGCATAATAGCATCCTTTATATATAATGCAATAACATATATTGCTGCCCCTGTGGGGAAATGTTGCATTTCATCTACCATTTATATTTCTTTCTGGGCTACAGTAGTGTGTCCAAGTTAACTCGATGCCCAGAGCAGCTGTACCCTGGGCCCTTTGGTCCTCAGTGCTGGTTCACAGGCTGGAACAGTGCAGTTCCCTGACTGAAGCCTAAGTTTGAATTCATGGGGTCTTCAAAGAGGAATGATAAGATGTGAGGGGAACTGAGATGCTAGGTTGAGGCACAGCATTTTATTTGTGCATCTATGTTATTACTGCTTCAGAGAAGGAAAACCAAATCTTGCTAAATTATGTAAGTTGAAGAATTCCTGATTTGCTCTTAGGTGAAGGGGATGTTAGTTCTATTTCCAGATGTGGAATTTTGAGCCATGAATCTGAGACATGGTCATCTTATCCCAGATACTGAGTCAGTCACTGAATGTCAGCTGAGCTTCACTTTTTGGGCTTTCAGTCTGGGCAAAATCTGAGCTAAATTMATCAAGAGCTGTCCCTTTACATGTTTTATCTCATGCTTGCAGCTGTGTGAGTGGTTGGTTCATTGGTACATTGATTCATAAAGCATAGTTTATTGCACTGAAGTAACTCAGTTTCCCTGACTCGCTTTCCTGAGCTTGAAAAAGGGGAGCATTGACCTTCCTCTGTAAAGTGTGAGATCTGCTGGTGAGCTGCACTGCATAACAGTCAGGTGTTATCACAAGCACTAACCTGAAGGTGGAGGCTTTTGGAATAATAGAGAGAATTTGCTGTTTACATTTTTTACTTCAAAAATAAATGGCTCAAAGTATCATCTCTTGCAACAATAAGAATCTTTCARTCTGAATAAGAATTGCTCTTTGAGGCTTGAGGCCATTTCAACTTCTATTTGGTGACTGTTAGATTCATGCCAGAAAATACTGAGTTCAGACAATTATGAGGGAGTTCAGTTATGGTTGTGTTGGATGGTACGCTCAAATAATTTTGCAGGAGGAACTCATGGGAATGTTAACAGCATAAAGGTTAGCTGTAATATCTTCTGTGTCTGCCAGTTAAATAGCYSATGATCTGATGACTACACAGAGACAACGCAAATTCCTTATGCATTCCTGCCTCAGTGTTGCTCCACGTGCTGGRTGACTGGAAGCAGAATTCTTTCTCCTCTTTTTTGCCATGGAGATTGCTGGTTAGAGCTCAATACTTCGAATATGCAAAGTCTGATTTTTTTTGCTTGAAGCCTCAGTGCTGTATTGTCATAGTGTACATATTGCAGTCCAACCATGTGCTCTTACATCCAATAGCTTTTGCACCTGTTTTGGTAACAGATGCAAACAAACTTTGTTTAACGTGTCTCAAATGCCCAAAATACAAAAGGCGTTTGGCTAATGAGTCAACAAATGTTTGGTCTGCATTAGCTAAGCTTCACATTGCATAAATGACTGTAGAACCTCTTTCCCTAACAGCTCCAAAAACCCTAATAGTTGTGACACTGAATTATTTCTACTTTATTCGAAAAGAGAACTGCCAAGGAATATGTTTTTGTAGGGATCAGAGGAAAAAAATTAAACTTGTTGTGTCCAGAACATTTTTTTAGAATATGCACTCTGGTTGCTTATCAAAGGCTGCAGGCTYTCTGAATTATTTCCTCTTTCAATCATGCTTAGTTTTTCTCCTGTGGTATAACTTTGAAAACARAGAAATAACAATGGGTGGCTTGGAGGGGAAGTGTTTGGGTGAATGGGTGATTGTTTCAGGAAATGTGTTTCTGTGGGCTGTGGTGCTTTTTCCCCTGGTCTGAATGCTCTGCGAGTGTCAATGCCTGTGTCCTTCCAGTGGCCATGGGGTAGGCTGGGAAGTGGAGACAAGCCGGAAAGAGGCACCTGCCAAACATTTGGTAAAGTTGTGTCTGTGAACTTTTGTTTTCTGAATCTCAGCACAGCGTTTCAATTGTACAGCCGTTTTCCTCCCAGGCTTTTTATGTGAAATAAAAACTTGCCTGCAAAATRTTTTATCCAGATCATCACAAGTGGGTGCTGGTAACTGCTGGTCAAAGCTAGCAACTGTACTTCTCTGCTCTTTGTTTCTGGAGTGCATGGCTGATTGTATTACTGTGCACAGTCCCTTTATAATGTATTTATTGAAGAGCTTTAAGCATTTTGCCTGCCCTTGGGCTTGTGGCCTTTCTTCTCCCTTAAGCCATTCTGTGATTTCGGAGCAGCTTCAGACAGCCAGCATTTAAATACTGAACCTGATGCACCTCCCTTCTGTCATCTCCCCCAAAATAAAATGACTCTAAAGTGATATTMATGACCTACTTAATTCTGTTTTACTCCTCATTAAAAACAATGCAAAYAAATCTTGTACTTTATATCCAGTTYGTCTGAGCAGTGCCAGATGCCTGGTTAAGGGCTTTTTGCACACCCACTTCCCCAGCCCATCCTTAAATTTTCAGACCCATAAAATAATTTGACCACTTATATGAGTTACTCAAACTTCATGGAGTGGCTTAGGTGCCTTTGATGAGCTAGCTCCATTTATATGCCCTAAAACATGACAGCAGCTGTATGTTGCACATCAGATGAATACAGGTCATGCCTGGGGTAAAGGCATGAATGATTGGTGTGCCTGGCATGGTCATGCATTTATCCTGATTAGTGCCATGGGACCCTTTAAGTTCCATATTAGCCATTGTTAAAAGAGGTGATTAGTGTATGTTAGCTGTGCAGCCTGATGCTATCTTCAAATAGTGATTTCTCTCTCAAGTGAGGCTTCGTCTTGTGACCTCTGACCTGCCAGTATGTTAAAAGCTTTGTAATTGATGGAGCTTTGTATTCTCTGTGGTGGTATTGATTTGGATTCCTTCACACTGAACTTTGTCTGTTGTTCTCTTTTGTTTAGGAGGTCCTCCAGCAGCTGATTGTAATGAATTTACCAAATGTTTTAATGATTGGCAAAGATCCTCTTTCTGGTGAGTAGTTCATTGGGTTCTTCATCTGTCTCCTCTGTAATACTAAATAATGTTTTCTTAAACAATTCTGTAATTCTGTTCTAATTTAGGTTGAAAAACACCTTTAAGAGTCCAGCCCTTAACACTAAACTATGTCCCTAAGCACCACATTTAAATCTTTTAAATACTTTCAGGGATGGTGACTAAACCAATGCCCCAGGCATTCTGTTCCAATCCTGAAACACCCTTTCAGTGAAGAAATTTTTCCTAACAGCCATAAGAGTATTTTTAACCCTCCCATGGTGCAACTTGAGGCCATTTTCTCTTGACCTACTGCATGTTATTTGGGAGGAGAGACCAACTCCCACCTCACTACAACATCATTTCAGGTAGTTGTAGACAGCAAAAAGTCTCCCAGAGCTTCCTTTTCTCCAGGCTAAACATCCCCAGTTCCCTCAGCCACTCCTCAATCAGACTTGTGCTCCAGACCCTTCMCCAGCKCYKTTGYCCTTCTCTGGACAYGCTCCAGCCCCTCAATGTGTTTCTTGTCCTGAGSGGCCCAGAACTGAACACAGGATTTGAGGTGTGGCCTCACCAGTGCCCAGTACAGGGGACAATCCCTGCCCTGGTCCTGCTGGCCACACTATTGCTGATCCAGGCCAGGATGCCATTGGCCTTCCTGGTCACTTTGGCACACACTGGCTCGTGTTCAGCCACTGTCASCCAGCACCCCCAGGTCCTTTTCCACAAGGCCACTTTCCAGCCACTCTGYCCCCAGCCTGTAGCAATGCCTGGGGGGTGCTGTTGATCCAGGGGCAGGACCTTTACTGCTTTGAACCTCACACTRCTGGCCTCAGCCGTGGATCCAGCCTGTCCAGATCCCCTTGCAGAGCCTTCCTACCCTCCAGGAGATCAACACTTCCACCCAGCTTGATGTTTTCTGCAAACTGACTGAGGGTGCCCTCAGTCCTCTTGTCCAGATCATAGATAAAAGCATTAAACAGGGCTGGCCTCAATATTGAGCCCTGGRCAACCCCATTTGGGACCAGCCACCAGTTGGATTTAATTTTTGGACTGAGAGTTGCTTCCAAGGGACTCTGGCAACCAGTTTCCTAAACAGGCCATAATGCAAACATGATTTTTAGCAAACTGTATGCATTTGTAGGCAAACCACAAATATTTGAGCATCTCTGAATCTCACAACTTCATATATTTAGAACATAGCACTAAGGTATTTATATACCTATACGGATAAATACACGTGTATTTGCTTGTGATGCATGTATATGTGTGATGAGTGAGTTCTTGCCAAAGCCAGAAGAGCAGCTGTTTGTATGAAAGTTGTCTTTTTACCCCTTGCTGCAAGTGGCCCATGTTACAGTTTGCCATAGGACAGTCAAGTGTTGTCCTCCAGGTGTTCTGTGTGCCTGTAGGAGTTTAGTTCTGGCTATATGTATACTGCCAGAATCTTGCAGAATGCCATAAGGTGTGAAGGAACTGTTGCAAATTAAATGTAGGCAGAAAATTAAGTGAGAGAGAAAAATACTTAAATGAAAAATAGGAAGAAGTAAGGGAGTAGACAAAAAGAAATAGTTGTCTGGCCATGTTGTTTAGACAGTGATTATCTGTTGAATGAAGTGTCACGTCAAAAGTAAGGTGTAAGCCAATGCACTTATGTCCAGAGTCCAGTTCTTTCAGGGAGACAAAAGCTGTTTAACCTGAAAATTAAGTTGACTTCTTTGAACCACATTTCTGAAATGGAAAGTCTTGTTGCAATGATTAATACTGCTKTTTTTTCCTCTCTCTCTTTTTTTTTTTCTTTCTTTTAATGCCCATTCTCTCTCTGCCTTGGCCTACTGCCAGTGCCAAGGACAATGTATTTGTTTTTACCAAAGAAGGTAAACTGGATGAACCCTGTCAGCAGTGATGGGGAATCACATGGTAATCAGCATCTCCAGAACAAACAAATGGCAGAAACTTTGGCAGAAGATTCTGTTTTGCTGTTCTTAGCATCTGTAGAGTGTGTATGTACAAAAAAGGATTTGTCAGAAAATATTAGCAGATGTTGGATCACTGAAACTCATAGTCTTGGCACTTCTATGTTAAGATCAAATTGAGAGTAAGGAATCCACTTCTTCAACAAGCAGATTAAATTCTGAAAGTCTTATATGGGACATAGAGGCTACTATTATGGGCAAGGAAGAAATACAAAATACAAGAGCTGTTGTTCTTCTGGGTCATATGGGCAATGGGCTGCTAGCATCAAGAATGCTGCTGAATAGAAATGTCTGGGCCAGCCAGGCAGCATCTCTGCTGGCCAAGTGTCAGTGGGAAAGGCTGGCTGGTTTCTTGCCACCGCCATTCCTGAGCGACAGCTGGCAGGAGACTCATAATGTGGTAACTATGGTTTTGGTTCCTGGGAAAACTGCACACTCAAAAGCTGTTCTATATTCAGCCATAATTTGTTATCGTTGGCCTGCTGGTTTTTGTCAGCACCTTAGATCTCTCTTTGGAGAAAGTACCTCTGTCTCTTCTAACAGTGATGACATGTGTTCCTGTCTTCTARCTTCTTTAATTACAACCAGAAAACTTTTTTCTCTCTCTGACATATTGTAAAATTGGGGTGGTTTGGGRCTTTTTGTTTTCTTTTTTAATATGGTCTTTTAAAATTTGTGTCCCCCATTGCTGTCTTATCCTTGGCATTGGGACAGACCATGGGAAGAAAGAATCAAAAATGCAAGAATGTAACTTCTGGATGTCTAAAATTGATACACAAGGTGTGCAATAAACCCCCCAAATTTCTCATTTAGCTGTATTATATAATGATTTTTGAGAGCCAGTCCCAACTTAGACACTACAGAATAAGGTGGTGAGCAAAGGAAGACTCGAGATGTATTTGCTTTAACAAATGCATTCAAGAAGGAGYATGTCTGMGAAGCTCATCTTAATCTTACTGTTGGCTAGACATTCACTGGTAAGATGTGCAGGAGGAATGGTTAGAGAAGTGGAGAACTAGAACTTCCTTCAGGAAGTTCTAGTTCATCAGCCCTGCTAAGGACTGATGGCAAGCTCAGAAAGAGGGAGTAGGAAGGAGATGGCTGAAGCAAAGGTAGTCAAACCAATGTAAAAAACTGAGTGAAGGAACAGGCTGAGCAGTGTGAGTGAGTGGTGGGCAGGTGATGATGTCTTTGTTACTGTTTTATAGAGAAGAGTCAGAGGAAGGTGGGAGCACTTGTGAGGTGAAAAACAAACAAAACAAAGCTATCCTCTCTCTCGTAGTGAGGCAGTGATGAAATCCCARTTTTGCCTTCCCTATACTGTAGCTAACTGAAAGGTCCCATTTGATCAGAGAAAATAAAATCAATTCCACAGTCACATTCCTGGAACAAACCCAGTATTGCTTTGTACTGTTTGAGCTGGGAAGGTTCTTAATGACAATATTGACTCCACATGTCCAAGACCAGAGAGCTGTTAGATCTGATTTGCTGTGTACAATTTCAATGACTTATTTCTTGTAACRAGTCCACATGATGTTTTGCTGTGCAAGCTTTTCAGAAATTTTACTTTTGCCTTCTAAAACACAACTGAAAGTGGTGTTACATGCATTAAATTATAAACTGAACGTGCTGAGGTGGTGGATGCTGTTCTTGCTTTCATTTGGCACTCAACAATTGTGACTGTTGAGGGCTTCTTCAGCTTTGCTTTGAACATGAGATTATTGGAAAAACAGAGCTGCCACCACAGAAGATGCAGTAACACTTGGGCTTTTGCACAGGAAAAGGCACATGTCTGCTGGGTTTAGGAGCTTTACTTGCTTTCATGTCTACTAAATAGTTTGGTTCTAGGCCATGGCAAATTTRCCTGCTTCAGTTCATTTGTTCTTGGGCATAAAAATAGCAGAAATATTTGTTAGGARATGAAAGTTGGCTGTTTTCTAGAATATAAGGAGCTAAAAATAAACTTGAATGTTTAATTAAAGGATTTAAAAAATTTTCCYAGGAATTTGACTTGCAGAACAATGCAGCTGAGGTGTAGAGGATTTATTCTCTTCACTTCACTGTATGGAAGACAGCTACTACCATTAAATTTCCTCTTCATGTCTGTCTTTCTTCATTCTTCTTCTTGCTGAATAGCTTTTTCTATTTGTTACTGYGCCACAAATCCCCCTGTGTTCAATAAGAGAATCATCAGCCTATTTATCATCTATGAYATTGCTGTAATCACTTTTTCATATTAGTTCTGGCTTTAGCATGCCTTGTAAATGGCCACTCATTCATGTGGCCACATGGTGAGTATCAGTACACAGTACTGGTTGTGAGCCTCTATTTAGATGCATTTTTTAAAAATTCCTCAATTTCTGAGCATTCTTACTTGTACATAGCTAGTGACTRTACTTGGAAACCTGTGGCATTAAGCCTTTGAAACAGTTGTAATCATGAGGGGGGAGAGATTTTAGCTTGCTTTTGATCAAGAATGGAAATGAGTTTTTACTTGCTTGAAATAGGCTCATTTCTGTCTCTTAAAAAAACCTTTGCTATTTATATACGCTTTTCAAATTACATGTTRGGTTTGTGAATAAGAGATCCCAAAGTCCCTGCTAACAAGTGTCTATAGAAAACTGGTTTTCATTAAAATTGTAAAAGTTGTGTACTCYTACTTGGGTATTTTTCATGTCTGGTTTCCTTCCTCATTTTGTTTCACAGTCCTCCAATGGCACAAAGGTTYGTAAAATGTAAAGTTAATAACAAAACACTGCCTCAATAGTGTAAATTTAGTATTCATGCTTTTCTCACTGAGGATGTTSCTGGAGTTGGGAAAAACAGCATTTGTGTGTTTCACCCTCCCCGTCTTCTCTCCACACCCTCCAGCTGCTGTGTGTGGCACTCCAGTGCTGGCACTCCCTGTCCTGTGCTGGATAGATTAATGTCAGAGTGGAAACGGGAGAAACAGGCAGCGCAAGACCAAGATTACACTGGCTTGGACCGTCTTGTTCCCATTTCCTCTGACATCTTTMCATCCCCCTCTCATTTTTTTCATTGTTTATGCTCTCTCTGTACCTTGATCCTCCTTCTTTTGTTGTTGTGTCTCCTAATCCCTCTGCCTGCCTTCTCCCCGAGTCCTGCCATCTGTTTCCCACCCTCCACCCCCATGAGAGCAGAGGGATCTTCTGGCTCTGGCACAGAGGGCTCCCAGGATGCACAAGTGGTGTCTGGGCTTTCCCTTCCTTTTTTTTTTTTTTCCCAGGAAACCTGCTGGCCCTCTCTCATGGCTGGCAGCAGATGGGCTTTCTGCGAATGCTCCAGGTGGCTGCCTGGCTCCCTTGCAGCACAAACACAGGGCCTGAGAGCAACTGCACTGGAATTTTAAGAAAAGATGTAAAAGAGTAGTGTTTATTTCTTAATTAGCATCTTTCTGTTCAAGTGATGGTTTGACTCCTGTCCATTCAGCTTGTGGGTATGTCTCTGCCAGAAGCTGCCCCAAACCTAAATGTTTGCATCCCAGGTTATAGGAGGACAGTGTCTTGGTATGATCAGCTAAAAAGCATGAGCAGACTGAGCAGACTTTCTTCCCAGCTGTGTGGGAAGGACTTGAGTCATCCCAGTGAGCCAGTGTAGGGGAGCCAGCACATTTCTGCTTGTGAGGTTGCACAAGGAACTTTACCATCTTAGAAATCAGCACACATCAAGCTTTTTGAAAAACATGAGAGCCATTCAYTGTTTAGAAAGCATGATTGAATTGGGATGAAGGTCACTTGCTTTTCTTCAGCCTGCATTGCAGACCAGAGGCACTGTCCAGAGTGTAGAACTTCACTGCTGTGCTCTGTAATGGTCCTAGAAGTGCTTCTGATTCATTTTGTTACCTTGGGCACTCCACTGAAGTGTGTGGTATCTCAGCTCTCCTGTAGGTGAGATGAAAAGGGAGAGGAGTAATTAATCCTTTCCTGGCTTGTTTTGAGGTTTAATTGAAAACTCTCTCTAAAGTACTTTAGATTTTTTTTTTTTTTCAGGCTCATACCCTATTTTTTCTAAAAATCTCCTGTAAGTAGTATTATTCTACAAGGCTTTAAAAGGTTACTCAAACCTAGTTTGATCTGGGAGTGCCTTAATGTCAACAAACTGTCTCCTCTCCAAGGGAAACTACTTCTGAATGAAAGCCCTAGGAATGGAACTCTTTAATCACACATTATTTTCTGCAATACTTGTATGGCTGGTCTATCTGCTGAGTGGACCTTTAAGCCTCAGAAGTGTTTCTCGTGGGTTGTACAATCTCATTTTCATTATGTGATGTAGCATGTCTGCAAACATAGAAAAATTTATTGAAAAGGAAACCTTGGAATAATCCTGAAAGCTAAATTTTTCGTACAAGCTGCCAGTGGGGAGAGCAGACCRCCAAATATTAGTTTAAAACAGTAAGAAATGAATAGATTATTAYTGTCTCAATTCTTAATTTCTCACTTCTTTCTATGAACTCTAGCTTGTTCATCCGTTCCGTAGCTTGCCACGTCTGCCTCAGCTTCACTTCCTCATGGGAAGACTGGAGTAGGGGTAAGGTCTCACTCAAAGGGCTATTTTCAGGCAAGGTCAGTCCCTGTTCAAAGACCAGGGTTGAGCATGGTAAGTTACTTTGCAGTAATAGCCAAAGGTGTTTCACCTCACAAGGTCATGCAGCATTACCAGTGCCCGCCTGTTACCTCACAGAAGTAGCAAAGCCTTCGTGCAGAGAGGTAGAGTGTGGTATGAATGGTTTTAAGTAGCTCACATGTCTTTAGGATAGTRTGGATACTGACACAGATGGGAAACAGCCCAGGTGTTTTCAAAATGAGTGATTTCAAACCACTGTGCTCACCCAAGGATAATTGGGATGCCATGGTGCACAGATTGGAATTTATGGTTGATGAAAGATGAAAGTGCCCAGGGCACAGAAGGGTTAGATCTCTTGTCTGGCATGACCCAGAGCAAGCAGCCTGACTCCTTCAGTCTCTCATGGAGATGTTCTGCCTGAGTAAGTTTGAGTCAATGGGAGACACACTCAAGTCACTGGCTCTCTATAACTTAATAACTTGCTCCCACAGGCATGCTCTGCATTTAATACCTGGTGTGGGTCTGCTTTGAAGCTAATGTAGAATGAAACCCWGTGCTGAAACTAATGAGAACTCAGTTTCTTGAAAAAATACCTTGTGACCAAACTTAATAGTTTCCCAGTAGAGCCCTCAAAGGAACTTCTGTTCGCRAAGTAACAGATTTTTCTTTGCTGTTGGCAAAAGGGTTTTTTTTGTGTTACTGTCTATGCTTAAGGTTGTGTTACTGAGATTCATACAGAACAARCAGACTTTCACAGACTGGAATGCAATTTGTATATTAAATTGTAACTTTCAGGAAAGAGGAAGCCTTGTATGCTACTACATACAGGAAGAAGACTCTGTGTCTCTCAAAACCAGTTTTAAATATTCTGCTGGGGAACAAACTATATTATATTTACAGGATGAAGTGTGAGCTAGCATGTTTTAAAAAGGCTGTTCTGTTGAAGGGAAGAATTCCTGCTTGCAAAATCTTAATGGTTACTGATGCAGGACTTGGATTTTGAGAACTGTAGTGTTCATTCATACAGTCTACTGATGATTTTTGTAGGGCATTCTTAAGTCATTATAAAGATGAACATTCCTGAACGGTGTTGGAAAAAGTTGTAGTTATGTTTAAAGACTGGTTTAGGGCGTTTGTAGCCTGGAAATCAGGAAACAAGTTACTTCCTAAGCTGCCTGCACATGGCCGTGCTGGCTTGCGAGATTGTGGGAATGGCAGGAACCCCCGTGGTAATTTAGGTCAGCGCCTTTGTGCAGCTGTGGGGCTGCGGCAGCTTAACTGATGAGTCAGATTAACTCCCCTTCCCTGGCCTTGGGTCCTGCATGTCTCTGACTTTCTGCCAAGGAGCCTCACAAGGGCATGGTGTTGGTGGAGGGAGCACAGTTGCACTATTCTGTTTAGTGATCAGAGCAATTAAACACCCAAGTAAAATAGGATMTAAAATGAACACGTTAATCCCACAATTATATGCTCAGGAAGAATGCAGATGTGTAGGAATGAGAGAAAACTATATGTGGCCTGTTTTGTAATTGTCCCTCATCTTCCCCCAATGTGGATGAGAACAGGTTTTCCTGAACCCTGTTCCRTAAATGTATTTTATTTCCTCAATAAAACTCCTTGCCTTCTCTTTGCCCTCCTAGCCTTGCCCTTTGTCTAGATTTGTTATACATAAATTCCTTTACCATCCAACAATCCACATTAATTTTGTTGGAACAAGCTGGCTCTAAGCTGTACCAGTTCCCCTTGTGAGGCTTTCCCAGCCCTAGGAAGTGGGCAGCAGGGCTGCTGGTCACAGCAGGATTCCCTGCAGCAGCAACTTGGTTGTGTCTCCTCTCCCCACGGCTCCCRGCATATGGTCAGCTCCTCAGTATCCCTTAGACATCCATCACTCATTTGCTGCCCTCCTACCACGTGGGGTTTACGCTTCAAAGTGYGAACAGGCTTTGATGCAGAACAGAGGCAGAATTTATTTGGTAAAACATCTATATGTTATTTATATGCACAGAATGGTATTCAGCTTTGGGAAGTCTGAGTAGCAACTGTTTACAGAAAGAGAATTTAGGGCAAGGTCTTTGTGAGTAACCCTCCTTTGCTTCTGGCCAGGGTGTTTTTGTTTTATTTTGGTTGGGTTTTTTGGAGGGGGAAAGCTTTTGGGGGTTTGGTGGCCTTTTTTGCACCCTTGTTAATCACAACACAAGAAACTAGCATTGGTCATATGCATTGAACTATTTAGATTTTTTTTTGTGATGTATTGATCAGAAAAGCCTTAGAAAATGATAGGTGAGAATAGCACATTAAGGGAAAAATGCTTTACTGGATTCGGCATTTTAAACTAATCCCTAAGAACTTCATTGTTACACAGAAAATATGGTAAGTTTATAAAAGTTACTTGTATATATTGTTCAGGCACTTGTTCAAAGATCTTGCTTCTCTTTTTACTCATGCATTTTGGAGAGGATCACTTGCAAGTACTTTATCTGTCATACGTATGTACTGATAACCTGTTTTCCTCTCTAGGTAAAAGTATGGATGAAATTAAGAAGCTGCTGTTGTTGGTTCTGGGATGTGCTGTGCAGGTGACCATTCATGAAAAATAAGATTTTTTTTTTATCTGTTCTTTTTTTTTTTTCGGACTGAGAAAATCTACCCAGAGATCAGTACTGTATGAACAAATCTCAAGACAACTTGTAAGCTAAATTGTGAGAAACACAATAGATGAAGCAAAGAAGTGCAGGGGAGAGGAAGCACATGGTGTGATAGCAATAGCTTCAATTTGTTGCCAGTGCTTAATCAGACACAGGATGTGTACTTTTGCTACTTTGATAACACAGTGGGATGAGATAAGCTTTGAATAGTGTTCTTGATAGCAAGATTGTTGTTGGTTTATTTTCTTACTGTTTTGAAATACAAAGTGGAACAGTACATGTTAATGCCAAACAAATAGTCCAACAAGTCTAAATATTTGTTTAATGAATCATGATTTTATTTGCACAATATTTAGATTTAATATTGTGTGTTGAAAATACCAGATTAATAGATACTTTGTATATTAGTGTGGGGATCTTTGTGTGACATTTGTTAAAATAAATAGAGAGACAATGTATATGGGAAACTCCGCAGAAATGCACAGCAGTTACCAAATAAAGAAATCAGTGTTCTGCCCACCAAACCTCTGAGGCAGTAAACAATGGCCTCGTTGCAGGCGGGCCTTTGCTGATAATTGTCCTTGTTTGTAGGTCTGTCTTGTGTTTTTGTGATGCCTTAGGACACTTACCCTGCTCAGCTCAGCTATGTCAGCTCAATTATGTCAGGGTAAAGCTGTGTACGTATTGCTGCTCTGAACTATGTTAGTGTTGCAGTGCAGCACAAAGAATTGTTTTGGCTGCTGTGCATCCTCAGTCCTCGTTTACTGGTCTGAGGTTCTTCCCAGTAAAATAAATGGTTGAGACTCAGAAGTAGGCCCCAGAAGGACACTGTAAATGAGTTTTAAAAAACCCTTTTAAATACTGCTGAAGTTCTTTACAATGCAGTGTTGTTACAAGAAGGCAATAACATTCTTAGTGCACAATCACAGATATACAGATAGCAGATGTCTGCCTCTTCTAAAGCCTTAAGTAAAAGATTTACTAAAATCTGTTTGTCTGAAATGTCATTCATTTTTATCCAGAATGTTTCCCATTTTTTTATCTAAAGCATATGTTGGTGTAGTTCAACAAGCAGCGCTGGGAATTGATGTGAATAGTTATCTAAAATAATGCATCTCTCTTCATTGCCAAAACCAAACAAAATACAAACAGCAAAGCAGACAGGTTAAGTGTGCAGTGTAAATGTAAGTTTACATTTGTGTATCTCCATTAATGAAGCTGTGATTATTTCCTCCGGCTGTTTCTCCACCTCTTGATCTCATTGCATGTTGAACTTATTTTTAAAGAGCAAAACCAGCCATTTAACTTAGCCTTAATTATACTGACTAAAAGGCTTAAATAATTTAATGCATAAATTGGTTCATGCTCCATATGGAGCAGTGAAGTGTTATGTCTTCTRGTGTGACAAAGTGCAGATCTTGAGCAGTTTTTTGTTAGCAGTATGGGTTGAGTTTGTTTTTTTTWAATTTAAATGAAAAATGGAGCAGAGAGTTTTAGAGTATGTAGCACTRTTTCAGGGTATGCTTTCTTTTAACAGTGTGAAAGAAAAGAAGAGTTTATTGACAGAATAAAACAACTGGATATTGAAACCCAAGCTGCCATTGTGTCACATATTCAGGAGGTAGGATTCTTAGTATTGTCTATTTTGATGTTGTATCTCTCCCTTCCTTGACTTACCAGGATTTTATATTATTGTTTATTAATAATATTAATATTAATGTTTAGGATTCATAATGGATTAATGAATTTCACAAAAAGAAGATTGATTGTGTTGCTACACTCAAATTATTAGATAAAAAGGATAGGTAATGAGAACATTATTTGGCTCAGTAGTCTTTTAAAGAGATGCAGTGGTATATGCTTTGTTAGCCATTTACAGATTATGTAGAAGGAATTGTTGCGTGGATCCATGTGCACTATTGACGAAATCCATGTATGCCTTAGAAGTTGCAATGCYCCTTGCAGCAGTGGTGTAAGCACTTGGTCCCCAAGCCCTGTGGTAGGTGACACAGCCTGCCCAGTGACTCACTTCGGACAGTGGCCTCTGAGCTAGATGGTCTTGGAGAGTTGAAATTGGACATAYGCGCTTTTTAAAATGGTGCTTGATCCAATGTCAAGCATTCTTGGATATCTAAGGCTTCAGAAGGAGGAAAGAATATGGATAGGCTTACCAAAGAATCTCTTGCTTTGGAGAGCCAAGTGGAAGTGTCCCTCACTGGGAGCAGGTGCTGACTGTGGCCAGGTGCCAGGACATGCAGGTGTGGAAAGCTTGGTACACTCAGATTTGAGGAACAAACAGGGACAGTCTTAAGGCAGGAATTCGTTAATTAACATTTTAAAAAATAGTTTGTTTTTAGGAAAGAAAAACTGTGATGATCTTAGCACATGGTTATAACAAAAGCTGGAACAGTTGTTAACTGAGAGATTTGCCTGATGTTTCTTCTAAATGATTCAGAGCTAATCAATTTGGGTAGGGTAACAGTTGAAAGATACACTCCTAGCAGCAACCAGAAGTATTTCTGCAGCTGATACAGCTTGTCCCAACTGTATCAGCTGTAAATTACAAATTCATTGAAATCAGGGATTTTTCKAAGTGAGACACCAGCTGTTCAGATTGGGTCCCTCCCCTGTGGGGATCACCACAGGGTCTGGTAAGACAGTTGAACACTTCTGATATGCGAGCACACGTGCTATTGATTATAAATATCACTTATAAAAAATGCTCACTTATAAAAATCAGATGTAATAATTATAAGAAATGTAAATACCAAAAATTTCTGGGTAGTATTAAGTTAAGGTAGTTGCATTTGTTATTTGCAACCTAGGTTTGGTGAAATGGATGTGTTTTGTAATTTATCAATAGAAGAACCTGGGGGATGCTGTATGTACAGTGAACAAATTTACAACTCAACAGTGGAATGACTTACTTTTTGTTTCTGTTCCTAGGTGACTCACAACCAGGAGAATGTCTTTGATTTGCAGTGGCTGGAGCTCCCAGATATGGCCCCAGAAGAACTAGAATCTCTCTCCAGGAATATGGTTTTCCACCTCAGGAGGCTCATTGATGAGAGAGATGAATGCACAGAAGTATGAGGACATATCTCTCCCATATAGAGCTCATGAGAAGCAGCAGATGTGGGCTCCATTCCTTCTATCTTGTTTGTGCACTAGGTTTCTGTTCTGCATCTTTCTAATACACCTCTGAAAATTYCTAGAAAGATTTTGACTTTTCCATTGATTGTTGTGTGAGCACTAAGATGTGGTGAAATGATAGGTGAACAGGAGTGGAGCAGTCTCTCCATGAAGTGGAGATTAAATGTCTCTGTGTGTCTCTTCAGTCATTCATGCAGTGCTTGCTGTCCCAGAATTGGCATTTACTCTCATGGGYTCCATTGTCTTCTCTAATTCTTTTGATTCATCAATTCCTTTCCCTTCGGATCTCTGGAGAAGCCTTCTCCCCTTCTTTATCCTGTTAATTTTCTGTCATGCTTTTGACTGCAGTTGTATAAGTTAAAACCATTAATTGTTAAAGGTTTGAATGAATTCTTCAAGGAMAACAGACTTCTTATTTTGAGCATTGGAAGGGGAATGTTTTAGTGTCAGAGCATAGTGGAGATTCCTTTCCTCTTCTGTGTAACCTTCACTCCTGGCTATCACTTGAATTGTGTGTGATGCCAGACTAATAATTTACTGAATATATAAATAATTTCTAGGTATTTTTAAAACAATGTATACACTATCTCTTGACACTACATAGTCTTTTGTATTTCCAGGTCATTGTAGATCTCACTCAAGAGAGAGATTATCTGCAGTCTCAGCAACCACCAAGCCCTATGAAAGTACCAAGCCCAGATTCTTCACCAAACCCTGCCAACCCTCTTTCTAATGAAGAAAAGCAGCACCTTGCAGTTGAGCTGGCAGACACAAAGGCTAAATTGAGAAGAATCCGTCAGGAGCTGTAAGTCACCGTTATTTTGTGCTTCTAGAAAGACTTGCATAATAAGTCTTGTATGTCCTGAAAATTCAGGAGCCTCTTGGCTTCAATAYACTGGCTTCCATGGGTGCTCTCAGAATCACACCTTTCAAATCAGAAAGGTGACTCATCTTCCCTGCTTCAAAATGCTGACTGCTAGCTCTGCTTTTTAACATAGAGTGGAAAGTCCAGAGGCCAGTGAAGCTGTCTATGAGAGCAGTAGCACCAAGGAGATTTAAACAGAGGAACTTACTATGAAAATAGAGCTGCAGACTGAGATCCAGGATACGTGTATGGTATCATGAGAAAATGATGAAGCTATAATGGCAAAGAAACTCCATGCTCAGAATATGCTGGGAGATTTTTATCTTCCTTTGCAGATTGCTAGCAGTGTCCATATAATCAATATTGTTTCAGGGAAGAAAAAAAATTACTAAGATTTTTCTAATCCTTTTCAGGGAAGAGAAGTCTGAGCAGCTTGCAGATTCTAAACATGAAGTTGAGCAGCTCACCCTAGAGCTGCAAAAAATAAAACAAGAGGTGAGATGGGCTTGTTATACTGTGACAATCTTCCCTATTTTAAAAAAATCTTGTTTCAGTGTGAGGCTAAAATTACTACTATGCCTGTTTTATAATGAAGAAATCCACTTAGTCCAGCAAGCTGTTTGAAGATTATGGTTGTGGCATAGCAGTGCTATGCTTTCCACTTAACTCTTGAGAGCAGTCTCATCTGTTCAGCTTGCAAAGAGCCTGGTAGTGCCTGAAGCTTCTGCAGCATCAGGCATTAGTAATGTTAGAGGTCCAATAGGCTGAAGAAGCTCTCTGTTTTGTAGAGAATTTACTGGCTACTAGGAGAATTCTTCCTCTTTAACCAGGAGAATACTATTTGTCTACACTCAAAATTTAAAAAAAAAAAAAAGTTTAAAGTACATGCTTAAAAGTACTAACTTAGATATTTCTCCCTGCTTATCCCTGACTCCTCCCAGAACATGCATCTTGCCTCAGATGCTCGCTCTGCCCGAGCGTACAGAGATGAGCTCGACTCTCTGAGAGAGAGGGCAAATCGTGTGGAGAGACTTGAGATGGAACTTGTTCGGTGCAAAGAGAAACTTCACGATGTGGAATTTTACAAAGCTCGCATGGAGGCAAGTGAAAATTAGGACAAAGATGTGCTGAGTAATCCTTAATGTTTGTCTTTTGTTATGTTATTAGCTCGTGTGTCACTTGTCATTGAGCTGACCATAGCAGAACATCAGAGTAAGAAGAAGTTTCAWARCATACATCATAGCTATTGACTGAGCATCATTAAAACTTCTTTCAGTAGAGGAAGGACTCRGTGCACACAAAATAAATGCCCATTAGTTTTAAAAAGCTCTGCTTGCTTCAGCATTATGTGGCTAAACAGGACAGACCTTTTCTGGATGCTTTTTTCTAGAGTCCAGATCTCTAATCTTAGAAAATTCTCTGTGTTCCTGAGTTATTCTTTGACCARCATTTTAAATATCATGTATAAATTAGTTAAATGAATGTCTGGATGTTTTTCCTTAGGGTTTGGTAGCAGATGCAACTGTTGTTAAAATGGCATTTTTAAGGGTGACCTCAGATGACAAATTCTGGCCACCCCTTCTTGCAACTCTTGCTTATAGTAGAAAGCAGAAAAAAATTGGATCCACCCTAGCGTCATGAGTGGGGTATGTCAATGAGATATGTGTGGCTTTGTTCCAGTAGCAATGTCAGTTACTTAGCTTAGTCACCTGAAGCTATGCCCATCCTGGAATTATTAATTGAATTATGTTGGAAAAGACCTTGCMGATCATCTGGCCAAACTCACTGACTTGGCATGCCTGACTTTAAATTTAAGTAGGACTGCTTGTACTTTTTGTTCTTTCTGTCTTTGTTTGTGACATTCATACCAAAACTCCTAATAATCCRCACACATAACACTTCAGCCAGAATTAAATAAATCCAGACTGCTGAACAAATGGAGGTTTGGTAATTGACAGCCTCACTATAATTAGATAAAATCCCAGGTCTGAGGTAGAAGAATGATGTTGCCAGGCTTSTGGCTGAGAGTACAGACCTTATTTTTCTGCTCTATAAACTCTACTTTGTAGGTGATTTTTTTTTCCCTTCTCTAACCTAAGGGGGCTGCTGTCTGCTGCTTCTTATGAATAGGTTCACTAAAATGGATGGTTATTAAATGTGGTAATAGACTACAAAAGCCTGTCTTGCCTCTTGGTAATTCCCAGTTTGCATTACGAAGTACGAAGCTCGGTCTCTGTTTTCCTCCCTTAAGCTGGCAAGTCGGTTGTGCTCTAACCTGGCACACTGGTTATAAGGAAGCCATCCTGGCATTCCCCTTTTGACTATGCACTGGAGGTGCTTAGCTTTACCTGCTGCTTTGATAATTTAGCTGGAGTTTGGAGAGTTTTTGTATCCTCTTCATCTCAATGGAGCAGCCTCCTTACTTTTCCCAGAACCAGCAGTTTGCTACACTCTGCATAACCTGCACAGCTAATCTTGCTTAACATAGCATTCAGCTAAGAGACCTTCACATTAGTTTCAAGTTTCTTCTAATTCTCCTYGCTCTCTCTTCTACCCTGTCAGTTTTTGGTGGAGCTGTGGAACGTCAGAGATGAGTACTGGCTCTCCAGGGATACATCCCTGCAATACTGTCATGGTTTAATCCCAGCCAGCAGCCACTCACTCACTCCCCCACCAGTGAGATCAGAGAGAGGACTGGAGGAGTAAAACTGGAAAACTCACGGTTTTAGATAAAGACAGTTTAATGGGAAAGCAAAAACCACACACACACAAGCAAAGCACACCAAAAAATTAATTCACTGCTTCCCATGGGCAGGCAGGTGTTCAGCCATCTCCAGGAGACATTATTCCAAATGTCCTCCCCTTCCTTCTTCTTCTCCCCACTTTATGGGGGCGGGGGGGAGCATGTTGCCATATGGTTTGGAATATCCCTTTGGTCAGTTTGGGTCACCTGTCCTGGCTGTGTCTCCTCCCAGCTTCTCATGTACCCCCAACTTCCTTGCCAGCATGGCAGTAGGAAAGCAGAAAAGGCCTTGGCTCTGTGTGAGCCCTACTCAGCAATAACAAAACCATCTCTATTATCAACGCTGTGTTCAACCAAATCCAAAACACAGCCCCATATCAGCCATTGTTAAGAAACCTTGCTCTACCCCAGCCGAAACCAGCACAAATGCAATAGTGGGACAAGGAGTATTTCCCATTGGTCTGGCACATTYCTAACTTGGACCCATAGTGTGGCCTTTGGCAAAAGTTATCATTGCAGGGACTGAGCTTTTCTGACACGCAGCAGGATTGCACAGCTCTCTGCAGGCTGCTCTGTGGCTTAGAATAGACAGAGAGCTTCACGTTCTCACCCCTCCCTCTCCCATCGTTGATCAAGTTTTGAYACAGTCATGGACTGTCAGCAGCAGGCAAACTCCACTGGTCTCAGGCTGGTCATTCAGAGGATTCCACAGGGCACTCTTCCATGTTTTTATGGTCATGGAGTAGTACAAAGGCTTGCATGGTAGCCAGTATCCAGCTTCTCACGGGGCCTCAGTTTTCTGTCAAATCTGACTCAAGGCCTCTGCCTCTCTGAAAGAAGAATTAATGTCTGAGATCAGTAAAGTGTCTGCTTAGATTTTTTCAGGGAAGTAACATGGTAAAGATTTTTATCTCTAGATTGTACAGTGATGATTCATTTGATAACATTTACTGGTTGCTGATGGCATGCTAAGCTCTAACCCTTAAAACCTGAAAAAATCATACAGGGCACAGCAGTGAAAATGCAGGAGCATTCAGCATTAGCTACTTTCCTGTGCTGTTGGGACACCTTAAAGCTCTTAGGGTCTTGACAGGGCTGTTAATGAGCAGTGCCAGATTGGTAGGTGAGAAGAAAAAGTGGATTTAATGTTGTGCATCAATGCAGAAAGCTATTAAATGAGCCCTTAAAATCTCTTCCTTCCTGGTATTGCAGGAGTGCAAAAGGTTCAAATCTGTACATGAGTGAAACACATTTAGGGCTTGTGTTGTTTTCCTTCTCTGTATGTCTTGACAAATTGTTCAGGAGTGACATTTTAGTTGGACTATCGTTCAAGGCGCATGAATGTGCTCTGGAGCTTCCTGCTGGGGTGGCTTAATGAGGTCACAAGTGTGAATGTGAAAGAGCAGCTCAGTGCAGGGCTTCCTCCTTGGAGGCGCTTCTCTGCAGTGCAAAGCTCCCTTCAGCATTCATCATCGCTGAACCTTTTGCTGTTGCATGAGATGAGATTATTTTCTARGGCCAAAAAGTATGCTTTGCCCAGTCTTCCTCCTCACCATAATCAAACTTATGTGCAGGATGRTGGGAGGAATCTCTTGTCTATTAAAAAAAAAGGCAAAAGCATCACTTGCATGTTTTCATATGAGTGTTCMATGTTTGATTGTCACAAGATGTTAATTGTACCATGGCTCAGTAGCAACAGCTTCTGAACTTCTTGAAGGCAGGGGTTTGAACCGGGTCCCGATGCATGTGCAAATTCTSTATTTTCAGATTTAAACAATCTCATTGCTACTTTAGTTTCTGAAAATGTTTCCCAGTGGCAACACACACTGACTGTGCAACCATTTATCCCCAGAGTTAACTAACCATCTGAATGCACAATGCACATTCTTAAGGTTATTTCAAGTTACAGTATGATAGTTACATACCACAGTATGTAATTCGTTTCAGAAACTGTGAAAGCTGAGTTATACTCAGTGTATTAAACAAAAAAAATCTGTAGGCAACTGTTTTTGTTGCTGATTTTAAAATAACCTTATAAAATAATATTGGTGAATTTCTTAATTCAATTAAAAATAAACCTTAATTCCAGTGGAAGCAGTACCACCCCATGACCACCACTTGCTGATTGTCTAACAAGTGTGATTTGTAGCCAGATACATTTTTAGGTCAGCTGTGTTATTCCAGTGACTTCTGGGAGATGTTAGTGCTGACATGTTTTAGTTAGGACAGCTTTGCTTCCCAGGCCTTGAAATGTGACTCCACAAAGCTTGCATGGACTAATTATTTAAATTATATGAACTTTTCATTATTAAGACAACCTCAGATCATGGTGATCTGGGAGTGAGCAATGTCTACCTCATCATAGCAGGCATTTCCACCTGGTTATTAATTTACTATTTCATCAGAACTGCTTTGAACTGGCATGACTGCCCATCCTGGGCACTCGATGGAAAGAGCTTCAGTTTTCCATATACTGCAGCTCCCAGTGATGTGTGATTTGTACCAGAGGTTGGATTTGTGCATGTGGTTGGCACATAGCTGACTCTTGATGAGACACTAAAATAACTAGTTCTTGCTTGGTAGGCAGTTTTAAGGATAGTTATGAGGTCATGTCTTTGAGGTCAGACACCACCTTTCTTCTTAGGGCTGTGGTCCAGATTGAGTGTGGTGATCTAGCAAAGTAAACTCTTGGCACACTGCTGTTTCATTACAGGAATTCTGGCAGCTTCCATAACACCCAGCAGTTTTTGTGCCATGTACTTCCTCTGGTCTGTCATCTGTTCAGTGTCAGCCTTTTAAGTTTGCCCATCCTGAAGTGACCCTATTAGATCATACTTGGCCCAAAATGCAGGTTCTGTAACCTTAGTGTTTCAGTATTATTGTTGTTTTAGTTACTTACATACTCAGACATTTTAATTGAAGATGAATCTCTTCATAAGCACTGACATACTTGTCCTTTTAATACTACTATAGTAGGGAAATTTTTTCTCTCATGTTTTGCAGGTTGGTAGCTGACCCATTGAGAGATCAAGGGCAGTATGGTACTGTTTAAGGCAGAGTTTCCATATTATGCCATATACAGTCAGGCTGCAACAAACAACCAAGATCACTAACTATGAAAGGCTTTTAAATTATGGCCCCCTGCAGTATCAAAAGGCAGGGGGAGTGGCTGTCATCAGACACTCTTTAACTTGTTCTTTACATTTATGTTTTTTATTTTCTTCTTTTTTCTTCTTCTTTTATCTTTTTTGTTTGTTTTTTAAATAACTGAGCCATGTAAGGCTTCTTAAGGCTGATTTCACCCAAAAAAAAAGAAAGTAGTTGCTGACTAAGCAATGAAAATTATTTGCTTGTGCCTGGTGATCTTTCAGGAATCTACTTGGTTTGGATGTTTGTGGTCTGAGAGAGCAGACATGAGCACTGGTGTCAGCAGAGACATGACATTTGAAGTCAGTTATCCAGGAATAAACTTGTCAAGCATTTTGTCCTGTCTGTTGGCACATTTTCTGGTTTTGCATATTTCATTGGAGCAGCAGAATGAATAGGGAGAGGAGGGAGAAAATGAAAATGACGAAGCAAGTTTCTGTAGAGAATCAATATACTTCTTGTCTGGTTGTAAACTAATCTGGGGAAAGTTCCTTACTGTATCCATTTAATCTTTTAAATGCTGTTGTGTTCCTGCCATGGAATATTTGTCTTGGTCTCAAGACTTATCTGAGGATCAACAAAAGTAAAAGCTGACAATGAGATATTATAGCTTGAAATAAGACATATTTGATAAATGTGTTTAAAACATGATCAACAATTCACGGCCAGATTTCATGCTTTGGATATTTCATGTTTCCAGAATAAGATTCTTGAATGCACAGAGTTTGATTTGTTATTTGCAAGGAGCAGTTGCAGTGCAGGATAGTTAACCTGATCTAATGCTGTGGCTACAGCAAAGTAATAAATTAAACTTCTACTTAGTAAAAACAGATCCAAAAGCTCTTAACAAGTAAGCAGCGTGGCTTGTGCAGTTAAGGTTCATGTGTTTTGTGCAGAAGTGGCAGGGAGTGTTAAGTGATAAATATAAAACAGCTTCTGCTGTTCAAGTGAATTAAAATTCTGTTCATGAGAGAAACTATTAAACAGACATTTGCACATAAGTAAAGAGGAATGTGGATCTTGAATATATTGGTGGATACTGTTCTCCATCCCTAGAAAGTAAATAATCTATTTTGAAGCTGGGAAAAAAAAGGACTATGATAAATTGGCAAAGGAATTGGTGTTRTTACAGTGGGATTAAAGAGCTGCTCTTCTGTGTGCACCTCTTGCTCAAGCAAAATACATATATAAAGCAAAAGAAACTCRGTTGAACTTGTAAAATTCAGGAAAAAAAAAAGCCCTAAGAGATAATGGATTTACTTGTATAATGACACACTGGTAATGAAACATAGTATCATCTCCCAGTAAAATGTCAGGTAAACGTTTTCTAATGAAACGACGATGTCAGGTTTCTTTCTTGGATTTTGCAATGTAATTTTGTGAAAGTCACTTGATCTATGAAAAGTAAGTGAGAAATTAACACTGTTACATTTTGTTCCCTAGGAATTAAGAGAGGACAACATTGTATTAATTGAAACAAAGGCCATGCTAGAAGAGCAGCTAACAGTGGCAAGAGCTCGTGGTGACAAGCTGCATGAATTGGAGAAGGAAAATTTGCAGTTGAAATCCAAACTTCATGATGTAGAGCTGGTATGCACTTTCTTTTTCATTAGGCTGTTTTTTTAAATTTTTGATTTTATGCTGCGTTGCAGAATGAAGTCACAGAAACTGGTGGAGACAGGYAAATAAAACAACAGTGCCTTCAAAGAGGTTTTTAGATTGAACTTTCTGAACGTGAATTCTTGCAATATTGTAATATTAACATTGTAGATATTGCCAGTGCTACTTTGTGTGAGACTGAGTTTAATGTTATGCAAGAAGGTATGTCACAATTTTAAAATACAGGTTGCTTTCATGTATATTTATAGTGGAGATAATAAAATCTGTTAGTTAAGGTGAAATCTCTTAGATGTAGGAAATCAAATCTACTCTAGTAAATTTACTCTTGTTGGAAACAAAATCCCCAGGCATTACAGAGTCTTTAAGAATCAATTACCTCTGTAAAAGACACCAAATTCCAAAAATTCTTTCTGTGTAAATCAGAGATATGGTTTAGTGCTTCATAGACAAGGAAAAGTAATCAGTGGGAGACTACTGTCTACAAACAAAAAGTAACATTGGACTTCATAAACCCACTAGAAATATCTCTTGTATTTTATTTAACAGTCCTCCTCTTATCCCACCATGATTAGAATTCTTGTGGGTTTAATTATATAGGGGTTTCARCCGGTTCTGTTGGAAACAAAGATGTGGAGGATGCTGTAGGGGATGACTGAATCTCAGTGTACATCAGTGACAAGGAGTGTCCCTCAGGGGTCCCTACTGGGACCAGTGTTACTTAATACCTTCATTTATGACATTGTCAAAGGGGTCAAAGTGCACTGTCTGCAGATTTGCAGGTGACCAAAGCAGAATGTTGTGRCTGACACACCTGAAGGATGACACACCATCCAGAGGGAACTGGACAAGCTTGAGCCCATGGCAATGGCCTGTGGCAATCTCATGTGGTTGAAAAAGAGCAAGGTCAGGGTCAGGGCAACCGCTGGTATCAACATAGGCTGGGGGATAAACAGATCAGAGCAGCAATCATTAGAGGGATGAAGCACCTCTCCTRTGGGGAAARACTGAGAGAATTGGGGTTTTCAGCCTGGAGAAGAGAAGGCTYCAGRATGATCTAATGGCTGCCTTCTTGGAATCCTCCTGGAGGGAGCCTAAAAGAAAGATGAAGAGAATTCTTCTTCTTTTTACATATAGTGGGCATATAGTGATAAGACGGCAGTGAATGGCTTCAAACTCAAAGAGASTAGCTTTAGATTGGATCATAGGAARAAATTCTTTACTGTGAGGGTGGTGAGGCACTGGAAGAAGTTGCCTGGAGAAGCTGTGGGTGCCCCATCCCTAAAAGTGTTCACGACCAGGTTGGMTGGGGCTTTGAAYAGTGTGGTCTAATGGGAGGTGTCACTTCCCATGGCAGGAACCACGCAATCTTTAGTGTCCCTTCCACACCAAACCATTTTATGATTCTGTGATTCAGGATATTATAAGGGTCATGTCATGCTCAGGTTTTCCAAAGTGGCTAGAGATTTTGAATACTTTTCTGGATGACTTAATGAATTTTTGGGTTATGGTTTCTGAAAATTGGAGAACCACTTAGGCAGCACTTCAGTTCCCAGAAACGCAAATGGCCTAAATACTCACAAGAAGCAACAATAGGCTCATTTTCCAGATCTGTTTTCAGGAGCTAAAATTCAAATTATAGCAGGTGTAAATGGTAATCTGCATGACTGTGTCCAAGTTTGTCGTGATGAGTTGAAGCTCCGCAGAATTCAAGGTTCTGTCTGCAGAATTTCCACTGTGTAGCATTTCAGAGCATGATGCTACATGTTTTTGAAGAGCTTAGCTCTGGAGGCAGCTTGAATCCAGCCTAACATACTGGTCCTGGCTTGTAGTGGTCCTGTCATCACCCAGTAGGTTCTCACTGCCATCCCCCTCTCTCCAAGTGTGTCATGGATCAGAGCTGATGCTAAACAGGGCCAGTTGGGYTTYGCTTTCTGTGGCATATATAGTGGCCTACAGCAAACATTTAATGCTGAAGACGTATTTCATTATAAAACCACTGTGTTTAAGGAGTTTCTTCTGCCCTCAACATACACTGTACTTGTAGCAGCTCAGCCTAGAATCTTATAGATGAGCTGAATATGCATTTTCATTCACCTGTGTCTTGCACAGGACCGGGACACAGACAAGAAGAGAATTGAAGAGCTGCTGGAGGAGAACATGGTCTTGGAGATTGCACAGAAACAGAGCATGAATGAGTCTGCACATCTAGGCTGGGAACTAGAACAACTGTCTAAAAGCACTGATCTTGCAGATAGTGAGTACCAGCTGGGGTGCCTGTGGTGTTTGTGATCTGTTTCAGAGTAGACAGGTTGGTTGACTAAGRTGGGAACAGAAGTTGAATCCAAGACTGGAAAACTTTCCGCATCCAGCCACATGACTTTGACCTTAGCTTTTCTGAACTTGTAGAATGCATTCTTCTCTTTCATTGTCTTTTGAAAGCAACAAGATATTTTCCTTTTGTTTTGTTCATCACTGAGAGAGTGACTTTACTAAAGTGATAAAAATTTTTTAAAAAAGAATGCTTTGTAAATGACACAGCAGAAATGTCACACTGAATATTTCTAACTGAATGGTTGGGTGGAGTCTGTGATCTTTAGTATTCTTTAGTACAGTTAATACAGACAATTAACTGGTCTTTAAGTCCCAGGAAGTAGTGTGTGCTGAAGTCATTTATTTTTACTAGATACTGAAAAATGTGTGCAGTTAAAATAACTGGCTGATTTTTTTTCTTTGAATGGTTGATTTGATTTCCGTTACTATCATAAACAGAACTAATTCTTTCTTCACTAGACAGATTTTAGCATTGGTTTCTGTGTTTAGCCTTCATTCTGTCTATCATAGCAACCTAACAATTCTAAATGGAACATGGGAAATAGTTCATATTTCCTCTAATTCAACATTGAGCTTTTATTTTATAATAAGTATTCACCTTATTCTGCTAAGACTTGCATGTTTGGTCTTGTGTACCAGGAACAGTTTAACTTGAAGATAAAGGAATAAATTAGAGTAAGCAAATGTTTTCAGTGAAACTGTCTAAAATAGCTTTATTTTGTAAAGCAGCTGAATGTGTTCCTGCCACCAGTTCTGAAATCTTCTTGGTGTCTAGGATCMGAGTTCCCTTTATTAAGATTAAAGGCTAATTAATTGTTACTTCTAAATAATAATTTGCAAAGTAGGTTATGTTAGCCTGAGAAGTGAGTGTTTCTCTATTACTCCTTATGTGTAATCAAGGATATTGCTCATTGTGTTTGTGGGGGAAAAACACAATTCTCTCAAAACTTAGAAATTTTGATCAAGACTATTTCAGGAAAATGTAAAAATGCCTRATTTTCTGGTCTGTTTAAAATAGCAAGTTTTGTTCCCTTCCTGATCTGCTTTCACTATTGATGTAATAAAAGAAAGAATGCTGGTTTTATTTTGTTACCTCTTGTTTATTAATTTCTATCAAACATAACTTTCAAATTTATTTGAGTGATTTATTACTGCACTGATGCTTAGCATTTTATTACTGGAGCTTCAGAAACTGCTTAACRAAAGAAAAAGAATGAGGAGCTGAGAATATCCATAAACTTTCATTCAGCAGGGAAAAAAATGGTGAAGGGGAAGCCGGATTTTTTTTTCTTTTTTTTTCTCAAATAAGGACATTTAACTTTGGACTTGTAAATTATCTCACAGAAATGCTGTCCTGATTTTACAGTAATCCTCTT
This sequence comes from Malurus melanocephalus, assembly GCF_030028575.1. Taxonomy (NCBI): domain Eukaryota; kingdom Metazoa; phylum Chordata; class Aves; order Passeriformes; family Maluridae; genus Malurus; species Malurus melanocephalus. Next base: position 753,380 of record NW_026623361.1, on the reverse strand, counting down.
TCAGACGTTTTATTTCAATTCATGTTGCTGTTCTGAATGTGGCTTGTTTGTACAAATCGAGTCAGGCTGCAAAACTCTTCTGGAAAATATCCTGTTCCTGGATCTCAAGTTGAGTCTGCAATGGTGACAGATAGAAGATTTTACTTGCTAGTTTGGAATATTTCATTCAAACTAATTTTAAGAATAAGCAGAGGAAAAAGTAATTTAGATGGACTGCTTCAGAACAGAACTCAACTGGAATACTTAGTTAATGTTAACAATTTGAGTCTTCACTTGATGAAAGCTCTCCAAGTGATGCTTCATAAAAGTGACAAGTAGGATTTTACCATTCTTAGAAAGTTKCCATCTTAAAGTACTCAGTGTGCTGTAGTGCTTATTTAGAAGGAGTTATTAATTTTCTTAGATTTAAAGACAGTTGTAAAGTCAGTTTCGTATGAAATGTGATTTTGAGGTGGTGAATAGCAATTATTTCATGTGAAACAAAGTTGCTCTTGTAATTATTCAAATGCTGGACAGAGAAATTAACATAACAGTGAGGCTCTGGTGATGGAGTTTGAAGCTGAGAGATAGTGAGATTTTTGATCTACAAATATTGAGTAAAATAGCATCTCTGTTGTAGAACTTGAATAAATTTTGTTAATTCTGCGATTCCAACTTGATACTTCTCAGATCAGCATTTTGATGGGTGTCCTGTGCCTGGGAACCTAGTAGTAAATTATTTTCTCTGATTCAGCAAATTCTTGATGAAGAAGCTGCAAAGATAAGCACTGGAGTTCTGTTTTTTAAGATTTTTTTTCCGTGACTAAACATGATTGAATACCTGAATTTTCACTCGTTCTTGGAATAGGACCACCTTGCTGTTTAAGCAAACACTTAGTAGGGGTTTACTTTCTGCCTCAATTTATTTCCTCTGGTGAAAGTGTGAGATGGTATCAAAGTACATTTTGCTACTAACATTTTGCTACTACACTCCTAACATGACTAAAGCAAATTTAAGAAGGGTTTAGAAAGTAGGTAAATTTTGGGATGGCTGGCTGTTCAGATAGTACACTATTTATTAAACGTCTTAATGGTTATCTGTGAAAATGGGTTCTGATTTTAATCAAGTGTTTATTTAGCAGTCATGATGCCATTGTAAGACTGACAGCAATAATCGTCATGCAAGTGGATCTTGCACACCTCAGAAGATGTTTGTGAATTGATTGGTGCCACCTTCTGCTCTCATGTTTCAACAGCCAGAAAGTCCTTTGTGTTTGAGTTGAATGAATGTGCTTCAAGTCGAATACTGAAGCTAGAGAAGGATAATCAGAGCTTGCAGAACACAATCCAAGAGCTGAGAGATGCCTCCTTGACCTCCAGAGAGAGCAGCCTAAAGTTTGTGGAACTGGAAAAGGAAAACCAACAGCTTAGCAAAAAGGTAATTTCCTCACAAGAGCAAAAAGAGCTCTCCATTTCTCACAGTGCACAGAGGGCTGTGCAGCATTCCTGAATGATGAGGGTTTTCAGGAAATTCAGCCATGTTCCCCATAAGACTGACCATGTTCTTGGGTCCATCTATTTAATTGCATTCTAATGCAATTAAATTCTAATAATTGTATTTATTGCCTTCTACCTCACTGCCTGTTTACATGCATCACCCTAAGAAAAAAGGGTCTGTTCCTGTTTAATGAAAGCTGGTTTTCAGTGCCTGTTTGCCCCTATCAGATTGTGCTGTTGATGGTGTCCCTTTCTGTCATCTCACAACAGTCACTACTAGGAAAGGAAGCCATAGTCTTATTGAACTGTTTTTATTTTTTGTAAGTTTTMATAATGTTTACATGTAAGTTAAATRAATTGCACAGGTAAATTCAGTTTAGTATGTTTTTAGATGTCTTTCTTGCTGTCCAGAGTCCTGGAACAGCTTTTTCTTGGTTGCTATGTAATCTCTACTGTCTTGCTCTCTCTGTAAAGATYTCAGTTCTTTTAATTAGCGATGTAGGTCATCACTTTGTAAATTTACTATACATATGTGTGTGTTGCACTCTGTTATTTACTGTGATTATATTTAGGCCAAATGCCAGCTCAGTGCTTGTCCTTGTGAAACACTGCTCTGCTCACCTCCAACTACCAGCCTTATTTTTGTCTGGCTAGTAACTTGAATCCTCAGCTCTGATTAATTGAGCCAAGTGCTGCTGGGGAGAAGATACTTGCTACTCTTAAGCATAAAACTTAAGACTTGTTTAAAGCCTTGTTGGACTTTGCTATATTCCTACCATTAATAAATGATCCAGAATATAAGGCACATCTCTCCTTTTCCCATTATGCTGTAAACTATGTGTGTGAGACATTGATGCAAAGATTTCAGTTCTGTTTGGCTTGCCTATGAGCTAACTGAGTGCTTTAAAGGGCAAGGGGAGAAAGCATCTAGATATGAAAGGCTGCTCGTGGATTACTAGATTGGAACAAGCCCATTTGTCTGCTGGGGAGAAAGGTATCCAGTGCTGGATCATTCCATCTTCTGGAGAGATTCATTTGCTAAACTGAGATCAACTCTGCTTCATTTCTTTCTTTTGTGAATATGGAAAACTGCAGAGATTCAATTCACTTTATCTTCGTTCTACTTCTATTTATGGCCTGTTCAGTAATTCAATCCAGGTCTAATTTACATGCCCAGAATTGGAGATGGAGGCATAGAAGCAGATACCTGTGGTGTACAGCAATTTAAGTCACTTGAACAACTGTGGTCAACCTCCAGCTTTGTCCCAGGAAGATTCCTGTGGGCATCTTCTGTTATGGCACTGTATTGGTGCCAMCAGTTGTGATTCCAGAATTAGTCTGAAGTTTTTGATGATGATGAGTGATTTGACGTGGTGGGGTCACCTGAAGGTCTGGTAGTCTAAAGACAAAACCCAATAGTAGGGAGCACCTGTGTAGTGAAAGGAGAGCACCACATGTATCAAAGGTAAAAATGCCTGAACACTTCATTRAAAAAACACAGAATATGATGGGAAGTGTTGACTGAAAACCATAGACCAGTCAAGCTTTTGAAGTATTTCACCTCCCCTTCAGGGAAATTCGGGAAAACAGTTAATATATTTCTGTACTTCTCCCACACATCTATCTGCTAAATTAGAATATACAGYGAAGTGTGCCAGAGGAAATAATAGGCAAAGTCTCTGTGGTTCACTGCAAAATGGTTACTACAAATGGGTAGAGTGCAAGAGCTCTTGAGGTCTGTTAAAGTCAAGCACATATAAGTCAGAGAGCAAGGGATAAAAAGGTGTTTTTCTCAAATGTTTTGTGTCTGTGGGGTTCTTTTGGAAACTTTCCTGAGATACCCATAATAAAATCTTGCCTCCCTAAAGTAATTTAAATAAGCTGAGATTTCCTCCACTGTCTAAGATTTTCAAAACTTGTTGTTTGAATATGCTTGTTTATGTGTTGGTCTAGTGCTTGGAGGGATCATGTAGCCAAAACAGGATTATTCCAGTAGTATAAGAGGAGATGTTATGAAGGAAAGATCATGCATGCACCTTTTTACTTTCTTGCAAGGTTTTCAGAGGAGCTAATAATAAAAAATGGTCCTTTTGAGCCTGCTCAAGTAGAAGCAATCCAAGTACCTGTCTGCTTTCTCTGCCTTTCTGACTTATTGAAACAAGCTATAAACAGTAATGTCTTACTTGCCTCCAGTTTTCTGGCAAGTGCAGATGAAGATCAGCTATTGCTGAGCTCCTGAGTTTGTTGCAGCTTTCTCTGAACAGCTYCTTTGAGAGCACTCCACATGGTTATATTTCTGACTGTTAAGCTTTCCTTATCTCCAATCTGGGCAGCCCCTGCTTGTTTAAACACTTCCTGTAATGAGGCACATGTTGACATAGGCAGAGCCCAGCCTCCAGCTATTTCCCACTTGTAAGAATTATGTTTAATACCCCTTTCATTGACATTTTCACTGTTGGCAGAGTTGATAATACCAAAACAAAAATGAGCTGATACTTTTGCAGAGCTGTAGGTGCACACAGTACTCTGCAAGCTTAAAAAGGAATATTTCCTGGCTTGGGGAGCATAGTTCCCTGAATCTCTTGGTTCTAAATACTGAAGAACTACTGCTTTTCTGTTCTTCATGCATTACAAGTACAAGTTTCAAAAGGAGTAAATAAAAAAAGTTCAATGTAGGACTGGAGCCTTTTTCAGTAATCTTTCAAGTCCAGTATTGTTGCCTGCTGGGGAAAAGAGGGCCAGCAGAGCACAGGGAGCGGGATGGTAAACTTGGTCACTCCAGTGCTTTAGTGCTTTACCTCTGTTCCTGCTTTGGGTTGGTGGTTTGGGCTTTTTAATGCTGTTGCTCACTGAAGTGTCTTAATAACTTTGTCTGCATTCACTAGTGGAACAACACCACCAGTGGATGGATGGAGAGGGTAGGAGGAGGCAAGTTCCTCATGAAAGGGAGCACCAGAAACTTAATCACTGCTGACAGGAGCACAACAGGGCGTTCAGCAGGCAGGTGAACTAAGCATTTCTTAACTGCTGTGCTTTATATGCTCTGATCTTAAAAGGTATGAAGAAGGTTCTTGGCATTGTGAGAAAAAACAGACAGTCCATTTCCTCCTCCGAGACTGGCAAACTGCAGAAAAGAAGGATTTAATCTTTCAGCTGTGGTCCCCATTTCATTTCTCTGTGGTCTTCAAAATTACTTGAAGTGCAAACAGTCCTTGTGTTAAGCTGTGGCCGATGTGATTTGGTGTGTTCTCTCCACACAGATTGAGAAGTTGCAAAATCAGATTGAAAAAGAGAAGCAAAGCAATCAAGATTTGGAAACCTTGAGTGAGGAGCTGATAAAAGATAAAGAGCAGCTACAAGTTGTCATGGAGACTCTAAAAGCTGACAAAGACAGACAGGTGCCAACTTCTCAAATGTAATATAACAACATGTGCTCAGTAATGGTAATTTAGTGATGCCATTTAGAGCATCTGGTTCTCTCAGGGAGATAAGGCAATTTAAGAGCTATTAAGTGCAGGATGAACTTGTTCAAATCTAGGTTAAAGGCTTTCTCAGGTGTAAAAGCCCAGCATGTTTTGCTGATTTCTGTTCTTGTTACCATAAGGGGATCTTCAGGCTGTTATATGGACAGACATTCGTCTTTGAGGGAAAAAAGCACTTGGATCTTACTAAATGGAATAATACTGGTTTCAGTATAAATAAATCCCCATTTTATTGCTYGGGGATTGGTCTTCTGCCACCTATATGGTGTGATAGGTTTGGTTGAGGTTTTTTAGCCACCCAGCCTTTTTTGCACTATTTAAGAAAGATGCTGAGAAAGCATTTATGTTTTCTGGATTGATGTTTTAAATGCTCTTCAGCTTTTACCGCGTGTTGCAGTTCATGTGCAATGCCTGGAAACTCTGCTTTTACAGGTTTGTGCAGGAATCATCTGCGCTAATTTGACAAATGAAAAAAATACAGACACAGGTCATTAGAGACTGGTCTGAATATTCTCAACCTGTATTAAAATTTACGTTTTTATGAGGTGAAAATTAAATAGCAAAATGTCTTGTTTGTGTGGTGCTTTTCATCTTGAAGGATTTTTATCCAGACTKCTCCCTGGAAAACTGCACTTTACCAATGAAGTACTACATTTCTGTCAGAACAAATACAGACTATTTGTGGCAGGAGATAATGGTTTGAAGGCAGAGCAGGAAGTAAAACCGGAATTATTCTCAATTGCTAGAAAAGGGCAGTTTGTGATTTTTCTTCAAGTCTAGACCCTTTTGATTTRTGTGGATGTTGTCTAGTATAAGGTTCAAATGCAAATTGTAGTCTAAATTGCAGCTGAAAATTTAACCAATGGTAAGTGTACTGTCCTTACGGAAAATGTGTCTTTAATGACATCTGTAACTGCTCTACGTTTTCAAGCATTCTGAGCTTTCTGACATCTTAACAGAGATAATGTCAGTCTTTGGATGCCAAAGATAAAGGTAAATCTAGACAGAGAGATACTGTGTATTAGGAATGATTTGTAACCAAGCATCTTCTCCAAGGTGTTCTCTGAAGGTTCTCAGTCYACTTTCTCCTTCTGTCTCAGCCTTCTTGGATGGTACCAGGAATGTAGCACCATTTTTAGTTTATTAAAAATATGGGTTATCAGAGGTAACAATTTTTTCARTAGTTTGGGTTCTTGGTTATAGTAATTTGCTGAGAAATTTGTCTTGAATTACATTGATAGAATTTTGTTAACAATCACCTGTCTGCTTTAGAGCTAATTTGTACTGCACTTGTAAGGTTGATGAATAACATTTGCACAACTGTTCATGTAGATAAAGGACCTTAAACAAGAAAATGATCACCTTAATCAAGTTGTCTTATCTCTGAGACAAAGATCACAAGTGAGCAGCGAGGCAAGAGTGAAAGATATTGAAAAAGAGAACAAAATCCTTCATGAAACAGTTACTGAGACGAGCAGCAAGTTGAGCAAGCTGGAATTTGAGAAGAAACAATTGCAGAAGGATTTTGACCAGGTTAGAGAAAAAGTGGAAAGAGTGGAAGAAATGGAAAAAGAGCTCCACCGGCTGGAGAGGGAGAATGAACAGCTCACAAAAAAGGCAGCAGTGATGAAAATAGTGACAGAAAAAGTGGAAGTTCTTGAGCAGGAGAATGGGGATCTGGAAGTGGAAAATAGGAAACTAAGAAAATCCTTGGACACATTACAAAATATTTCCATCCGGCTTGGGGACCTGGAAAGGGACAACAAGCAATTGGATGAAGAAAATCTGGAGCTTAGAAGAGTGGTAGAGACCATGAGATTTACTAGCACAAAAATGGCACAAATAGAAGCAGAAAATAAAGATTTGGAGAGGGAGAAAGAGGACTTAAGAAAGAATGTGGAAATGTTAAAAGCAATGAACAAGAAATCAGAGAGGCTGGAGCTAAGCTATCAGAGTGTCAAYTCTGAAAACCAAAGACTTCAGCAGATTGTGGAGAACAGCAGTAAAAAGATCCAGGAATTAGAAAAAGAAGTTCAAGGAATGGAGAATGAAAATCAGGTCCTCCAGAGGAACCTGGAGGAGCTAAAGGTTTCTGCCAAACGGCTAGAGAGGTTAGAAAAGGAAAACAAAGTCCTAGAACAAGAAGTGTCTCAGCTTGAAAAAGACAAAAAGATGCTAGAGAAAGAAACAAAAAGGCTTTGGCAGCAAGTAGAGTTGCAAGATGCTAGTTTGGATGACAGTAAATTAAAATTGGCACTTGCTGAGAAGGAGAATAAGACACTAGAAAAGGAAATTGCTCGATTCAGAGATTCATCTAATAAACTGAAGGAGTTTGAAAAGAACAATAAAGACCTCCTAAAGCAAGTTACAATTGATAAGAGAACACTAGCTACACTGAGAGAGGTAAGCAGAATAATTTGACGGGTTATATGCTGCTGGTTTTTTTCAGCTCGGTGAAGTACTGAAGGGAGATATGTGTCCCACAAGGAGATCTTCACTGCATTAATACCTGTCACTTGAAAGTGTTGCCTTGGAAAGTGGAATGTGCCAAAACCCGTACATGGTGCATTTATAAAGTGTTCCGCTTTGTGTCCACAATACAGTCACAAAATTACCTCTTTTTTTTCATGCAGAATAAGATTTTAAAACGGCTCCTATGTGGTGCCTGTAAGCCAAAGACTATGATACTTTCTCTAACACRATGACCATGACAGTATTCACTAACATGAGAGCTCCAGCAGAAGAGATTGACTGGTATAGAATTAGAGTTCTTGCTTAGGATACATTGACATCCCTATTCTGAAACAGACAAAACCATCCCAGATGACCAACCTAAACCTTTCAATAAGAGCTGCACCAAGATTTTGCTTTACAGCTATCATAGAGCATCTTTCCCCAAAAGCTTCCCCGCTGAATGAGAGCATGCTAAGCAGCAGTGATCCCTCCCTGCACCAAGCATTAGGACATTTGCAGTCTGAGAATGTGTRTGCGAGAGCCTGACGCTCTTACAAGTGGCCTGTGAGCAGATTCAGGTTATTGCAACTTGCTCTCCATGCTGTTGTCCTGCCAGAAACAGGATTTCCTGTGAAATAGCATTAAAAGGAAAAAGGGTTGTGCTGCAGTAGCTCCGTGAAATACMTAAGTTCAGCAAGACCATACAGTAAGCAGTCACGTATTTTAAGGTTTAGTTTTATTTCAGTTTTTGAAATGTTTCTATCCAACTTTCCTTAAAAATAAATAAAGTAATATCATTTCTGAGAAGGCTCTTTTTTTAATCTTTCTGTTCTCAGACTTTTACAGGTTTCCAGTGGTGCAGATCCATATAGTAGCTCATCTTCTTTTCCTTAGTTATTTTCTATAGATTCTGCAGGAGGARTTCAAGGGTGTTGAAGGGATCTATTTACAGACCACTGGGCCAGCACTGTCCTAGACCATATGTTTTTTCCCTTGCCATGTGAGTGAATTCATGGCTAAATTTGTGGTATCAGAGGACCATGGAATACCTATAGTTTAAAAAATATTTTAATAAAATTCTATTGCTTGTTTGATATTTGGAWTTTTTTTTTTCTTAAAGGGCTTCAGTTACTTTTTAGTTCTTCTTGTGTTGAGAAAACTTCTAGCAGAAACATGAGCAATGTAGATCTCTGTGGTGTGTTTGTATTTCAGAGAATTTTAAATGGTGAGGATCTTTGCATTTAACTATGCATCAAAAATAATTCATCCCTTTTAGAAATGCAGGCTGACATTATGTCTCCCCAGGCCATTTCCACACAGACCACTGGCATAACAGCAAAGCATTGTTCCAATACACCTTCTGGTACAGCACCATCAAGTATCTCCTTGTGTGACTTCCTTGCCAGGTTCTGCTTAAGTTTCTTCCCAAAGAAACCTAAATGAAGCCGGGCTGCATCAGTAGTTACCAGAATAAGTGACCAAGCTCTAGTGTCCAGAGCTGTTCCATCTTTTACACTACAAAGTAGTTACACGTTTTTAATTTTGGGCAGTAATTTACTGTGTGTCAGAAACTCAGTGCATTATTCACCATTGACCCTGTTACCAGGTCTCTTGGTGATACCATCATAGCCATAATAGCTTAGGAAACTTCCATACTGAAGTCCTGTTGCTCCTCTTTGTGCATTCCAAAAAGCTGGCAGGGCTTYTTTTCCTAGCTGAGAGATGGGAACTCCCTCTGCTGGTGTCCCCTGCCCTGCACACATCCCTGTGTGGCACAGAGATGGGGTGGTGTCTCCTGGCCTGTACACATTCCCTTTTTCAGCAGGCAGGCACAGTGCCAGCATTGGCAGAAGTAGTTCAGTACAGTGAGACAAAGGCCAAAAGACACATTCTACAGTTTTCTTTCAAGTGACTTATAAATAAAAGTAATCAGTTTAATTCTGCACTCCACTGTCTGATGAATAATTTTAGCTGATYTACTTGAAACTAGGATTTCATCCAACATTTTCAGTACTCTTAATAAAATATATAGTSCTGGATAATTATCACCACTCTACATAGCAACCAATCGTGTTAATGCTGTTTCAGGATTTGGTCCTGGAGAAGCTGAAGAGTCAAAAGTTGTCTAGTGAGCTGGACAAACTGAGCCAGGAGCTGGAGAAGATGGGATTGAGCAAAGAGCTGCTGCTGGAGGATGATAATGGCAATGATGACACGTAAGAAAACTGAGCTCTTYTGGTCATTCTTTTGACTCAGTGTAGCTGAAGCTCTTTGCCCTTCTTTTTGGTTCTAATCTGTCTCCTTGCCATTACCCTTWAAAATTTGGACATAAACCACATTTTTCTGAGACAAGCTTGGCAGCATACTGTATGTTTCGCAAAACATTTTCTTGGGTAGAAGGAAGAAGCACCTTTTCTTCTTCATGCTAGCAGTGTTGCTACAGTTCCTCTGTACTCCCCAGCAGAGTAGCTGGGTAGCTATTTCAATGTGTACTTTTCTTTGTGTTCTCTTTATCAAGTAAGATTCGTGTCTATTAAATAGTGTCTGTCATTGCTTCATGCAATTCGCAATCCAGATACCTGTTCATGTAAACATAGATGTAAGAAACACCTGATTGCAAGGAATTGTTTTGTAAGTCCTGCAATGAACAAAGAAAACCCCAACAACCTATGTGTGTGTATAGGCTTCTTGGTTAGACCTTCCTAGAGAAACAGACCCACCTTGTAGGAGTCTTTAGACTGGGGATTTTTCACCTTGTCAAGAATGTACAAAAGAGCCATGAGAAGAAATTTCTGTAATGTAATTATGGGAAAAAGTGAAAAATCTATTTTCTTTCAAGTTATGTAACACTTTGATATTTCTGTAGAACCATGGTGGTTTCTTTTCCAAAAGTGAGTTCCCCAGCTATAATATATCAGCAGTAATGTGTAGCAGTACAGCAGTAGAGGAAATAATTTCCTGAAGAAGCAAGCACATAGAATTCAACATGTAGTGAAATTGGGAATGGGCGAAGATGAATCTGCTGTTCCGATGGTGGCTCATATCCTAGCRGCAGACATTGGAAAGCTATTATCATATTTTTCAGAAAATACAAGGTTCTGGAAAGCAAAACTGAATCAGCACTAAAATCAACACTAGCTGTGAAAGAGGAAAAAATTGCAATGCTGGAAGCTCAAGCGAAAGACTTTCTGAACTTGAACCAGCAGTTACAGAATGATCTAAATATGGTAAGARCTTAAGTGGATTTTAATTTTTCATATTGCAGTTCTGCACATTCACACGTTTGGGGATTTTTTGGTTTGGGGTTTCATTTTTTTTTRAGAACTTGTTGGCTCTTCACTCTGCCCTCCCTATACATATGCTTCCCAAGAACCCTTTTTCACTGGCCTGCCTATTTTTTTGTCCCTTTCTATATAATGACACAAAATTCATAAAAAGGTGTTGGGCTAGGGGCACATCAGGAGGGKTTTTTTTGGATAATTGCTCTTTGTAGTTCTGTTTTCTCATGGCTTTTTCATTGGCATGGCTGTGTTTTTCTGCTTTGTTTAATGGAAACATAGGCTGAGGAAGACTGCAGTTGAAACATTTCACCTAATAACAGCCTGTTTGTTAGGTGACAGTGAGCTTGAGTCAAAAGGCACCTGGCTGGAGGCCAAGAGATGTGGATTCTTCCACCTGTCTGTGTCTCAGCTTCCATCTGTGAAGTAGGGTAATGGTTGTTGAACCTCTGAAAGTCTGTACAGTGCAAGGGAAGAGCGACATATCCCATCATTGTTAATGTATAATCCCAGTTCCCTCCATGTTAAAGGTTGTTGCTTGTTGGCTTTCCAGGTGAGGAAGGACTTTGATGCACTTAAGCAGACTCAACAGGATGGGCAATATGCTCAGAAGTTATTGAGGAATTCAGCAGAGCAGCTCATTCCCAACCAGCAAATGAATGAGAAATTGGAAACGGGGCACCAAGAGGCTACCACAGAGCTGCTGAAACTGAAGGACAGAGCAATTGAACTGGAAAGGAATGTAAGCTTTCTCTTATTTCCTCTCTGTTCATGAGACTTCTCTTGTGCTCACGAGTAGGTTGCTGGAAACTGGATTTTTGAGCTTAAAGGAATCTGGTGTCTTTTCTGGAGCACCCAAGTGTACCAAATTCCTTAGGAGTCTCTTAGGACTGCGTGGGACTTAAGTGTTCCATGTGCCTTGTACCCATCTTGTCCCATCTTCACAGAGATTAATCCTGTGTGTAACATGTCCTACATTCATTTAATGCTGGGAAGAGTTTGTTTTTGTGCCTTTGCTGTAGAATGGCATCACTAATTGGTTCTGATCTTTGATAGGACTCCAGATGATCAGAACAGCTATTTCTTTTCTACCTGTCACCGTTTCAATGCCATCTCTCTTTCAGAACGCAGCCCTGCACACTGAGAAGCAGCTGCTTAAGGAACAACTAAAGCATTTGGAAACACAGAATGTCTCCTTCAACAATCAGATCCTGACACTACAGAAGCAAAATGCTTTCCTTCAAGAGCACAACACCACCCTGCAGACACAGACAGCCAAACTCCAGGTCAGGGCAGCCTTGTGCCTAAGTGCAAGGAGGTTGGATTTGATTACAGTGGTGTGGAGAAGATGACAGCTAATAATGGAATATTTGTGTTGGTTGGATGCTGTGATGATGTAAAGATGAGGCTCAGAAGGTGGAGCTTCAGTTTGAGGCCTGAATTTCTCCAAGTTAGAAGGGAAATTGGCTCTGTAGTAAATATCTGGTACCTATCTTCTGCAAGAAGGTGGTTATTTAGCGAGAATTTGTTAAAATCAGTCAGCAGAATCCAGATGTGTTATTCTAGAAGCTGCAGTTCTGAAATAAAAAAACTTTGCTTTTTTCTGCCTGTGAAAGAGCTTAGCAGAAATGGAAGGAGGACGCAAGTCAGCTCCCCAGAGGCATTGTAGCAATGAGTTCCAGTCACAGTTTTTGGGCTTTCAGACAAAATACCRAAGTTGCCAATGGAAAAGATGCTCTTAAAAATTACTAGAATGTAAAAAAATAAACTTAGTTTGAGAAAGAGACCAGTTTCAGAGGATGACTGATCAGCTCTATTTTTCCAATGTGACTTTCACTTTTCAAGCTTTTCCTCTTGCATGTTCAGAGATGGGTTTTATTTTTTCTCTTTAAGTATTTCTCATCTGTAATTTACTTAGATTAGCAATATAAAAAATCATTTTACCAATTCTATACTGAAACCAGACTTGTTAGGAGTACTGCTTACATATGCAATAGTGCAGTTAATATTTTTGAGTTTGGGTGAACTTAAGCTTTCATTACTAGTGCACAAATATGGAGTAGCTTTTGACTTTGATCATGATTGTCATAGATGCAGTTGAGTTGTCTGTATTCCAGATCATGTTGGTCTTTGGGTTCAAGAGCTTCTGGTATAACAGGTTTGTTTTTTTTTTTCAGTTTGGAGGTTGTGATAATTTTCATACTGTTGACAGCCTTTATGTGATGCATACTCCCAGCAGTAATACCAAAATTATGCCAAATTGTATATAGATGTTTTAAGTCTACAAGGCTRTGTATTCATTCTTGACTAGCTCTATGTGGATATAAGCTGCTAAAAAATGTTCCTTGTATGTACCAGTAGATTCGATTAAGTAATACTTAATTTTTATTTGAGAAACTTTAGGTAGAAAATTCAACTCTCAGCTCCCAGAGTGCTTCACTGATGGCCCAGAATGCTTTACTCCAAAATCAGCAGACAGCCAAGGAGAATGAAAATGAAAATCTACTGAAACAGAAGGAGCAGCTGAAAGCTGAGTATGACTCATTGCTTCAGGACCATGAACACCTTGCTTCACTGCATGAACGGCAGTCTACGGAGTATGAAAAGCTAATAAATCAGCACAGCAGCTTGAAAACATTACACAAAACCCTGGATATGGAGCACAAAGGTCTGGGTGAGAGGTACGCTCACTGCTCAGGGCTATAGYATAACCAGAATGTGCCCATGTTTACAATTTACAAATGTCTCCAATTACAAGCAGAAATTACGGAGTTGWTGCCCTGAAAAAGTGCCTAGTCATTCTTACTATTACAACATTAGAWGAAAATATTTGCAAAGCTCTCTAGAATTTAGATCTCTAAAGGTGGCAGAACAGAGGTGAYTCTGGAGATATTTAGCAAATGTGAGCTTGGATCTTGGTGATGCTTTTGTCAGAAGTAGCTTAAATGCTTCTACTACATCTAAGGGTTTATGCTGTAACAACACGCAGCCTTAAAAAGATGCTCCCAGTTCTACTGTCTCTTGTAGTCATAAAGTCTGCAGGTCACCTAGGTAGTTACCTGTGTGTAAGTAGTGTGCATCTTGAGAAATTTCAATCACTGAACTTTGTGGCATCCGTGTCATGTCAAGGGAGGCTCTCTGRAGGAAGCTATATTGACTTAGCTATGAGGTAGTGGTATATTATTTTCTTGTAGTTCTCATAATCTAAAGCTTTTGCTTCAGGCCCTCCAGYTGAATTAGAAAATTAGTTGAATTAGGAAATCAGTAATCTGTTTCTTGTGTAGGCTCTAGTCACTGTAATTTTCTGACAAGGGTGCATGTGTTGAATAATATACATAATGTACTACTACATAAATGGTGCTCTGCCTACCTCTCAAAACTTCTCTTATACATTTCAGTGATTTTTCTCAAAACACTTGTATTTAGCTTTTGATTTCTGTGCAAGATCATGAGTTGGGGTCAGAGCAACTCAKTGGTGATCCTTGATGGTGGCCTGAAAACCTGGTGCTAAACTTTTCTCTCCCAGAAACTAAGGAGCTGGCAAATACAATGTGTGGTAGATTTTTATAAAGTACAGAAATAAACCTTTTGTGATTGAAATCTCCACTGGGGCTGTGTGACAGGACAGCTGCTTGGCTGTCGACTAAATGAGCTGTAAGTGATTACACAGACACTGCTCCTGCTTACCAAATCTCTCTCAGACTGATTAATGGTTCTCATTGATTCAGGCTTTGCTTGAGATTACTACACTGCAGTGTGTTACAGCAGTTTGCTGTGTTCTTTCTTTGCTTAGTGAGTACTAAACAGCTCTAACCTAAGGAAAACYTGTTTTTCAAAGAGTAGGTTATCTATAGAGGTAAGTGCTTGGACCACCACTGTAATCGTTAACAGTTTGGACTCTGTTTCTGAGATGCAACTGCTAGAGAGAGGTGTTGCAGGGGAGCAGATGGTGGCCTTCTCTATATTCGAAACAGATTGAGTTTGGCAGTTTTAAGAGTGCAGTATCCTCCCCAGCAGATCAGTCTTAAAAAACACTTACCAAGGTGACTTTTCCAAGGAGCCCATTTGGCTGTCAGGAAAAAAGCCACAAGGCAATTTTATTTCAGTTCATGTTTTGTTCTCCCTCCATCATGTGCTATGCAGTTAACTGGCTGAGGGAGCAGAGGGGAGAACATTAGAAAAACTGGTGTAAGAAAACTTTACTTATGCTGCTTTAAGGCATTTAACTGCTAAGACTGAATATTTCACTTTCAAATTCAGCTAGAATGCACCACGTGCTAAATTTTCCCCAGAGCTGCTCACTGTGGCAGGAGATTTTCTTGTATGCTATTTAGGAGATGGGTTTTGCTTCTCACAACTCCAAGGTCATTGGTTTTCCTCAGCTGGTGACAGCCCTGTAATCACAGTGTAATCACAGTTCTTTTGCTTAAGACAGGTTTACACTTCGGCACAAACCTATGACTGCAGCTTGCCTAGAAAAAAACACAGCAACTTTAGTTAGGTTGTGCACACCCAAAAACATGTATACAGCCAAGGTCCCCAAGGTTTGTGGAGTTCACTCTGCTGCATTCTAACCACAGAATATTTTCTGCACCAGAGCGAACTTCATTAAACCTCTCTTGGTTCTATCTGCACAGTGTTAACACTGCAGTGGGGATTTAATAATGGCTTGTGTGTAACTGCAGTGTAATGGCCTGTCATAGCCCAGCAAACCACAGGTGTGTGGGTTTGGCTTAGCAAGAAAAGGAGGGTTAGTATGGTAGGGTCATTTACCATTAATAGCAGTTTTTTGACTTTGTGGTGTCTGGCTGACTGTCTCGGTGAACATAGAAGGGCTGGCTTCTTCTTCTGCATTTTTAAAATTGCTTTACATATTGCATGTTACTGAGGGAAGGTAATAACTTTCTAGCTACAATTGATTAACAGATCCCTGAACATTTCTTTGTGGCTTAGTCTGGAGAAGTCTAATCCTGCGGCGACGCAGGAAAAAGAATCCCTGCTGTGGAGGGATTGCAGGGAGTTGTATTATTATGTTGCCTGTGCTGCCTGGTAATTATTTTTCTGAGTTCCTTTTGGCACACRCTTTTTATCATAGCTGAGAATTTTGAAAGTTGTCTCAGTCACAAATACCTACCCATAGTATTTTTCCTGAAAAAGCAGCAGAAAAAATGAAAGCCAAAAAGGAGTAAAGTGGAATATGATTGTTCAATCCTAGGAATGGATTGTGATAGAATCCAAAATAAATTATATATGCATATATAAGAAAATCCTCTTAAAACCCTTCAGTCCAAGAGCCTGATGCCTTAAAAATTTAAATGAATATGAGTGTTGAATAGTCTACAGGAAGGATAACCTGGGCCCTGGTGGTAGAGTTTGTCAGGTTGCACAGATTGTGCCCAAATTGTAGACTCCAGGCTGAATCTGTAGTAAAAGAAAATTCTGTCTGAGGATTTCATTAGGTCTCTTGACATGCAGGATCATTTCCATTTTTGCAGACAGTCCCCTCTTTCTTACCTTTCACCTAATAGCTAGGGAGCAGCTGTGGTCTKCCTCAGACTCAAATGTAGCAGCATGTGGTGTTGGGCCTGGCTGGTGACACTGGAGCAGTATTCTGCCTCTCTCTGAGGAGCCCTCTTGAAAACATAGACTGCTTGGATAAAAATGAACAGAGTAGCCCTATCATACAGAGACAGCAAAAGAATTTACAGCACAGTGTCTGCAGAGGCAGACATGGTAATCTGTGCCAAAGGACTGACTGTGGAGTTTGTCTTCTCAGACTCTGGATTGGCACATGGTCTGTCTAAAATGCTTCTTGGAGCTGGATGTGAAACTTCCCTCTGCTTTCAGGTTCTTCCATTTGTTGTATGGACATTGAATTTGAAATGTCCCGGAGCTGAATGGAGGAAGAAAACAAATAAATAAGGTTAATTAAACTCTACTGCTGTTACTGGGAATGAATAGCATAAAGCAGCTTTTGTCTGGGAGACAGGTACTTTTCTGTGTGGCCCTTCAATGGATTGGAATTTGGGACAGGCTGTAATTTGACCCTGGGATGAAGGGAATGGTAGCCTGAAAGAAAAACAAGTTGGCAGTAGTCTCTGTATTTGGTGCTGTCTGCTGGTTTTGGTTTTGTTTTGAAGTTTTCATGACTGCAGTGTAACTGTGCTCTGCATTCATYTCTGCTGGCATGAGAGTCACAGGAAAATGATGCTTGTTCTCTTTAGCTTTTTAAGCAATGATGCATCTTCCCCTTAGATTATGTTTTAAAATTGTTTGGAAGATTATTTCTCCATTACTGACAGAGATGTATCTGATATTTTGAGGCAATACCCTTTTATCACAGTCACCAAAAAATGTGCTGATGACTTCTGACATTCACTGCATCAGTGTCCCCAATGGCCTCTGCTGCAGTGTCTGTATGGGCACAGATTCTGACAGAAACCACCAGACAAAAAAAAAAATCTGGGAACAGCTTGCTGCCTTGAGAAGTGATCTCAATCCACCTTGTTCTTTGCAGCGTTTTCTGAGTGCAGGTGGTGTAGCAGCTCAGGGAGGCTGAGCCTGCCTAATCTATGTCTGTGCCAGGGCAGTTGTTCCATACTTGGGTTACTTTACCATTCCAGAGATCAAAATTAAAGACACYGTTGATGGCATCAGCCCTCTGTTTCTACCCATCTCCCTGCCCAGAATGGTTTATGCACAAGTTACATAAACCAAATAACAGTAGAAGGCTGGATGTGAACACCAGTTTTGCTCTTGGYTTTCTCACTAGTGAACAAGTAGAGCCACTCAAGCAGGTGAGTCAGCCCCTGCTTTAAAGGTGTTTTTCTGTCAACTCCTTGATACTCCCSTCATCAGCTGTCTGGAATATGCAGGAGATTCATAGCTGTGCAGGATGGTATTACCTGTGTGCATAACCTAATATGCATTAGGTTGTTACCTAAAACTCTTGCTCACTGCACTGCTTTCTTGTTGCTTTTTGGCAGCTGCTTTCTTGTTAGGTTTTTGTCACTTGCTACTGTCAATTATTTGTGACTGGGATTCCAGTTTAGTGTTGCTATTTCCACTCATTCTGCAGAATCTCATGGTTTTACCAAGTGACCAGAATCTGGAGCTAAAGTAAGATTCTGGTAATTGTGTTCCAATTTGCCTAAAAAATGCCTTTTTTTTTTTTTTTCCTTAAGTCCTCTCTGCTTAGTGTTAAGTTGAATTTTCATGCATAGTGTGGAATTCTTCAGCTTTCGTAGAAGTTTAACCACATAAACGTGGATGAAACTAAGCAGGCAGAAAAAAAACCACCAACTTTCTGGTCCTTGTGATATTATCTATTGAAAATCTTAACCCAGAGGAAGAAAAATGTTTAAATGAAAGCTGAGGGTATGCTCTTGCWCCTTTTGCAGATACAACAGTTTAATGAAACACAAAGCAGAATTGGAGGAGTTGGAATTAGTTTTAAAAACAGAGAGAGAGGTTTTGCAGCAAGAGAGAAGATCAAACGCAATAACCACTGGAGAAAATCAGAAGCTAAGGGAGGAACTGGACAGGTATGGCACCTTTGCTAAATTCTTATATAYATAATTTAAAAGTCAGTTGTACCAAATACAGTTGTGTTGCTGTATGTCTGAAATACCTTAAYGTAATTTGCCTTTTCTTTTTTCTCCTTTGCTGTATTGTTAATTTGGTAATTTTGACTCACATCCACTTCATGAGTATCGTCAGCCAGTACTATTACTTGGTGGTTCAGACGTGGGACCTTTGCTCATACAAAATAAGCTTCCACACATGGTTGGTTCAGTTCACAAGTGTTTTCTGTAATGAATTGTTTTCAAGCATTTGCTTTTAGGCAGAGCTACAAATGCCCCACCCCTCAAATGATACCTGGGTTTTTACCTTAAAGAGAACTGATTTATGGTTTTTACACCATATAATTTCATAGCTGTCACTGTTTATTTTCTGCTGCCCAGAGAAAACTGCCATTCCTGTTACTAAAAGCAGTCTCAGAGACTGTTRATCAGGGGGTAACTATTAACTCATGATACAGCCCCTTTAGAGAGCCACACCCAAAAACCTCCCTGTAGCCTTCCACTGTTCATACTACACAGCTGTTTTGATAATCTACTTGGTACAAATAAGAAGCCAAAACCATATCAAATTAAAGCCATATCAGGTTGAATCACATTTTAAAATSAGATTCTAAGTTGAGTTACAATTGTACAACTGTACTTTAGAAATGTGCAGAGCTCTGCAGAAGTTTTCTCAAGTTTGCTGTTCCTAGCTCATTTTCTCAGGGACAAAGATGTTGCATGATGTTGATGCAGGACTGGCAGAGAACCAGGCTTATCTGTCAACAGATACAGAACTGATTCTGTTTATTTAGTTATATTATGCCTTCATGATTTGTAGATACTTTTCAGTTTATCTAAAAGGCAATAGCAGTTTTATTTTTTATGTATTTTCATTTCAATTCTTTTGTAGATTTGAAACTTTTTCTGATGTTATCACTACTTCTTAATAAAACTTTATTATATGCTTAGAATAAGGATGTCCTTAGGAGTTACTCTTTGAAGCTGTGTTTGATTTAATGAGAGCTGCCAACTGATGGTATGGTCTTTGAATGTGAGGTAGTTTCTGTGAAGTGTCCTTCATAAGCCTGCTGACATCTTCATGTTTAGGGTGAATTTCTTGCACAACCAGCTAAAGGCAGAGTATGAAGGGCTGCATTCACACACTAAAGAGCTGAAAACTGCCTTGAACAACTCTCAGTTAGAGCTGAATCGTTGGCAAGCACGCTATGATGAGCTGAAAGAACAGCACCAATCCATGGACATCTCTCTGACCAAGCTGGACAATCACTGTGAGGTGAGTAGCTGTACTTGGCAGCTACTGCTGCATTTACGTTAGAGAGCTGACATTCATTGTGTGAAGCATTTGACATGCTATATATGGAATGCCAAATGATATAAAAACACCACCCTTATACGTTGAAGTTTATAGATTTGTATCCTAGGTTGCCATGCAATAGTGTTATCTTGATTGTGGTGCACTCCAGGGTAGTCAGATGCTGAGGAAAGATTAATTTGTCTTGTTTGACAGCTGCTGTCGCGTCTAAAAGGAAATCTAGAAGAAGAAAACCATCATCTCCTGAGTCAGATTCAGATGCTCAGCCAGCAGAATCAGATGTTRTTGGAGCAGAACATGGAGAGCAAGGACCAGTATCATGAAGAGCAGAAACAGTACATGTAAGAAAAAAGAGATTTGAATTGTGTAACCTAAAAAAATAATCTAGACAAATACAGAATACAAACCATCTATCAGGACTGGAAGAGCAGGCAGTGGAATGCTTGTTCTGCTTCATAGCTGTTGGAAAAGGGGATGTTTGGAATGAAATAAGTGTAATGGGAGAAGGCAAAAAATGCTTTCACATTACCTTACTGCAAAGGGATGTTCAGGAAACACCTGGTCAAGCATAGCTCTTTTCAGATAATACAGATGAACCTATRTGGAAAATTCAGTTAGAAAAGATGGAATGCTAAACCAAATGAACTTCTCAAAGAAGATGAGGTTTGGAAAGCCTAGAAAGAGTTTTAAGATTTTGGAAAACAGTCAAGTTGCAACAAAAATTTAGTCCTATGAGAGTCAATTTATATTTGTGTTCCTGAATAATAGCAAACGTATTCCTCTCATTTGCATTTCAAGAAATACCTGCTTTGGTGTTGTTCTTAAGGATGCAGGTATTAATGTACATTGCTGTGTCCTTCATGCACAAGGTGACACGCTGAAGTGACATACCCTGTTTAAAGATACTATACGTTCACACAGAATCCTATTTTCACTACAGTGAATTCACCAGTCACTTAATAGATACGAAAGAAGGAAGAAAAATGTTCTTAAGCCAAAGAATTTTAGTTTAAGCACATCAGGATTATACAGGAGTTACTGAGTTAACTTTTTAGCATTACTGGTTTATATGGTTGAAGTGTTAGAAATTGCTGAAATTGGCTAAATACAGTTCTAGATATACKCTAATATGTTTATCCTGGTGTTTGACAGTTCTGTGATGGGGGTACATTTGGCCTACTGCTTGAATGAAAATAAGATTTGCTAACTTCCATTGTGTAGGTTAATAAAATAAAGAGTAAAAAATACAGTTAACCTTAACACCCACCAAACTAACTCTGCCTGAGGTATTGTATTAGTAATCTAGCACCACCATCTACTGTTGTTCTTCCATCTTTTATGCTTATTGCACAAAAATCACCCATCAGCAAGATAAGTAGGCTTTTGCATTTGCCCTCTCCAAACAGACTGTGAATGAGTTCAGTGGGATTCTGAAGGTTTGGGATAGGAAGATATTTTGGTCTCTTTCCTCTCTTGATGGCTTCCGGTGTTCATTTTCATGAYTATGCCTTATTGCATACAGATGATTCAGAATATGCTTTTCCCCCTGACAGTGATAAATTGAACGCATTAAGGAGACACAAGGAAAAACTTGAAGAGAAGATAATGGATCAGTACAAGTTCTATGATCCTGCTCCAAAAAAGTAAGTCCTGACATGGGTTCAGTTCTGCTGTACAGATCTGTGTGGGCAAGAAAGGGCTTTCTATGACTGGGGATAACAGAAACTTTATCTGTAGTAAGGGTGGTGTCATCTTGTCTCTTCACTCTCACTCTGCAAGCTATTCCCTGAAGCAGCAGGTTGTGTTAATGTAGAGCGTAGGGTTTTGTGTGGGTTCCTCTGTATTAATACAGGAATCTGAAACAAAATTATTTGGGAAAGGGCCACCTTTGTTCCCAGTATGGTGACTAAGCAGCACTAGGAGCTTTCAGAGCTGCTCTTTCAAACGCAAGGGATAAGYAATCTGTTGGAAAGAAAGGACTTAAAAATTATGTTGAGAACAACAAAAATGAGCCAAGCTAATTCCACCATACATAGTTCTGACTGATAACCTTAGCAAAGAGGCTTCAAAGCAGTTTTCATTTATTTCCTCCTCAATCTGTTCCTATAGTGGAGTTTTTCACACTGTAAGAATGTCTTATGTGGGTCCATATGTGTAGTTTAGATTTCTAGCAGAGGGAACAGTTGTCTTTCTCACATTTCTCATGCTGAAGAAATATTTCTGTAAAAGTAATTTTGATTTTAGTAGAGAAATGGATCTCAAGTGTGTGAAATTCGTGCTGCATTTTTTGAGCCAATTCATGACAGTAAACAAATAAGAATGTAGGATAGCTTGATGGCTTTAACTCAGCTGTTACCTTCCTAGGGGAGTATTTCTTGTAGCATTTTCTGAATTCCATTCACCAAACCTGCTTTATCAGGAAAAACCCCTGGATTGGAGCCAGAGCCTTAGTCAAATTAATCAAGCCAAAGAAGGAGACTCCAAGGGAGCGGTTGAAACCAGCAGCAGAAAGCCCCACATGGCATTCTGAATCCCCAGAGACGGTGAACTCTCCGTCTGCCTCCCAAAAATTGAAACATCAACATGAGGCTCAGGATAATACCTCTCAAGGGTCAAACCCTGTGGAAGAGAGAGAGAACCCTGGGGGTTCTTCAAACAAAGGTAAGGAATGCCCATCCTAAATTCATGAGCTGAGTTTTATTTAAAAAAAAAATATTTAATATATAGGCTATGTTAATGTTCAGTCCTTTTCTTTGTTTTGGGTTTTTTTACGTTTGGTTCGTTTTGGGTTTGATTTTGTTTGTTTTTTTTTTTAAGCACAATAAAAGCTCTAGTATGCGTAAAAAAACTAGAAATTTAAATGAACTCTAGAAAGTACTGGGTTTAGTTTGGTTTAGTTCGTTTTCTTCCATTTATCTACTACTTCTCCCTTCAGTTCTTCATAAAATTTCATGGTTTGCCTAGATGTGTATTGGTTCAAATACTTCATTTACTGGGGTTTTGCAACAAATCGGTTTCAAGCTGAATCATGGAAYAGCGTGTGTTCAGGAGAGGCTGCCCTTTGAGGGGCATGAGCTGGCTGAGAGCCACTGCCAGCAGGTGGTGCACGTGCAGAACAAATAACCCATTAATCGTAAAGAACCAGTTTATCATAACCTGGTAGTTTTGGAGGACAATACCATGTGTTTGATGTGGAATTAAACCAGGAATTTCTTCGTGTAAAATGATGAATTTTTTTTGCAACACTAGGGCGTATGTAAAGAAGATGGAATGATTTTCTGTTTAGTTAGTTTATGCAGTAATTCAGGCGTTCCTAATTATGGTAAATTTAAAGGAAAATTCCTCAAAATAAATACTCTTTATCCTTATTAAAGGTAATATATATGTCTGAAGCTTTCTGTCAGCTTCTATGTATAGATGCTTGAACTCCAGGAATACTTTTCCAAAAGCAATTTTGAAATTAATTCTTGAGTAATAATTCCTGTCTTCCCATGCTGGGGGGTCAGAAACAGAAGGGGGAGCAGGTGAGAAAAGTAGAACTCCTATTATAAACTACTGCAAGTGTCTGTCTGTCTTGAAGGTTTTGTTTTGATTGGGTAAAACCTATTATCCAGTCTAATTCTTGGAGGTCATTTATTCACTTAGAATAAACACAGATGTTTTATGGAATAAGATCATCCATATGATTCCAGGAGATGTTAAGTGCATCCGAAGTTCAACATGGGAAGCTGGGGTGGGRTTTCCACGGAACAAGGCCCTTATGGAGTGCCAGAGATACGAGAAACTCTGGGGCTTCATTCGTTTTAATGTTATGTGAAAGACACTTACGTGGAGATGGAGATCGATACTAAAGCCTAGAAGGCATCTAGGAAATTTGTGTTACCACTGAGTAACATGTACACCTATYTTATTTTAAAATGTTAAGTAAAAAATTTTGAATGATCTAACGATAATTTCTTAGTGGACTTGCTTAAATATTGTGTGTATRTGTTCATCTATGCCTTAATCTGACTCAGATTAGCTATGTTTGGTTATGAATTCATCAATCCTCCATAACAGGTGTTAGTCATTGTTTAGCCTTTTTCGTTTTTACTGGTTGCGTAGTCTTTAATCTGTGTTAAGACATTTTAAGTTTTATTTATAAGGCTTTTTTTTTTACTTTTTTTTTTTTCTTCTTCTTTTTGGGATACCTGGGTGATAACAATTTAGCTGCACAGCGCAAAAAGATTGCCTTTTTGAGAAGCAAAAACAAGGATAAAGAAAAGTCTCCTAAGTCTCCATCGAATCATCAGTCTTTCTCTAATCGGCTCCGGTTCTGGTCTTCTTCCGACATCCCATCCTCTCCTAATGAAACTCTTTCTTTCCCGGAACTGGGAGTTTTCTAATAGTTTCTCTGTAGCATTTATCTTCATTTATTTCTGACAAATATTAAAAAAAAAAAA
>NW_026623361.1:703504-729329 GCF_030028575.1 Malurus melanocephalus | reverse complement strand
AAAAAAAAAAAAATCCCACATGCCATAAAAGAACATGCACATTGATAGAAACACTCAGCATGTCTATACAATACTCTAAATACAAGCAAAGATTAGTGAACATGGACTTAAGTTTTCCTGTAGAAGATGAATCACTATTGCACACTGTGGATCATTTCTTCAATGCAGCACACTTTAGGGGACCTCATGGCATACATTTTGCGTATGTATATTGGCTGTGGTGCATGTTGTAAGTAAGTGAAGTTGCTATTCGCTTCAATATTTCCTTGCAATGTACTTGCATTGTGTCCAGTTAAAGTGTTGAACTGATTTGCTGTTGCTGTGCTTTCTACAGTGCTTTATTCCTAAAATACMAATACAGTTGCAGACTAGAGATTTTTCCAATAGTCTGTGCTACTGAATGATAAAAAAGGGCAGTTGTTTAACATCTTTTTCTGCTTTTAAGTAGTCTAGCTTTGAATATAGAGTGGAAGCTACTGGAAAAATATATTTTCAGTCAAGTGCATTGATGCTTGCATTCAAACCTGGTATTTAGCAAAGTTTTATACTTCCACCATGAAAATTCTTGAATTGAGCTGACGTTTCAGTTTCTTCTGCTTCAGTTTCAACAGGTTTTTTTTTGAAGAAGAACACAGATTTGTTCTCTTAAGACTGGGAATAACCTTCATTAATCCATTGCCAGAAATTCTTGTTGCCTAATAGTCATGACCTTGTGGATTCTGAAATGAATGTGCGGGTCCAATTCCCACCCTGTCAGAGAATCAGATGCAGCATGGGCAGCTCAGCAGAGAGGCCAAAAGATGTCGTTTCCCTTCTCASCCTGAGACCTGTCCCTCAGTGGCACAGCCAGGGACTCTGATAGAACAGCCTGTTGCTACCTGTTTTGGSATTTGTAGAGAATGTTTGTCTCCAGGGCAATTAATATTTTTGGCATCCATGGAAGGTGTTAAGKGCATCTGCAAAGTTAATTAGAAATACAGATTTGCACATTGAAGCTTTAGCCAGTAATTCTCCCTGTAGGCATGGCATAGACTTCAGTTCTAAGAGCAGGTGCTGGCCCTGTGCTGTGAAGCCCACGCAGACCTTGGGAGAAAACATTATTCCTGRATGAAGTCAGCTTTCAGGTGCCACCTAAGATGACAGCACCTTTGTCCACTTCTCTAATACAACTTCACAGCTGCTCTGTGCTTTGAACTGTCTGTCCATTGTCTCTGCAAGTTGTTTATTTTGACTGCTGCACTCTGCTGCATTTTCAGCATTTAGTTTCTTTTACTTAATCAAGTATTCCGTAGAAATATGTAGAACTCTAGAATCTTGCATCTGATTCAGTGTGTTTCTGTAGTAAATTCTTTAAATTCTGTTCTATGTGTGCCTTAAAGCATTACAAGAAAGTAATTAACCTGCTTCTTCCGTAGAAAAGAATTTTTCAGATTCTTAATCTAGGTAATATTTTAGCAGACAGTTTTTGTTCTTCTGCTAAGATCTYAGGAACTCCACTTAAAAATCATTGCACCAGGACATCATAAGAACMGAGTTTCAACCTTGTAAAGACTGAGCTCTTATCCACAGCCAAAATCTGTTAGTAGTTAGCTTAGTGCATTGATCATGATAGACATTTTTCAAATCAGCAKTATTTTCCTCTGAGTAAGAGCATGACTACTGTCACTCTTTCCTTATTCTGTTTCATTACTGAAGTAAGTTCTTATGAAATGCACCTACAAGGAATTATAATATGAGAATTTCACACCTCACTTATCTTTTCTGGATTCATRTCTTTGCTCCTTTTCTTCCTCCTTTCACAGTAATTGTTGCATGTATAATATCAACCCTCCCACCGGCACTAAGCAGCCCTTGTCACTCCTACACTTTACAGAGAGCACACATGATTGACAGAAATTTCAAGCTGGTGGCAGAAATTTCCTATCCACTACTTCATTGTTTATGGAAGAGCTTGCCAAACTAGTGCCTCTGTTGTGCAGTTTCTTTGTGCCTGCTTGTCATGTTTGTATGGGCAGATAAATACAAATCTCCTAATGCTGTTTTTTTCATTGAGTCTTATTCATTTACCTCTCTCCCCACTAGTGYTAGTGGACCTAAAGCAAAAAAGGAATTCCCATCACGGAGGCAACAATGATAATGTTGAAATCTCAGCAGACTCTGCAACAAAACCGAGCTGTGTGGAAATGGGTCCCAGGACTTACTCAACCTCAGCTATTCACCTGCACACTTCCACCCCCATCTCCCGGCTCCAGAGCAGGCCAAAAGGTGTGTGCTGCATTTGATACAGAAGCTGGCAGTGCCAATCAGGCTGCTTCATAGCAAGGTGGCATTCAAGTACAAAACCAGAGCACTAGTACTTTCACTCCTACTTTATCTGCTTAATGGTTTAATTKATGAGATACATGGTCACTGTAATTAAGCCTTTTACTCACTCTTGTAATGTCATCAACTTGACAGACCACATTCGAGTGTCAGTTCTTCAGTGSTTCCCTGCCTTGGGTTTAGAAGATGGGGCTATAAAACCCTCTTGATCACCTCAGTTTTCTATGCTGCTCTCTGCTAGAATGCATTGGATACTGACTTGAAGGATTCACCTTTCTGTGTTCAGTTGGCCTTTAAAGTTTCATGTTCTTTTGCAGGCTTTAATTCAGAAGATAATCTTTGTGAACAGTCGCCAGAGGCAGAGTTTGCAAGCACCAGACAGCACGGTAAGCTTGTAGCGTGTATGAGTGCTCTAAACATCTCCATTAATACTTGTTTCATTACATCTGTGTGCACTGTCCTGGACTATTTTAGTGAAATTAATATTATAGAAGGAGGTGTGGTAATGCAGCACCATTTTGGGAATATGAGTCTAACTGCTTCTGGTTTTCTGTTGAAGCTTTTAATTCATTTTTGCCAAAATTAATTTTCAAAACAACGCTGACATTGAGGCGAGCTGCCTTCCCCCACCAACAGACCTTTTAATGCATGTCCTACAGATTTGTTGCTGATTCTTCTGGAGAATGTTTAATTCCTTCCTTAAGGGAGTGAATCAGCAGTAAGAAAAATTCAGTGTGGGGCTTGCAGATGCACAGTGAGAACACTGTTGWGGCAGCAGTACTGCATGTTTAGAGATTTGTGGAAGACCTGATTTGCAAGCTGGCTTACCAGCTCCTTCCAAAGAAAACAGAAAGAGACAGCAACTTATTGTTGAGCTTTTTCAGTATTTGCATTACTTTCTGGTTAATGTAAAAACAAAACCCAGAACATATTTCTTTGTGCAAAAAAAATGAGATAAACAAGATGGATCCTAAACAACTTAAAAAATGAAAATGGTTTCTGCTCTGTCCAGATTTTGGCATCCTGTGTGTATTACGTTGTTAATGTTTTCAAAGTGAATTAGTTGCACAGGTCCTATTTTCAGAAGGGAGACTGTAGCCAAATCTTGTAGAGAATCAGAGGAACTTAAGATCTGTTTGTTCAATGCTTGATTTGTGTTTTTCAGTGTCCAAGCCAAACAGTTTAGAGAGCAGTAGGAAYGCTTCCAGCAGTAGTTCACCTCTCAATTTGAAAGGTAAAGCTTTTACTGCTTAGTTGTGACAAACAGGAAGTGAAATTCCATGAAACTGTGTGTAAAATGCCATTTTCCTTCCAATTAATTTTGAAGACTGTTGTTTTGAAATGGTAATGATTATGCAATCTGGACATGGCTGTCTTGGGAATCAAAACTGCTGGCAAGAAGTACTTTTCTAAGATTGATTCTGGCAAGGGGTGGCTTTTAAGGCAGGCAGCCGAGTTTTGCTTCAGTCTGACTGGCATTATGTAGTGGGAAATATCAGGCCACTCTAAGACTCTGCACAACAAGAGGTCTCTCTGGTTCTTAACTCTGTACACAGCTTGTGTATGGAATCCGTGTGCTCTGGAGATTTGCATTTGCTGAAGCTGTGCATCTGTGAAGGATGCCAAGAGACCTGGCACTRTGGAAAAATCTGCTTTTTCACTGTCAGGTTCTACCTCTCAGATCACACAGCCAAGACTGGGAGATCTTTTAGTGACACACAGGTTGTAAAGAGGCACCCCAGTRTTATCTTATTAATATAAGGCTTATTAGCCTCCAGTGCTATTCTTTGGTGAAGTAGTTGTGCTTGTCTAAGATTCTGTAAAACATTTACTAGTACTGATTCTTCAAAGTTCTGATTGCTTTGAGTTCTGTAGAAGAAASGAAGGTAAAGAATGCAAACCAGTCTGTGTGAAAATGGCCCTAGATGATAAAGTTCCTACCTGGGTGTGAAATCCACTGAAATTACCTCAGAGCAGTGTCATTAATGGTATTTATGCTTCTCCTCAGGTTCCTTAGACCATATTCATGGTAGAAGTGAGAGCCTCAGCAGTGAAGATATGGTGCCAAGCAGAGAGGCACCAGCCTTGCTCCGAGACATGTATTCCCTTCACTCTGCTGCTGCCTTTTTAAGCCCTAGCAGCAGGCTTGAGTCCTCCTCCCAGAGGAGTGGTTTGGTGTCCTGTGATATACCTCAGAAGAGCAATCCATCTCTCTCTTATGCAGGCAGGCAGCGGTCTGCCTCACCTGGCAGTGAGATGGTAACTTTGGAAGAGTTCTTGGAAGAGAGCAACAGGCTGTCTCTGCCAAGTGTAAGTAAATAGAGCTAGATAGCCCATTTCAGGTGTCAAAAAGCTGTTCAAAGCTGATTCAAGAGGATGAGGGCATAGGAAACCAGAGAGAGACAAGGTGATCCTTGTTCATATACATGAGTGCTGTCAAATCTTGCAAAATGAATGTCACAGTTTTAATAACTAAGGCAAGATCAGCTTTCACRTAGCACTCTGCTGCATTATTTTGGTGTATGAACTATGGCAAGTTGATAATTCACTGCAAGCACTATGTGTTGGACTGCTGGGACTATTTGCTAGCAAAGGGTTATGGTCAAGGTTTTGTATTATATCATCAGTTCTCTGTTCCAGGTATTTTTATTTAAAGGCTGGTAAGTTTTCTGTGTGACTTTCAGCTGCTAAACCTATAATTAGGAATGAAACCTAGAATAGTTTTCAATTGAAGTGCAAAATATGCGGTTGTTAAAACCATCTCTTAACCTGAGAACATCAGTGCATTTGAGAAAGACTATTTTTCTTGCAGAAGGAAGTTTTTGATACTTTCACCATGCTTCAYGTTTGTGTGTTGACTGGCTCTGCCCTGTTGATTCAATGACTGCAAGAATAKGTTGCTTATTGAAGTGCTTTTTTAGGAACTGAATATTTGTTTTCAAGATGACATTTGTTCTTCCTCTGCTCAAGTGTGCTGTTCAATAGTGAGGTAGTGCACTATTGAAAAGGTTAATATCTTAAATACAATTAATTGATAGTGTAAGTGAACAGATGAACRGACATAACTGTTTCATGAATGCCTTGGTAAAAGTATTGCAATCAGCAGAACTGTGCTATTTCATGGCATCAGTAAATTCTTGTTCTTGAATTTTCAGAGCAATGTTTAAATAGACCTCCTACTCCCTCATTATCCTAAGTACAATTCTTAGCTTTTAGAGATGTTTAAATTTTTTTTTTGTGTGTCTGTAACTACCTGACCATGTCTCCATTTTCATGCTTTCTGTCATCCTGTTCCTTTTCAGCATCGGCGCAGTTTAAATGAGAGYGAAATGATTTCATTGCACCAATTTCTGTTAGAAGCTGATGCACTGTATCCCTCTTGCTACTCCCCATGTCCTTCCATTCATCAGGAGCATTCGCAGTCACTTGAATCGATCCTGAGTCTTTCATATCCCGACAGCGTGAGGCACAGAACAGTCAGGGGAAATAGGAGATCTGCTTCATTCTATATCCCCAGGGTATCCATTGTTCTTATTATGAAGGCAACAGCTCCCAACTTACCACAGCTTTTGCTGGCATATTAATACCTATAGAAGCATACTGTAACTCTTAGTTGTTATTTTAAAGGCTGGCAGATCACTTGCATTAATTGCTCATAAATTATTTGCAGCGCTTGTTCGTGCACGTGCGTGTTTTCAGAGGCCTCATCATTCTGTAATGTTAATGTGTGTAACAGCTGTTTAAATAAAGTTAAAAATAACCCTAATGGTTTAACACTTAGTTGAGCTTAGAAATTTTCGCCCTGCACTGTTACCATTGATGGTGTTTGCTTATGTAAAATGAGTTTTTTAACTGGAAGAAATATTTGGAATATTAGCAAAATAAGTATATTAGGTGTTAAAAATGCTCCCTAGAGAAAAGAAGTAAATTTCATGAGCTTGTTCAGCATGTTTTTTGTGAAGACAGCATGTCCCTTAACTTCTGAGCATGCCTTTTACTAATAGTACAATGGCAGCTGATCAAACATCGCCATTTTTGGATTGCATGGACCATCCCCATGAAATATTGAGTATTTTCTTTTAATGCCAGGTTAATTGTCAGACTTGTACTTTGCAAGTTTTTTTTGTGGGAAAACAGTCCTATATCCTTTTTTGTGATGATTTTTTGGTACATTTCATTTTATTGTACATGCAGCTTTAAATATATATAGTATATTGACTGCAAGAGGTGAAAGTAATCAATGGAGAAAGAATGAAACTTTTTTGTAATGCTAGCATGTCTCCCCAAGGTGTTGTCTCCTGTTACATTCCTGAAGTTACGGTAGACAGTTATTCAGATGAACTTTATTCTGGAATATTACAGACCTCGTTGATATCTGCTGATACCAGTGTCTGATATCATTAATATGATATTGATGTTACAGTGGCTGATGTGAAAGGGAGCAAAAGAGCTCCTGTCCAGGTTGCAATTGAAATGGAGCTTTTAAAAATTATGACAATTAATCTGGCAGAAAGGCTGTCACAAATTACAATGAGCACATTATTCTTGGAGTTGGATTTAAACCCATTTTAAACATTCACCTCTTCTATTTGCCGCTATATGAAATCTGTGGTTGTATTTGGCTTGAATTAAGTGGGAAGGAAGATTAGGTGAACACAGAGTTCTGCATGATTCTTTAACCAATATGTATTGTCATTAATGTGATGTGCATATTTTCTCACCCCAGGACACCTTCACTAACAGAGATGACTTGCTCAGCGATTACTTCAGGAAAGCAAATGACCCTTTAGCTACTGGGAGCTTGCTGATTCAGCCATCCAGAAAGGAGGCTGCTAAGATGCCCACTAGTCTTGTTGCTCCGASTGTCAAGATGGCCATCACTGGTGAAGAAGGAAGAACAGCTAAGCCTGAAAATTATATGAAGCCAAACCTCAGACAAGTTGAACATGATGCTGCGGCAAACCCCCCAGGATCCCTTAAGCTTCCTCACACGCCACAGCACCAGCCTGCCAGCAGGATGAGGCAAATGGCACAGCCTCAGCAGCCTGGAACGGTGAGCAGGAGGAGTACATCATTGAGCAGGGCATTTAGCTTAGCCTCTGCAGACCTCCTCAGAGCCACTGGCCCAGAGGCCTACAGGCAGGATAGCTCTCAGAAGCCAGGGGCAGAGCTTCATGGGGGTAAGGATGCTGTCAGTCAGACCACCAGGGCTTCTGTGCCAACAGGCTCCCAGGCAATCTTAAGAGAGAGGCCACAGTCTGCAAAGGCAGCAGGTTCTGTGCAAGGTGTCGATGCTCGCTGTCGGCAGCTTGATGCAAGGCGCCTTTCCCTGGTCCCACCAAAAGATGAGAGGCCACTGTCCTTTCATCAGTTCTCTGTCTCACCCACTGCATCCACCAGCAGTCTGAATGTCCAGCAGCAAGAGCGTGTGAACCCTGGGCAACAGTACTCACCTGCATCACACACTCCCTCGAAAGTCAAACCCAAGTCAGCATCTCGTACTGAAGAGGTGGCCACGGTGACCCCTACCAGAGCTGTTTCCAGCAGCACTGAGGGAAATACTTCCCTAGGGCAAGGCCAGGGTGATGCTGTACTTACCAAGTGCCAGGGTAAGCTGCTAGAAAGCAGCTCTGGGTCTGTAGAGGAGCCTGTGAGAGGAAGTAGCACCA
The DNA here is from genome assembly GCF_030028575.1 of Malurus melanocephalus. Classification (NCBI taxonomy): domain Eukaryota; kingdom Metazoa; phylum Chordata; class Aves; order Passeriformes; family Maluridae; genus Malurus; species Malurus melanocephalus. The sequence goes on along the minus strand of NW_026623361.1, from coordinate 721,338 downwards.
ACAGCACTCATGGGTCTCCTGACCCGCAGGGGGATCAGCAGACGGTTTGGTATGAGTATGGCTGTGTGTAACCCACAGGTGCAGCTATAATACGTGTGTTTGCTATGGCTGATGTCCAGGTAGCATTTATGTAGACACTGTCAGGTCTTAAAAGGCATCACCTGCATGCTGCTCTGAGTGTTTTCTCGGTACTGTTTTCTAGTAGGACAAAGTGTGAGTAAGAGAAGCAAGGAGCAAAACCCCAGACCTTCTTCTAACACTGTTGTGCCTAAAACAAAGCAGAAGCCTGACCAATCTCACAGCAAACTTCCCCAGTGCAGCTGAAGCTTAGCAGGGTCCTCTGTCATTGCTGCACTGTGCCCCCTTTTCTGCATGCATTAAAGAAAAGTTTCACAGGTCATGTGTGTGCTATACCRGCCCCACCATTGGTAATAACCGTACTGAAAAGGTTGTATAAAAGCCAAACTTCTCCCCAAAGACAGAACCAAATACTTAAGTAACAATAGAGATAAAGCTGAAGAGCAAAAGTGTGTGGCTTTAGCCATGGATCTGGTGAAACCTATTTTTCTAGCCACAGCCACATCTTATAGAGGTATTCTGTAGACTTCAAGGGTCACATTTTAACCTTTCYCACTGGGACTGTGTAAACACAGAGGCCAGCATAATAACCCCACTGCCTTTACTATAGCTGCAGCTCAGTGGATCCTTGACTCTGCAAGCAGAGTGGTGCTGCCTTTTGAAACTCATTTTATCTTTTATACAAACACTGGAACTAACGCAGCCTTTCAGGGGAGATGCCAAGTCAATTGCAAAAATGGCATCTCRTGTACAAAAGTATCTTGTAAGTATGTATATAAGAAGCTCAAGTACTGTATAAGAATGCTGTGTAAATTGTATTGTTACATCTTTTTGTGCATGACAGCCCACATCTAAGTGGTATGTGGGATTTTGTCTTTCAGAAATCCTTGTTTGTCTCCATTAGGTTTTCTCGGTATAGAAAACAAAATAATTTTGTACACATGTGAAAGAAATATACTTTTAAAAATCTATTTATGTGCAAAGAAGTTCCTTGTATGTTTCTGTCCAGATGTCATCAGCTGCTTATGTATATATGATCAAATGTGTATCGTTAATTCCATGTTCCTGTTTTTCTTGCAGTAGACTAAATCCTTAAAAAAAAATACTTGTTTTGCTGGTTCTGATTTAATTTAGTAAAAGGTAAAACTGATTCATTTGATGATGTTTTTGTTATCTAATATGTAGCAACCCCATTCTGAAAACTACAAAATTGTTTATAATAAAGATCAAAATAAAATTGATGGTGGTTGTATTTTTTGTCCTTGGSAAAATACCCCCCCCAAAATGCAATTGACAGTGCTGGAGATCTGTCTGCAACAGCTCTTTGTAAGCCTTAGTATTGATTTGCATGCCTGTGTGGTGAAGTTGTATTTGTTTTTATAATATAAGAGGTGTACCAGAAGTATTTTTTTCTAATTATAATCTTCTTACTGAAAAGGACTTCAGGAGGGTTGATATTGCAAAAGTAGTGACTTACAGTAACATTATAATTGGACTATTCACTCTGTCGTTGGACCATTAGATTTTTATGCTTCGCTGACCACTTCAGACCAGGCCAAACATGCTGACAATTTTGACCAAGCTTGTATCTTGTATAATCTGTTTTGTATTTAACTCTCAGGATGCCTTATAGAAGTGAGAAATTATTCATCTTTCATCTTGGAGAGAATGGCAGACAACCCCAACTTTCTGCCTTCTATACTATTTTATAATACTGTAATTTTGCAAGAAATTTAAAATTACATGTTCTATATGGCARTTTTAGAACATACTGAACATTCTTAGTAAACTGAAATTCTTCTTCCAGAAATTTTATCTCAGAATGGATTCTTGGCCAGACAACTGAAGGTTCAAGACTGGTGTTTCTCCCTTGTTTCAGCTCCTTTTTTGGAGGCTGGATTGCTGAGGAAGTGATGTGTTAGTTACTATAGATCTGATTTTACTATAAATATGTGCCCAGTGGCACACCTGAATTGTCAGTTTCTGAATTATTATTTCTGAGTTATTTCTGAGTTATTACCTTCTCAGTTCTACCAAACTCAGTTCTGAGTTTGAATAAAAAGGTACCGAATACGTAGGTAGTCCATTCAGGTTTGGGATAATTCTGAATACAGAGGTTTTACCGTGGAACAGCTGTTGAAGCACGCAGTGCTGTGACGCTGAGGCCTTTCTGGGAACGTTAAGGAAGATTTTGGTACAGGTGCCTGCCCTGCCATGGCAGATGCAGTTATTTTGCAGTCTGCTCCGTTCATTAGTTGTTCTCAGCTCTTCCTTGACACACACGGTGGTTCCCGGGCCGTGCTCCCGCCTGTGTCCGCCATCAGATAAGGAGCGGGCTGGGCGGGAGGGGGCTGCCCTCAGCTCCGGGCTGCGGGCCTTGTCCGCCTGAGGTGCCCAGAGCCATCGGAGCATGAAACAGGCACCCGAGAGCCTGAGGGCGAGGAGGAGGTTGTGTTTGGAGAGACGGAAATCGGMAAATCCCAGTTTTGTGCAGGTGGAGCTGCCGTGAGGTGGCGGGAACTGTTGGGAGAGGGGTTCCTGTGAGGGACAACGATGGCGCAGAGCTGCCGGACCCTTTCTTGATGTTTCCAAGCAGTGAAGATGAATTAACTCTTCCAATTGCACATCTTGTGGGCGGGGGGAGCACAGCGGGCTGGCTGAGCCCCCTGCCGCCACAGCTGCCTGCTGGACTCCGGGGAAGAGGGATGGCCAGGAGCCCCAGGCTTCGGCATGCTGGCACTTCCCAGCATGGCAAAGGGGGTTCCTGACAGGATGCATGGATGTGCTCTCTGATGCTCGCTAATTGTGTGCTAAGTAGTGCTGCGAACGGTTCTGGATTCAACGTTTTGGTCCGTTCCGTGGCTCATTAATTCTCTAGATCGAGTTTTCTGTTAAAGGTGGATTTTTGAGGGGGATCCCATCCCGAGGAGGTGGCTAAGTCGCCAGTAGTTTTCCAGGAAAGCCTAGGGGTTGTGTCTTTGGCAACACCCGCTCCGTGCATTGTGCTCAAACTCTGAAGTCAGGGAAGCTATTTGACACTAGGAGACAAATGATGGTGTGTGTTTGAAGTAAAATAAATGGCTGCTGTGGGAATAGCTGCCAGGGGGTTGCGTGCTCTTCAGTGACAGTATATCCTTAACAAGAGATCTGAGGGCCTTAACAGGGACACCGTGTCGTGGAAACCTTTTTTCTCTTAGATACTCCTCAGCTCTTCCTCAAACTTGGGACATAAYTGTGAAGTGAGCAGACCTTTTCTGATTTCAGTTAATTGAGTTCACAGTATAAAAGCACCAGAAGAATTTGAAAAAATAAAATTTTCTTCTTTTTTTTCTATAATAAGGGAAGTTCTAAGTGTTAAGGACATCATAAAAATAACTAGTGCTTAGGAAAACTGCCATCAGCAGTGGTCAGAAATTATTTCTAATTGTCCAGACCTTTGGGGACATACTAGTTCAACCACAGGTAAATGTCTTTTAGGACAAAACATAGAAGAAATTAATCCAGAAATTGTTAATTCGTGTGAAGGAATTGCCGCCTGGATGTTAAATTGATGTACAAAGAACAACAATTTTTTTTTCTGGTTAAATATGAGCCCACCTGTCCAGAGAGTATTCGAACTATGGTTTTGTATTTTTATATGAAGGGGGCAGTGAAGTGTGGAATCCGTGGTGGTAGATTTCACCAAGAAAGTTTTTGTTAAAAATTGGTTCTCTGCCCATCAGAATCATGGAAATATCAGATCCCAACTGATACCAGCACTGGAAATGTTCAAGACAAGGTGGAAAAATTGCAAATGTTTTTACAAATTGCCAGTATGAGGCAGAATTAATCTGAGGTAACAGTACAAAGTAAAATAATTCAGTTACTGGAAATAACGAATGAAAGTATTGTTGTGAAGGGTTGCTAGATTGCAGAATTAGACTGGGCCATGAAGGTCTGTCTTTGAAAGCTGGTGTTGCAGGCTGCCATATGAACTAAGAGAGACTGGCATCAGCTGGAAAAGGGTGAAAAAAATTACGATTTAAGAGAGTACTGACAGAAGTTTAAGGTTCCTGAGAGAAGCTATGGCAAGTTTTGCAAAACTTTTTGTGTTTTTTCAGTCATAACGGGTTTTTTTAAAGTATGAAGCAAACAGTAGAAAATAGAGAGCTGCTGTTCAATAGCTTCTCAAATGGGAATGTCCTTAAAAGTCTGACCTGTCTCCAAAGACAGAAATATGAGTTGCTGAGTGTGACAGAAAGTTGAGGTTAGTTCAGATTTGGAGGGTTGTGAAGAATCCCATTAAAAAATAGCATGGATGAGTAAGGGGCCCCAGTGGAAGATTACTTGTGCTTATTTCAGCTGAAACATRGAAGACACAGTTTATTTATTGAGTGTTGGGGTTATTGGGGGGTGTTAGGATGTAACCCTATGTAACCCCCACCCTACTGGGGGGAGGGGGTCAGGGTRTAATGGTAGGGAAGCAAAACTGGGGTTTTCTTGAGAACAGAATGATGAAAGCGGTTATTCCGCAGAAAGTGGGAATGAATGTAAAACATGTCCAAAACAAAACACAGAATGCCATGGAAACTGTCAGCTCATCATTCCCAGATGTTCTAATCAGCTCTAGTTAAAATACTTGAACATTTTTAACCAAAGATTATCATAATTGAGGATTATGTAGCTCTGATGGTAAGACCATGCCAAAGTATGTGATGCTTTATAGAATGAAAAAGAGGAGCAAATCTGAGCATTGGCATCAGCCTGTGAAAAGCTGAATTGCACAAGGGAAAACCTTAAAAGCAGCCCAGCTCCCTCCACAGTGAGTGACACCCTATGGTGTGATCTGCTAAAGGGGAGTGCTTAGGAGGGAAGAATTAAGCTATTGGTGACACTCATTGCACCAGACCCTTATGAAATCAAATAGATTGATCTAATAGCATAGTGTTATAATGTTTTTTATTTGCAAGGGAGTTCATGGGAGAGCTAAATAACCTCTGTTTTAAGAAAACATAATCTGATAAAGTATAAGCGCTTCCTGCTTCCTSTCCAACATCTGGCTGCCTTTGGATTCCACACTTGAAAGACTGAGCACCTTGTCCATGTAAAAAGCCCTGTAATTTGCAGGTCAAAGATAACCTCACTTTTTGCAGATTTTTTAGTGGTCTGAAAGTGCCAGGTGCACTAATGGCAAGAAAAGCACTGTTTGTGTTTCGGAGCGTGCTGCTACGGAAGAGCATGGAAGTCTGGGAAGGGTATTCCAGCTGGAGAAACACAACTTGCCAGTGGACTGCTGAGGCATCTCTAGAGACTTGAATTGGAGGTAAGAGGGAGTTTTCTGCAGGAGGTGGGTAKGTCTGGGAAGAACGGAGGTGAGCATTTCATAGTGCTACTGCTATGATCGTTTATTTGGCTCGATATTTTGCAGGTTATGAGATTTGGAAGTCTATGTTCCCTTGCCATTTTAACTATCTCTGACCAAAATTACCCTGCTTGTGTCAAACCCATGAAAAATTTCTTCCTTGAACCTTGCAAGAGGATTTTTTTTTCTCTAGTTATCCAAAAYTTGGACTGGAATGTATGTGCACTGTGAGCCCACAAAATGACTAATCCACAGATGAGTGTGTTTTAGAGCTGCTGGGGTTGTTCAGCTGCAGCATCCTCAGCATTCCACAGAGATGGAAAATTCCCAATCAGTTTGAGAGTGCCCCTGTAAGCCCTTTTGGCTATTTATAAGTAAAAGAAGAAGAAATTACGCAAATCAGGAAAGTGTCTGTGAAAGGAAAATCTTGGGAGCTCTTTTTACAACTGCAATCCTCTGAACAAGGATTACTTGCTCATAGCAGTGCAAAWGCCTGTCAGAGTTCAAGGAGCATCTGGGTAATGCTCTTTGTCATATGTCTGAGTGTTAGGTAGTCCTGCAAAGAGCAGCGAGTTGGACTCAATAATCTTTACGAGTCTCTTCCAACCCAGTATATTCTATGATTCTATGAAAAGGCAGATGGTGAAAACAGGCAGGCACAAACCATATGGGATAGACCTTATATCAATTTAGTTGGGATTTAACTAAAATTAAGCTAAAATTGGTAACCTTCAATTTGCTCAGTCTCTTGACCTTGCTCACAGCTTTTTTTGGCCCTTCAGTAAATGATACAGAAGGACAGAATTCTTTAGGAATCTGTATTAACAACATCATGTAAGCAGGACTGTACAGCTAATGTACTCCATTTCTATCATACCTCCCAGCTATCTGGTATAGTTGTTCATCCTCCATCCAAACAGGTTTTAGATCAGTTAGAGCACATAAGGTTTAAACCACCATCCAGTGAGAGGGAACTATTGGATGGTTCCCTCCAGAATGCAGCTTTGGTGCCTTCACTGGCAACAGGACCTCTCTGCTGTTGCTGTTTTTTCTTGTGTTTCCACATGGTAGCATGTTGTTCTTGGATAGCTGAGGCTTAAACTATGTAGGTTATGTATGTTTGATGGGGAACAGTATGTTTTTAATGTTGGTATGCTCTTAAAACTGCTTCTTCCTACAACAAAGTCATGGTGTGGTGGTAGAAAATTCTTTACACTAAATGTTTRAAGGAGCCTTCTTGGTGGGTCCTGTCCTACAGCTCAGACAGTGCAACCAACTGCCACAGTCTAGTCAAGCCCATTTCACCGCCAGCAACTTCCCTTGCTTTGTAACTTCTCCTTTCCAGCACTAGACATCTTTCTGTTCTTCAGCCCAGAGTATTATCTTTATTTTCTGTGGGAATTAGCTAGCACTTGAAAAACACTCATAGGATGRTAGATGCATTTAAGAAGGTCCGTATTACTTTTTGCATAATGAGGCGATATTGTTTCTATTTAGTCTTCAGTATTTTTAACAGTACAAGTTTCCACATCATTTTCATTGTTTTAGAATTTCCTTCCTTGCTTATTTTGGCTTCTTTAATTGAAAAAAASCTTGGAATTCCTGAAGCCCAGTTCTACTACCTACATTTAGCTCCCGTGAGCACAGATCCTTTTCCTTGTTTATTTAACCAGCCATATCAATTGTAACAGAGTCCCATTTGGCAGACCTTGAATTTTCACCCTGCCCTATGTGAACATGGGTTTGTTCTCTTCTTATGTAATCAGGCAAATGAATGAAAACAAATGAATGAAAACAAAAACAAGACTTTATTGTATCAAATTTCATCCACTTGATGTTTTGTAACTAAATTCAGAAGAAATGGTCCCTTCTTCTGTTTAAATCTCAGGTTGCAGCTGTTTAACAGGGTTTATCTGAAAAAGGAGAATGTACTTAGAAGGGAATCTAAAACTGAATGTGAGAAGGAAAGCAAAAAGTGAATTCAGTGACCCCTGTCTATTGTTTTTAGCACGATGTCTGTAGGGATGTTTTATGGCAAGCAACATTATCTGAGGAACTCAGAACATTCATTCTTTTACAGAAGATGAGGGAGTATTTTGTCCTTGTATTTGTATTGGTTCAAGGACATTTAGGCCCTATCTTCCTCACTACATTGGGGCACTGATGTGTGGACTACCTTATGACTACAGTTCTTCTCAAACTAAAATTCCCAAATCCATGCTAATGGGGGAGGAGGAGCAGCACAGGTGATGAAGTCCATGTGGCTGTGCCTCGTGATGAACTCCCCTGACCTGTGACCAAYCTTCTTTTCCATGGCTGAATGGAAGTTCATGCACATCTTTATAGTGTACCAACACATGCACAGTCATCCATGGGTCCTCACATCAAAGCCAGTGTCTCTAGGGATGTAATAACTGAGGAAAGAATTCATTCAGTCTGTTCTATAGCAGGAACAGAGATACTTTAGCCTGGACTCAGGAGTAGCTGCAATGACTCCCAATGATTTCACTGCTCTTGATGCTGAAATTTTGAAAAAGCTTTTTATTCAATGTATAGTCTTGGCATAGAAATGTCTGCATTCTCCACTTCCTTTGTGTCCATGTCTGTGCTGTCCAGTATTGTGAAGAGAAACAGACAGAGCTCCTGGATGGCTGTGTAATGCTCATACCACCTCTCTCTTCACTCTTTCTGTAAGAATGAGGCCCTTCTCCCTTTATAGGAAAGGGAAAAACTGGGTGCTGTACCCAGGGCATTCTAGGACAAGCCAACTAATCCTTTACAGGTCCTTAATCCTCTGCAGATGACCACTGGTAATCCATATGTAGCCACAATAAAGTACTACTTGAAGCCCATTTCTAGTGTGCAAAATGAAGTCTCTGTGTTGGATACTTGCAGTCTAGGTGCAAAAGATGGTTAAGTTGCATTTTCAGTGTAAAGGAAATATGTTCCCTTTCTCAACAAAAAAAAACCCAACCCTGTGGGGATGGCTTTCTGTCCCTATCTATCTGAGGCCTTGCTGCCCTTCCAGGTTCCTGCCTCTGGTGAGGTGGGCAAAAGTAGGAAATWTTGAGTGCTTTGGAATTTAAATCTTGAAGGAGCTTGGAAAACACCAGCATAGTGAGGACAGAGAGAATTTCCTGCTTTGTCACACATTCCTGTGGACAACCTGTTGCCTGTCTAACCTGTGGAAAAGGTTAAAAATAACACATGGTGCAGTGCAGACAGGGACAAGATCAAAAGCGAGAGAAAATAGGAGAACAACTAGATAAAGCAAGATTCCTGGCTGCAGTGAAACCTCTGAAACAAGTGAAGCTTTGTGTTGCATGGTCACCCTTTGGGACYGTGTAAGAACTGGCCGAGCAGGGACTTGAGGGTGGTACCAGGAAGAGCATTAGCAAGCCCCTGTTACACAGCTGTACAAAATGGGAATGTCTTTGTGGCTTGTCATTGCAAAAGAGAGAATTTACTTGTTTTCTACTTTTTCTCATCAAAATGGGTGCTTGTAAGGATTTAAATAAAATTTCTTAGGAACAGGTATTTGGAATCAAATTTATTTAAATAAAATTTCATAGGCAAAGCACAGAACAGGTACTTGGAATCAAACAGAGCTGACGCTGCCAGGTAGGGCTTCTGCTGGAATACACTTAAAGAGTGTAAATGACTGGAAATGATACCAGTATGGGTGAGCAAAAACCTGGAAAACATGATCTACAAACAATGCTGGAWAAGTGGGATTGCTTAACCTGCGAAAAACTAAGAGGGATAGCATTATTAATCCTCAGATATTTAAATGATCAATATTGAGAAAGGTAGCAATAGACTGCTTTTCATATACTTATACAGAAGGACAATAAAAAGATTAGTGATTGGAAACATGGAAGATAAAGATTTTTATATTAGTGCAAGCTTTCTAAGAACAGTCCTAGCCAGAGGATAGAGGCATTGCAAGAGGAGAGGCAGAATCTTCCTTAATGGCAATTTGAGAGAAGCTGAAGCTCTGGAGGAGCTAGTCTAACTTTCCTCAGTGGTTAAGGAGATGGTCTAGATGACCTCCATCCTGCTCCATTTCCTTGGCATCTGTGACATCATAACACTGGCTTAGCTCCATTCTTTTTGAATCTTTCTGCTTCTGGTTTTGACACATGCAAGCCAGAAGCAATTCTATTCAATAGACTTACTTAATCATCACATGCATTTAAATTATTTGACCAAAGTGAGTGAAAAGCTAGAATTGATGCTTGTCCCGAGTAATAGCTATTTGTCAACTTTAATATTTGTCAACTGTATAATTCATGGAGATAAAAGGCTACAAAAAAGGTTATTTCTTTTCATTTCGAGGGTTTTAAATATGGTCCAAAAGGCAGTTGCTGAGTATGTATGATGGAGGTGGCAACACATGGCTCTGCCCCCTTGGAAGTGATGAGGGCAGGTGGCCCAAGCCGCTAAATCCTGTTATTTTAGTGACCTGATTTACAGCATCTGTTGCTGAGACAAGCAAAACAGAATGTCTGAATGAAAAAAAAATAAACCTAGGATTTTTCTGGGGTTTATTTTGCTCTGTAATTTTCTGAGGGAGGTTTGTGGAAGTTGCTGTTTCTGCTCCACTTGCCAGATGTAATTAACCAGCTACACGGGTCAAATGCTGCCTTTTTTAGCCCACTCTGATAGACCTGTATTGTGTCTGATGACCAAAGCTCTGGCTGTGCTTTCTGGATATTCTGGCCWCCTGTATCCAACATCTGTGTAACACATCCTTGAGCATGTACACATTCCAGCATGACAAGACAATTTCAGCCAAGGTGGGAACTGGGGAAGAGGTACTACCCATGATGTTACTTCTTCCGGTAAACTCTGCTTTCCCCAGCACCCAAATGTTTTACTTGACTTCCAGAAAGATCCCAGTATGGGTGATTGTCTTAATATATTTATTCTTATATATGTACTTAAAAATAAAATAGACTAAATGAGTACACAAAAAATTAAACCACAAACGAACCAACAACAAAAAAGTTAATGAGAGGAGGGAGTACTCCAAGTAGTCCTAATAAATTTGACACCAATCATTCCTATTTCTTAATATTGCAGAGAGCATTCAGCCTCTGGCTGTGCTCCCAGGAGTCTGTGCCTTGCCTGTTCAGCCAGRTATGCTGACCTCTGACATCCTCCAAGCACACGGTGAGCCTGCAAAGGACTGATCTCTGCATGTTGCAGCCTTTTATGACCATGTTCAAGAATTTCCTATTTTTTCTGCTGCATCCCTCCTCAAAAAACCCAGTGAGGTTTCTTAACCCTGCAGATAATTTTAGATCTCTTATCTGCCAGAGGCTCTAGCAAAGGAAGGGCTGTGCCATCTGGTAGCCTTTTGTGCCTGAAGAGCCCTTTGCCTGTGTTTGGAATGAGGAGTTATTTTTGATGCTGTTTCTGATGTTAACCATGGGTACTCCTGGAGTGTTTTCAAGTTTTCTAAATGATCTTGTGTCTTCTCCCTGTTTTGATTTGTTTTATTTTTTCTATTTTGTTTCTGTGCTTATGTCATTCTTGTTTCCACAAGGTTGGAAATGGAGAACACATCTTGGAGTTCCCTGCCCAAGATTCCTGTTTCCAGACTCACTGTGTCTGGCTGTCCTTGGAGCACTGCTGCCTGTTGCAGGGAGCAGAAGGGAGCTCTGGTTAGGTGTTATTCTGACCATGCAGTGCCACTGGTGTCCCTACAGCAGCACGGCAGAGCACTGCATCAGATTAATTACACATCAGTTTAGAGCCTGAGCTGGTAACAGCTTTTGTATGCAGCTTCAGTGGTGTTATTTGTATCTAACTGTGTTTTTAAGGATAGTGTGTTTCAGTGTGAGTGACAGACAATTTCATACAYATCCCACAGTGCAGCTTTCACTCCAGAGGGAATAGGGATAGTGGTGTAAGTTAGCAGGAGGTCAGCTTTTTCATTTGCTACACTCTTCCTGAATGACCTTGGACAAGCCCTTTGATCTGTTTATGCCTCAGTCTGTCCGGCTGTGTAGACAAGAGAGGAAGGAACTGCCCCCCCTCGCAGCCCTTGTTCTTTCACAGTCTGAGAAGATGCTTCCTCGTGCAGAGATCACCTTTTGCAGTGTTTGGATGTAATGGTCGGAGCTCAGCGAGCTCTAGAAACAACTTACCGCAAATGATACTAATAACAATACTAACATTGTGTACTTTTCAGTACGCCTGCATGAGGCAACATCTGTGTGTGTTTAGACAAGCTGACAGCAGCTGTATTTGGCCTCTGCACCAGCTGCTGTGATCACAGTGCAGTTCTCTGCTGGTCCGTGTCTGTGTCAGTGGGTACGGCTGGAACACCGCTCCGTGTGCGTTGTAATCTCTGTGTTTAGTGCCTGCTTTTGGCACTCTCATCTCTCTCATTTGTGAATGAGTGGGTGAGGGAGGAGAGGGCTGGGCTGGGCTGACTCCTTCACAGATGAACCATAAAGAGCACAGGAGCTGAAACACAATCTCCTCCTCCTTTCCTGCACTCTTTACGGACAGCCTTGCTCACAGCTGGGAGAAGGACAGCCTCACCAGCAGCCTGAGCAGGAGTGGGGAGAAGGGAACTTTCGTGCTCTTCACACTGCAGGCAAAACCTCTGCATAACTCTGCTAACAGGTGAGTTTTGTTTTTATCTATTCATCCTTGATAGCAAGTTAATTTTCCATCATTGAGAAGTCTCACCCCTGTAGAGGTGGTAGGACAGTTTTCTAGCTGAGTTGGAGCACCTCACTGTTTTGTGTTACTAAGGACGCAACCAAAGCAGTGTGTCCAAAAAATTCACAACTTTAAAATTAATTTCCTTGGCAAAGTTCTCTCTAGCAGGAATTTTGAATAAAGAACTACCCAAAACCACTTTCTTGAGTTCCGATTAGGCACGAGGAGAGCTGAATGTTGAAGTTGTATTGACAAAAAGAAATCGTTAAGTTAAACTGAAAACTGTTTCTTGTTTACAGCAAGGAGCCAGAGCACTTCCCTGTAGACAAGTTCCAGTAGTCATTATCAGACAACTTAGTAGTACTGGTAAGTTGACTACATACAAGATATTTTGAAGAACTAGTAAAGATACAAGATTTTTGAAGAACTAGTAAGTGACTTAAATACTTCATTTCCCCTGAGAACACAAGCCAGAAGTTACACCTAACATGAAACTGCTAAACCACATACCTTGATGTGTGGGTGCTCTGTGTACACCTATATAGTTTTGTCTTTGTATCTTAAATGTATGTCATTGCTATATTTTCCAAACACTAAGCCACTTTTCTTGCTGCTGTTCAGTGTCTGACTCGGGAAACTTAAAATGTGAGCATTTGTTTAGTGAAGTGAAATTCATCAGGTCAGTAATTAATTTTTTTTCAATAGGACTAAAAACTTTAGTTCATTATTGTAGGTTRCCCTTGTTATGAGAACATTTTTCTGCTTCTTGTCAGTCTTTGTAAAGAAACAAGAATAGCAATTCACTGAGCGATGCTTTCTTCTTTTGTGTGTTGCATGGGGAGGGGAGCTGAGAAATAGAGAACTTAGAAGAATGTAACAGCTTGTCCTGTCCTTTTCTGTTCAGAACACATGCAGATATTTATTAATAAAAATTTTAAGTAAACTTAACAGTAAAGTGAGTAAAAACAGCTCCACGTAGGCTCATAAGATGTGACAGTGTCACTGTGAACATTATGGGACTTTCTGRGCAGACTCTTAGTCAGTACCCACTGTGACTTTTTCCACATTAGCACCCTGTATTCATATTGGCTCCAGAGGAGCACAGTGTCTGACCACTTCTCCTTTCAAGTTTGCTGTAATCAAGAAGCCATTAAAAGGTAGTCAGCCCTGTGTCTTTAACACCCACTTTTCCATTTCTTCTCTGAGGAAACAAAATTTTGTACTGTCCTCACCCCTATCCTTCCCCATCTTACTGCTTCTATGTTGTTGTTCCCCCATATCAGACTGCTTCTGCACAATTGCAGGCAATTGTAAAGCCCTTCTGTTACATGAGTGAAGAGGCAAAAGAGCACCGTTTCCAGCTTATTTTACACTCAGTGCTATACAGCTGTAGCTAAGATGATAACACAGAWGTTTTACAAGTCTTTACCGTGTCTWGGAAGTGTACTGCAAGAAAATTGGGCTTATAGGAACAGACAAGTATGTTCTGTGATAGCAGAGGTGAAAGTGTCTACATCACCGCATTGGGATTTGAATATCACAGTTTTAAATGAAGAGAGATTTGGTGGTTCTGAGGTGGTTTGCTTTCTGAGGAAGCAGTGGCACATTCAGGTAAGCAAACATAACTCTTTAGAGAAAACCAAGCACTTTTGGTCCAGCCCCAGACCACATTGCTACTAGCCTGCAATAGTGTAAAAATAAATCAATGTTGCTAATAAAAAAAATTGAGGAAGTGAAAATTATCCCAGCTCTTTTAAATTCAATGTTTCTGCTGGTTCCACAGCACTTCTGCTTCATGCAGCTTGAATATAGCATTAGAGACACCCTGGTCTTACTCAAAACTCATTAAAAACCCTTGTGTCACTTGACATCTTCAGTCAGATGTATTCATTTCATTTTGTGGTTGGTGGGCAATATTGACTCCCTCTGTTCTGGATCTGAGAACTGTAAGCAACCTTACAGCAGTGGGAAAAGAGAGAAGTGGGATTTGGGGAAAGGGGAGAGAAGGAAGGAAAGCGAGTCTGTGCAGAACTAGGTGGCCACAGGTGTCATGGTACAAGATGACATCGATTAGGGTGAGCCCAAGGCTGCTTGTGAGGTCAGACAGACAGGAAACTTACCTGTGGCTGAGCACAGTTGCACAGGGCCAGGGGGAGCAAGGTGAGGGCATTAATGAAAATTTTCCTCACCCGACCAGCCTTGTGGGTGGTGTCACTTAGATTAAACATTTGATGCTTTCAATGCTCTTTCTTGGMATCCCATTGAACAGTGCATGGAGAAGAAAAATTCGACCCTGCCACTTTTTCTAGTGCTGACCTGAGGGTGCATTCATGGCACCCTGGGTCTTCACTCCTGATGGCTGTGTTTGTGTCAGTGTGGTGGTGACTCAAGAAAGTCACACCTACTCTTGAGGACATTTACACAACTCAGTAATTATTTTTAAGTGAAAAACTGTGGAAAGAGAACTTCAGACATGGCAGCCTTTTGGGCTCATTACCTTATAATTAGCTGARTGTCTCCTCTAAGAGGTTTGTTTTTCCTATTAAGCTTATTCTGAGTGGCTTTTAATGCTTGTTATGAATTATTCTGCCAGCTGAAGCATTTGCAGAGCGCTGACCCTGAACAGCTGGTGGCAGTTGTTTTTGAAAAGACACAGAAGAGCTTTAATGTGTAGAAGAAAMTGGCCAGTAATTTTAATTAAAGTTATTAGTAAGTTATTTCCAACAGCAGCTGAGGAAAACACTGCAGTTTATTCTCTGAGGGATACATCCACTGTAACTCTTTTTTCTCTACTAGAAACATGGTTCTGAACTCTGTTAATCTATAGGGGAGCAAAACAAGAGCTTTTCAGRCACTTCATCTGGAAATGGTAGCTAATTTGCCTGAAAAAAAAGGAGAAAGACTACATAAGAGGCTTAAAAAACACTGTTAAAGGAGAGAGAGAAACAAGCTCACCTGAAAGTATGGCTCTGTTTCTCTCCATGGAACCCTCTTGCCAGAAATTGTTTCTGTGGCAACAAACTTGTTTYCAGCTGGGTTGTCTTGGAGTTTGATCTGGGATTGCTTAGGCTCACATCTGTCACCATGCCAGAAGCAAATAGAAATGCAAAGCTGATCTGATCTGCAGGTAATGGAGAGGGCACTCTGCTGCTTTTATTGTTGCTCCACAAGAGGTGTCCTCCTGATATTCTCCACGGTATTGCTAGGATGAGCCCAGCCTTTCCTTTCTGAACATTGTGGCTTTATTCAGCAAGCTTCCAAGCTTCCTTTCTCTTACGTTGTTTCCTATGGGTCAGCAGTGAAGACACAAAGCTTTAAAGAGAGTTTGAGTAGCCAACAGAAGAAGGGGAGATAAGTAATGAATGCATTACAAAAGCAAATGTAACTGAACTATCAAACTCCAGTCATTTTAATGACACCTGAATAAAATGCTAAAATGGGCAACATCAGAAGGGAAGAATGGCARTGTATCAGAGATCTCTTGGTTTGACTTTCTTTTAACTCAATATTTTAGTAACCATTAGAATTTTATCATTTTAGATCTGGAAATATTTTGTCTTCCTTCTGCCAAGGAAGGAGAGTATTTACTCTTTGATGGATAATGATTTAGTGTCTACTCACATATCTAATTAGAGGATGAATCTGGTTTATGCTTCATGCTTAAGAACTGTTCACACAGTTTTCAAAATAGCAATTGTCTTTTAATCTTACAAGAGGCTTAAACCAAAATCCCTGAATCTAGCACATCAGAACACTATTTGGAATTTGAATTCATGCCCAAATTTCAAAGGTGCTTTTACACCTCCACCCAAAAGCAAGATCTGGATTTCTGAACACCTCTCAATTTGGAATCTCACATTTCCTGTGCCAGCTTTTCAATCTCCTGCTCAAGAGTTCATCAGAACTCCCTTTTCTCTAGTCAGAAGTGTGTTGAGAAGTGTGAATATTTTACAGTAAGGTTGTTGCTTTTGCTGTGAATTGCTTCTTTGATGCTATTAAAGAAGGGGACTTTTGCATTTCTGTGAGTTCATGCCTCTTCAGCTATTTTCCTCAATTTTTATGTTGAACCTCTTTTCTCCAGAAATGAAAATTCAGGAAATTAAAATGTAAGCAAASCTTCAGATACAGATGCCAGCGCTTTATTTAAAGTAATCCACTGCGAACTAGGTTCTTGGAGTCCTGTACCCTACAGTGAAAAAACAAAAAAGTACTGACGTTTTCAATAGTCATCTAGGGAGAAAGAACAGCAATGAGGAAAGAGTACAGAGGAAAACCTTCTGCAATGCACGCTGCTTCTCATGAGAAGTCTGAGAAATAACAATGGAAGAACATGCCTTACGTGTGAATATTGACTCAGTCCTACAGGAACCATGTTTAATCCCCAAAAGGGAAACTGCAAAGAAGGGAAGAAATTTAATTAAAGACAGCAATAAGGGATAGTTTAGCAGAGTTATGTTTCTAGAGACTGGATGGGGACTATTTGAAGACATGCACAAATACATATGCATAATGCACCCCACACACCACGCCCCCAATGCTGTATCCAAGGAAGAAATACAGAAATACAGAGCAAGAGCCAAAAAAGACTCAATTGAGTCTAAAAGGAAATGAGCATAGCTAAACAGAAGTGCGTGGAAGGGCAGATTGTGTGCTAGACTAGAAAGAATTGGATCTAGAACAGAAATGTGTCTAAAGTACACAATGGTGATGAGGGTAAGCCGGAAACACAAACATAGTACAAAGGCACAAAAAATTATTTTAGTTTTAGATGGCAACAGTGCACACAATGTTAGGTGCTTTGGTTGAACAGGCTCCTATCCCATGATGAATTGATTCTCTTTGGTTAAGACAAATCAAACAGAAGAAAAATAAGTCCAAAAAAGGAGGATGGAAAGGAAAAATCTTCACMTATTGTAAGCAGCTTTTCACTTTACCATCTCTTAAAACTTTCGTGGTACAAAATGAATCATATACTGAATCATATATTCAGAAAATGGCATTTTAAAAAGAAATATTGAATGTATCATTATTTGCTGATGCATGGAATAATGAAAATGCTAACATTCTCCTTGAACAGGAGATGTGCTCAATCTCTTTAGATGTGCCAGATTTTCAACCAAGTTTCAGTTCGACCTAGCAAGCAAAAATTAAATTTTCTATCAGATAGCCTTTGCTGGTTGTCAAGTRTTATTAGTCAAACACTGATTATGGATGTCCCAAGCTTGTCAGCAACACTGCACAATCAGTCCTACTCACTAAATTTTCAGTAAATGAAGAGAAAGATTTTTATATATAAGTATTTGGTTGCTTTCCAAATTACTTTTAGCTAATGAAAATAGTTCTCTTTGGAGGGTATGATGCACTGATCCTTGGATTCAAAATGGCATTACAAAAGATGCCAGCAAAAAGATAGTTTAGTCCCTGCTTTGTTCTCCAACTTGTCAGTTTTTGAACAAATTTTCCCTTGAGTGATGATGGGGAGGCTTGACAGAAGGGACTGCCTTGYGTGTTGCTGGCATTCTGTCCCCTTTCTGCACGAGCATGTGGGTACAGAGAGCTAGCTGCTCTCAATACACACATTGGCTCCAGGGTCATGTGCATCTGGCTGAAGGCAGAGGCTGGCAGCCAGTGCTTTGTGGGGTGTGCTGGCCAGGATGGGGTGCACTGACCATGGTGGGATGCACTGACTGGGATGGGGTGTGCTGGCCAGGATGGGGTGTGCTGGCCAGGATGGGGT